>NC_062546.1:200267443-200579910 GCF_016906955.1 Phacochoerus africanus
AGCAATGGCAGGTGCAAGCTATGTCTGCAACCCACACCACAGCTCATGGCAACGCCAGTTCCTTAACCCCTGGAGCAAGGCCAGGGCTCGAACCCGCATCCTCATGGGTATTAGTCGGGTTCATTACCACTGAGCCACGATGGGGGCTCCAGAATTGTGATGATTTTAAGCACTGAAGAAGTCTCCTTAATCAAGGGTTTGCAATGATTTCTGAAAATGCTTAAAATACAATATTAATTTACAAATCTATCCACAGGACTACATGCAATCTCTCTTTTGTTGAGACTTATTTATCTCCATGTATCCAATTCTTTATGCATCCATCCATGGCCTGCCCATTCATAACTCTCCATTAAAGAATATAGATAGCATCTAGGAGTTCCCACTGTAGCACAAAGTGATCAGCAGTGTCTCTGGAGAGCTGGGACACAGGTTCAGTCCCCAGCCCGGCACAGTGGGTTAAGGATCTAGCATTGCCACAGCTGTGACATAGGTTGCAACTGCATTTTGGATCTGATCCCTAGCCTAGGAACTCCATATGCCATTGGGGTGGCCAGAAAAGATATGAGAAAGAAAAAGAAGAATACAGCATCTGATGTTAAACTCTTGGGCTCATTAAGCTGCTGTTGATTCCATTCTGGGTTCTGTTCCTTGCTTATTCCATGGCTTTGGGCAAAACATAACTGCTAAATAAAACTTGTGTTTCCTCATTGGTAAAATGGGAGTTTTCTGGAGAAATATAAATAGAATGTGTGTGTGTGTGTGTGTGTGTGTGTGTGTAGATAGATAGATATAGTACTTGTAGTAGCAACTGGCTCCTATCATTAATCTATATGTTTTAATTAATATCTTTAAGTCCAGAACTAAATATGTGGTAAAAATGGGAAGGAAGTTTGACAAAAAAAAAAACAAAACAAACAAACAAAAAAACAACAACAACAAGGATTATCTTGGGACAAGTGGCATCAGCTCTTGCCAAGGGCTCAGAAATCATTATTTCTGTCTTTATAACAGAAATCTATAGCCAAACAGGGAAGGAATGACTTACCTGGGGCCCATCATAGGACCCTAAATCTGGAGAAACATGAGAATTCCAAGGCCTGAAGCTGAGCTAAGCTTATCTGGGGCGGAAGCTGCTGGAACCCTGACCTTGTAGGACACTTAAGAGGGAGTGGTGATGAGGCTAGGCGAGTAGGTGATGAGGCTAGGAGAGCAGGAAACACCTGGGGAGCAGCCCAAGGGGCTCTCACGCTCTTGTGGGTTTTAGCTGCAGGAACCCCTCTGGTTCTCATGGTGAAGAACTGAGAAAGATCTCCTCTTGGCTCCGGAAGGGAAAAGGGAAGACTAGTCATTGTGAAATATGCCCAGATATTTCTTAACAAAGGCATCTTCCCCAAGGAAAAAGGCTTTGCCAGAGCTTCTGGAACATTATCCCAACTGGGAGAAATGAATTCCTCCCACTCAAGTCCCTGTTATCTTTCCTGTCTCGCATCCAGAGTGGAAAGAAAACACACACAACAGGGGGCAGGGCTTCAAGGGGATAGACTGAGTAGGATCCAGCCAGGGAAGGGAGTTGGGGGACAAGAGAAAAGACACATCCCTGGAGTGACACGTGCAGGGTCCACTGAGTCCCAGGCCCACTGGAGATTGAGATTCAATCCTAAAATCACAGAACACCCCTCCTCCCCACACCTACCGGTCCCCAGGATAACAACGGCAGATGACAGAGAAAAGGGCTGAAGACACAAACTCTCTGAGGAGGAATGTTTAGGGAAGCCCAAGGTCAAGAGGGGGACAGAGAGAAACAAACCAGAAAGTGGAAAATAGTTACACATATGGCAGGTGTTAATCCAACTTCATCAATCATCACTTTAACAGTCAACAGTCTAAATAGATCCATTAAAAGACAAATGCGCTGGGGCTGTGGGTTGGAAATCCTATAAAATTGAATTGCGATGATCATTGTACAACTCTAAATGTAATAAATTCATTGAGTAATAAAAATGACAAATTATTGAAATGGATTTTTTTTTTAAAAAAGACCCAACTGGTATACTATCTATAAAGAACTTATTTTAAATATAAAAACTCAGGCAAGAAGTTCCAGATGGAGAAAGATAGCCTATGCTAACCCTAATCAGAAGAGAGCTGGAATAGTTCTGCACATTTCAGATAGATTTCCTGACTTTAGGGATGGCAACTTAGCAAGGATAGAGCAGGGCAGGTCATACTGAAAAGGAGTGAATTCTCCAAGACATAAACCTCCAATAAGACGTAAGCACCAAAGAGCAGAGCATCAGAGTTTGTGAGGCCCTTCTCTCTGGTTGATGTGCTTTGAGTCATTTTCTCTTCTTTTCCAGACACTCTCCAGCAAACATGCATTTGTTACAGAAGGCAAACCTCACTACTTCACATTGCTTGCCATGCCTTCCTGTGATGGAAAGTGTGGAGGAGCTGGAAGAGTTATGGTGCCAGAGGTCAGATGTCCATTCAAAGATATTTAAAGAGCTAGTCTTTGCACCTGCAAGCTCACCTTGTCTGGGAAGAGAAAGAGCAGGAGCTCAACCTGAACAGATGGCCTCACAGAGGGTGTTCCTTGCTGCAGAAATCTCAGAATATCATCGTTTAGAAACCAATTCTCCATCGCAGGCTTCCCTGTCAATTTAAGATCGAGGGGCTCATGGACAAGTTTAGGGGAAGCATTTGAGCACCCGGGCCATGGAAACTGAATAAGATGAGAACTGGATGCCTGAAAACACATCTTCTGCACCTACCTGACCTTCAGAAGGAATTAAGCAGTAACACAAGGATGGTAGCCAGTCTGCAGGTGCAGGAGGCGATTGCCTGCCAGTGACTGGGCAGTCCCGCTTCTGGGAGTCAGATGGTGCTAATTAAACAGCAAAACTGCCTCCCGGGGTGTTTCTAATTCCTGAGAAGTCTTAAACTTTGAGCTGCAATGCCACATCCCAGCTCCGGTGGAAACAGCAAGCCTTTGTCTTCAGAAAGAGCTATCCAATGTCCTGCCTTACTGAGTGGGAAAAAAAAAAAAGATTTTTTAAATTTGGGGGATTATATCTCATATACCAAAATTTTGGCCAATAGGAAAACTTGAAAAATAAACCTATGAAGTTAAGACAATGTCTCTGGCCAACTGAGAATTAACCAAAAGACGCTTTGTCTTAGTTCATGTTGTTAAAAAAAGATTCCTGCCTTTTTCCCAAATTAGCTTGCCTCCAATCTCTTTTTTAGTCATCGTGGAATTAAACCCTTTCAATGATGTTAGTTGTGGCTGCCGCTCTAAATATACCTTTTTCATCCTATATCCCCGTCAATGAAAATGAGATAGAGCCAAATGAATACGTACTAATCCCAGGATTTACCATAAACTTTAAAAATCCCTTATACGGGTGTATTTAGTTATAATCCCGCTTTATCCTAAAAGTAGATTGCAAATATTTCCAAATCAGTAATGGCATCACTTTACTACGGCAGAGACAGTCTTTTCATCAAAACACATCCAACAGTCTTTGCTGAGAATACACATTCACCCTCGGTCCATGTTTAAGCTGCTGTTGCAGCTCTGTGCCCAGACTCCAGGCAAGTACAAAAGTTTCAGCGAACAGAAAGCCAGAAAGACCCTGCTCCCTCCCTCCACTCACACAGGTGTGCACACCTCACAAAGCTTTTCTTGTCCGTACCTGCCTGCCGTAAAATCGTTATCTCATCTGGTTCTGGCCCTGGTCCTCAAAGCATTTAATACATTCTTTATTTAGCAAACACCCACCAGGCAGCCTCCGTGTGCCAATGTTTTAGGCACCGGAGATGCAGTGGCTAGGACTCTGTAGGTCTCTGCTTTGGGGACTTTCATTCTAGCCAGAGGAGGCGTGTGATAATCAATTAAACAAATAAGTAGGTAATTGGTAACATGATGAGCACTAAAAGGAAGTTACACAGGGGCTGGACAGACAACCAGGGGCGGGACAGGTGATGCCGCCTCAGGGAAGATGCTCAGAGGAGATGCTCATGGAGACGGAATAAAGCACTGAGATGAGGATGCTGAGAAGCCCGTCATGCAAAGACTAGAAGAAGGACGGGGAAACTGTGAGCCCAGGAGCTTCGGGCACACCAGGCTTAGCTGTGTGAGGACCCGGCCCCACCAGGAACAAGAGAAAGGGGGGGAGGAGTTTGCATGTGGCTGGCATATCTCTGTTCCTCAACATATAAGCCGTTTAGACTTTTAGCAGTGTTGAACTTGGGACACGCATGGGCTTGTGGGAATTGCCAGGAAGGGACAGGCCAAGAGATGGTCAACAAAAACTTTGCAAGTGTGCAGAGAGAGGCCAGCCTCTGTCTTCCTCTCTGCCTGTGGAACTTGCTCCCCCATCACGGGGACAACTCAGGAGTGTGAGCACAACCAAGGTGGGGGAAGGGGAGGAAGAAGTGTCAGTTGGTGGGGGATGGGAGAGGGGGATGAGTTCTTCAGCCTCCCCCATCCCTTTCACCTAAAAGAGAGCAGAGAGGTAGAGTGGCCCTGTCCTTCCAGATCCATCTCCACCCTCTGTTACGTTCGGGGAAGGGCCGCAGAATCCACGGGAACTCTGTGTGGGGCCTGAGGGTGAGGGGCCGGCCTCCTGCCTCTGGCTTTCTCCAAACCACCTCAGTGCCACGAGAGGAAAGCCTTGACAGGGAAGGGAGTGACGGCCATCTGACGCTGACATTTGGTGGGACATATGAGCATAGACAATGGGGCCAGGCTCTCATCTGAAGACCCCTGAAGGCGAAAGACCTCCCCACAATTGGGGCATGAATGGGTTGCCGTGAACACACCTGCCAAGGAGAAGTCAAGGGTTTCATTACCTCCGTGTCTCTGGAGAACACCAAAGGGGGATCGGGGGGTCTGCCAGGAAGACTGGGGGTCAGAGGAGAGGGCGCAGAGAGTCAGAGAAGAGCTCGGTCCTGTCAGCTGGGACCACCAGCACTGATATATTTTTTCTTTTTTAGGGCCGCACCTGCGGCATATGGAGATTCCCAGGCTAGGTGTTGAATCAGAGCTGTAGCTGCCAGCCTACATCACAGACATAGCAACGTGGGATTTGAGCCACGTCTGCGACCTACACCACAGCTCACGGCAAGGCTGGGTCCTTACCCCACTGAGCGAGGACAGAGATCAAACCTGCATCCTCATGGATACTGTATCAGGTTCTTAACCTGCCGAGCCACAGTGGGAACTCCACCAGTACTGATTTCAAATGAAAGGTGAGCTGCAGGTCTGGAATGCTCCAGCCAGTCGCTTTCAAAGAGAAATGGTGGTAAGGGTGATAGCAAGTGACTACCACAGCAAGTGACCTGCTCTTGTTGGTGAGTTAAATTTCTCTTGTTTTTTTTTTTTTTTTCTAAGCACTCCCCAGATTGCGCTTTCTTCCGGCTGGCAGATTCCTTTCTGGATGGGCTGATAGCTCTGGTTTCAGCACATCTTTGCACATGTCTGATGTTATCCTTTATGCATGGGTTTTTAATTTTAATCTCAGGGCTTGCAGAATTGTCTGTCTTGATAGTAAGGACACGTAGTTTGACAATTTCATGATTTTTAAAAAAAGAAGGCCACCCAAGCCCTGTCTGTAGATCTGTTTGGGGTTTTCTGAACATGCTGCTCCCCAGGCACCAGGGGTGTACTCCTTGCTCTTAGCAGAACTTGGCCCTGGGACGGAGTGTGTTTGGGTTTATCACTTTACCTCTGCATTTCTCTTTTGCAAAGTCTTCTTTTTTTTTCTTTTTTATGGCCGCACCTGAGGCACATGGAAGTTCCCAGGTTAGGGGTCTAATCAGAGCTGTAGCCACCAGCCTACACCACAGCCACAGCAATGCAGGATCCAAGCCGAGTCTGTGACCTGCTCTCCAGCTCACAGCAACACCAGATCCTTAACTCACTGAGTAGGGCCAAGGATTGAACCTGCATCCTCATGGATACTAGCTGGGTTCTTAACCCACTGAGCCACAATAGGAACTCCTCTTTTGCAAAATTTTAATTCAGTTTGTCTATTTGACTTAGTCTGTTCTTTGAGCTTCTAATGTTGGAATTTTATCTTGTTTTTAACTCTTTGAAACAGTTTTTCCTCAATTTGTTTATGGCTTTTTCTTTTCTCTTGCTGTTTTTATGTTTTGGCTACAGACTTTTCACTTTGGATATAAATTTCTTTGACCCTTTGCCTGTGGTTTCAAGTTTCTAGTCCTCTCTTTTCTAGAGTTTTGCCTGTTTTCATTGTAGTTTTCCACTATACCCCCATCACTTTAATTATCTGTTTACCATTTAGTTCATTCTATTATTGTTTCATTCTTATGTGGAGATTTTGTTTTTGATTTGAAGAGTTCTAATCATGGAAGTCTGGTGGCGGGGTGATGGAGGTGGGTGACTGTCAACCAGCTGTAAACACCACCACACCCATTTTATCCAGAAACCAGATGAAAATACAAAGACGAAAATACAGGGATGCTGGGCATGTGGCAAGTATTTTGTCACATGCCCAGCATCTCTGAAAAGGGCCCCAGGATAGCAACTGAATAACATTTATTCCCATGAAATAAAGCCCATCTAAAGAACTCTGGCCTTTTGAAAATGTGGACTATGCAGTTCAGGAGGGCTAATCTAGGTGTGTCAGAGCCTGACCTCAGTGAGCATCCTGGGTTGTCACGAAGGCGTCACCAAGAGCCAAAGCCTCTTCCTTCTAGGGTATTCGTTTTAGGACTTCGGTTAGTATCTGAACAGAAAGGGGCACAAATGGGAGGAGACCCGAGAAGGTATTTTCAAAAAAGGGCAACGGCTCACTCATAAAATCATGTGTGTGGTTTATCTTCACCAAGTCAAGTGCTGAATGGAATGGTCTGCTTTCCTGCTCTCTGAGTCACCGCAAGGTCCATAAAACCACCAGGCTTCTGGAGGCCAAACTGGATTGGCCTCTCTGATTAAGCTCAGGCGTCAAGGAGGCCTTCGCCAGAAGAGGAGGCTCCTGATTCACCAGGCACTAACACCATTTCATTTTAGTCACCTGGACAACTCACCTTAACCCAGGTCCAAGGAGTTCCATTCCAGAACGCTCTATTTTAACTCTTAAGAGAGGCGAAGGTCTGCAGAAATCTTGCGAACGATGTTCAGAAGTCCCCATTTCCCTGTCTATATCCATGAGTATTTAGAGCTGTCAGATGTTTCCCGACAGAGTGTGATGACGATTAAGGCAGTCGTAACCAGAAAGTGGGAGAAAATTGAAGTCAGTGCACTCCACAGACGGAGAATGGAAAAATAAATGCTTCTGATTCTCACTTTGGCAGTTCAAGGGGAAATTTTTTGAAGTAATAAAGGGAACTAAAATTAGATAGATAGGATGAGAAATTGACTCACGAATGGAAAAGCATCAGTCTGTGTCCTATGTAATGTGAAATTCCAGACATCCGTGAGAGTTTTCACGTTGCTGTCATGTCATCTCGATAGAGTCTTCAAACATTTATTACACAAAGATGGAAAATTTTATAGGCAAAATATACCAGTGAAAAGAGCATTGGGTTGTAACAAAAATGAAGACTGCTCTTGTTTCTTGTAAATGACATGGCCAGCACTTTTCTGAACATCTTTAGTTGACTGTATTATTTCAACTTCTCAACAGCCCTGTTGCCACCCACAAGAATATGAAATGCAAAGATTAAGTTCCTTGGTCAAGATCATGAAGCTCGCCATTGGCAAAACTAGGCTCTGAAATCAGGATCTCTGAAAACAGCTGCTTTTCTTTTCTTTCTTTCTTCTTCTTTTTTTTTTTTGTCTTTTTGCCTTTTCTAGGGCCACTTCCCACAGCATATGGAGGTTCCCAGGCTAGGGGTCCAATTGGAGCTGTAGCTACCAGCCTACACCAGAGCCACAGCAATGTCAGATCTTTAACCCACTGAGCAAGGCCAGGGATCGAACCCACAACCTTATGGTTCCTAGTCAGATTCGTTAACCACTGCGCCATGACGGGAACTCCAACAGCTGCTTTTCTATTTGGCTCTGCCTTTCCCAACATTCTCAGCAAAGTTCAGGCACATACCAGCTATGTGACCCCCTTTCTCCTCTCAGGGTACATCTGCTATGAGCAGGACAGTGCTGGAAGTGGGGTCGAGGGCTGGACAGGCTGCCCCATCTCATGGGGCCCCTAGCATGCAGCGGTTCACTGTATCAGCTCGTGTGATTTTAGTGAAGTCATTTCATTCCTTAGGTATCCAGTTTCATCTCTGGAGTGAGGGGTGTTTAACCATTAAGTGATTTGGAATGGAGTATGAAACAAAATCACCTACAAATCTTTTCTTTTTTTTAAAGGGTAGTTACCAGGGTCCTACTCCAAAGCAACTGAATCAAATTTGGGTTGAGACTTGAAACATGGAATTGAGAAATTCTTCCTCAGATCGTATGAATTCAAACCTGTATTTTAAGAACTACCCAAAATACTGACTCCAAATTTCTTTCCGGCTCTCACGTTCTAGTTTAAATGTCTTGACATGATCTAGCATTTACCCTTGCGTGCTGACAGCAAAAATGCCCTCTGGCATCCTATTACCAAGTATTGAACACCTCCTGAAATGGAGAATGATTAGCCATCTTTATGTGGGGTGGACATTTTCCACTGAACAGAACACAGCTAACAAGAGATTTCCCGTGTAGGCAAGGAAATGAAGGCAGCAATGACATAGACCCATCGTCAAGGCCGTTCAGGGTGTGTTCCCTCAGTAACATTTCAGGTGCTTGGACCAGCACTACTAACCCAATGAGTTCCTGGTACAAGGCCTCCCAACCAAAGAAACTCCAGTTTCAAAGACATTGCTGGGGAATAGGTTTCTTCCATGCAAAAGGATGGGTATTTGACCTAAGATGATAGGGAAGCAGGATTTGGAGTTTACAGAAATCATAAGGCAGGGAGTGAACTGCTTCAGACCATGCAACTGGGGGCATGAATCAAGCTGTACTGGTTCCCCAAGGGGCAAAGAAGCTGCCAAAATTATCCAGGTTAAGTGTGCATAAAACATTTTAGAAAAGTTTGCATACGGAGATAACATCAAACTGAAGTCACTATTCACGAGCTCTTCACAAGTCACCACGGACCTTGTCATAAAGAGTGAAATAAAATGCAATGAACCCAGAATCTCACCTACACACCAAAATCTATAGAAAATATATTCAAAATAAGAGGAGATATTATGGTAAGTTACAACTGAAATTAGAATTAGGTTGATTTTATTTTTTGTGTTAGATTTTGTTTCCTTCTCAGCTTCTATAAACTGAGTCTGTGAGAATAGGGACTGCCCTCCTTTGATAGCTGTACTAGCGCTGGCACATGGGATATTACAAAGGTTACCCATTGGCACTGCAGTGAGGAAAATACAGGGATGTTATTGTAGAAATCCATCCACTGTCTTCCTCCTTCTTTCGTCTCCACCCAGCTCCCTCCCTCTCCCTTGAAGCCAAACAGCTCAGGGAGTCTTCCCAGGTGTCATTAATTGTGGAGCTCCAAAAAGCTGGGTCTAGTCCTAAAAGGGGACCACCAGTTCACACTCAGAAAAAGCAATCACAGCTTTAACACTCTCCATTGATAAAGATTATAGCCATTCCAGGGCTATTCCTGGACATGGACCAGCACGCTCCAAATCAGGGAACATGCTGTACCAAAACACCTGGGTGCACGCCTTGGATGCCACCCAAGAGGAGCAGAGCCAATATCTCATCCATCAGAAGCCAAGTCAGGGCAATGGGAGCCAAATTCAGGAATCGAGGAGGCAGACAAGAAGACAGGATGTGACTGACCCAAGGTTGACTGTGGGAGGAGCTGGCTTGACTGTAGGAGGCAACAGGACTTTCAACAGTTCTGGGTGTGGGTGCTTTTAAGAAGATGGATGTGTGTGTTCACTTCAGTACTGTTGGGCATCTTATGGGATCCCACTCTGGCCTGGCACCTATCATCAAGGTTCCTCCTCTCAGTAGGGACATGAGACAGTCATATGTTGTGTCCCTTTGAAAGGTTCTCCATATCTATGGTGAACTTTCACTACTCTACTTCTTTTTGAGTCTGTGCTAGGAAACTCTTTCACAAAGTAAAAGGATCTATGCTTTGCTCCAATGTGAGGATGTGTCTTAACCCCCTTATAAGATGTTAATCTTTTTATTAGTCACAATCCCTACACAAACTGTGTACTAAAAACTACTGGCTGACTACATGCACATGATTCCCTCAAGTGCAATCCAAGGACCTGAACTGAGTGTGTCTTGCTCAGAGTGCCGTTCTAACTGACAGGAGAACTTTTGACCCAGATTCAAGCTGCTTATGATCTTGAAGGATTCCAGATGAAATATGTTATTGCCCCTTATATAGGGATATATGGAGGGTCAGGTAGGTAGACAAAGTCACAAGGGAAGTGTGCTACGTCTTCTTAGAGCATCAGGTTTTTGCTGATGATTTACATAAAAGCATTCTCTTTATTATTAAACAGATAGGAAGTGGTTGGTGTAGACAA
This sequence comes from Phacochoerus africanus, assembly GCF_016906955.1. Lineage (NCBI taxonomy): Eukaryota > Metazoa > Chordata > Mammalia > Artiodactyla > Suidae > Phacochoerus > Phacochoerus africanus. Next base: position 200,277,971 of record NC_062546.1, read on the forward strand.
CATCCCATAGACTGATGACATAAAACACAAGTCATTTCTTGGAATAGACTGTTGTACCCTGTCTACATCATGGACCATTAAAACAATTCACTAAAATCTGTAATTTTTTAATTTTAATTTTTACTTTTATCTTTTTTCCTTTTTTCTTTTCAGGGCCACACTTATAGCATATGAAGGGTCCCAGCATAGGGGTCAAATCAGAGCTGTATCTACCGGCATACACCACAGCCACAGCAACACAGGATCCGAGCCGTGTCTGTGACCTACATCACAGCTCATGCCAACACCAAATCTTTAAGCCACTGAGTGAGGCCAGGGAGTGAACCTGCGTCCTCATGAATGCTAGTCAGACTCACTTCCAATGAGCCACGATGGGAACTCCTAAAACGTGTAATTTTAAAAGTATTTTTTTTAAAAGAGAGTGAGAGTAGAAACACGATATTGTCTTGCATGATGGCTAGACCTGGGCCTCAGCAGCTAAGCACTCAGACTCCAGGGCAAACGGATTGGGATTTGAATCCTAGCTCAGCCACTTCCTAGCTGTGTGACCTCAACAAGGTTTACCTTGGTAAAAGTAAGCCTCAGTTTCTTCCTCTGCTAAGTGGGAATAAATATTTTGGTAGAGGGATTAAGTGATATCTTTTATTTGAATGAATAATTCACATAGGTGTGTGGTGAGTGATGATCTTTCCATAAACACCCCTTATTATTCTGTTATTATTAGGAGGGAAATTATTCCTTAGAAAGTTGAAAGTGAAAAATTCATTGATATGAAGAAAACACCCTAAGAAAACCTGCTGTCATCACCAGAAAGCCACGAGAGAGCTCTGTTGAGCCTCAGTGGAGTCCAGCTACAAGGAAGAGGTAGAGGCCGGGGGGTAGGCAGCCCAGCAGTGGGAACATCACTGGACTCCAGGTCCCAAGAAGACTGACCACATGAACCCCAATCCTAAGACTCTGGAGTCCCCAAGTGGACAATACAACAAGGGTCTAGACACTGAGGAGTAAGGTTGAGGTCCAGTGATGGTGCTGGAACCAAAGAGAAGCCTGATGCCGTAGAAAAGGCTGTTTTATCAAAATGGGACACAGGACTCTTAACCAACCAGAAGCCCAGAGGGAAATTTCTCAGAGAAAATTAAATACACAGATCATGTACAAGCCTTTCACCTGCACAGTGGCCTTTAATAAATGTCACAGTTGACATCATGCTTTGTGGGATGTAGGGGGTGGACCACTGCCAAAGTGGACCCAGTTCTACCTCAAGAATCTTGTGTTTTGAAATCAAAGGGAGTCTATCATCTTGATATCCTGCATTTGGTTTTTGCAGAAAGCAGTTCTCTCCCGCATTGACACAAGTTGCCCAGAAAGCATGTTCTAAGGAAGCATGATAAGTGACAGATCTGCCTAAGTAATGAGCTGATCCCCTCACCCCCAAACAGCATCCCTTTCAGCTCCCAGTCCTGAGGTGGGAGAATCTTGTGTGTCTGTGGGGAGGGGCATTGTCGAGGGGTGTTGTTGGGTTCAGCTCTGAGGGGTGGCAGGCAGAGGCAGGAACAGGGAGCCAGGGGCATCTCATCCAGCTTGGTAACTTTTCAATTAGAAGCCTTCCTGATTCAGGATTTATTCAAGTTGCCTTTGGCTATGATGGAGCAATCACTTTTTAAATGTTAAGCAAGTTTGTTTTGAGTATACATTACATAAAGCTGGTGTGTTTTAACCTGTACTAGTTTTTTTTTATTAATGCTATGCATTTTTATAGGCATCAGAAGATTTTAAACTCTGCCCTGCCAAGCCTCACAAATCTGCCTTGGGGAAAGGAGCCCTCAGGGGGCACCACTGCCAAGACACTGGCTCGGCTCCCATCTCTCTCTGCAATGAGCACTCTCTCATAGGGAGCTGCCTTATAAACTTTAAGTGGAGGCTCAACCACTAAAATACTCTCAGCACTGCCATCATAAAGCCCGTGTTAATGATCAACACACCTGCATGTGACACAGCCACTCACGTCAACCTGGCCTCCAGCTCACAGACCTTTCCTCTCCAATGTCATCTGGGGACCCAGGAAAACTCAGGTTCTGGGACACACACAAAAACTTAGCAGAGGCTGGTGCTCCTTCTGGTTCTCTTGAAGGTCAAAGGAAAATCAAAGTCCTGGTTTCCTGCCTCCCACCTCAGAGCACTGATAATGCAAGCCACCCACGTCATAAAGACTATGCCACCCATATGGGAAGACGGCTTATCAGGCCTCCACCCTGGGGCTCTCCACATGAACAAAGAAGCCCTGTGGAAACCTAGTGACACCTTTTTCTTAACCAAACTTCAGGGCTGAAAATGTGGGAAGCCAGCCAGACAGTCATTCACCCCCATCCTTCCCAAGCCCAGCTGTAATCTTGTAATATGTGTGGTGCACTACTACATGAGGTTCTGAAATAAAAGGGATCCCCAAAGATGAGCAAGGGCCTCTCACCTTGGCCCAAACTCCAGGTGACCACTGAGTGTGGGACAAGGTCCTGAGGTTCTCCTTGGATTCTCATATGTTACAGATGACAAACCCCCAATCCTAAGAGGGAGCCAGGACACCCTGCTATTTGTTTTTGGGCCCCCCAGCTCCCTGTGCACAAGGGACTAAAGAAGCTTAGCAGTGAGGCCTCCAGTGAGGGGCAAATTTATTACAAGACATGGATAAATCCATTCTGAAAATCCAGCAGTGGTTGCACCTTTCTTGCTCCAGGTTATAAACCAAAGCCTGGCCTTTGACAAATCCTTCAGCTGCAGGAAACTGGTAGGAAAGTAGTACCCACCTGTCGGGGAAGAAGCTGCCCAGGTGAGTTTTGTTCACCTGTTCTAAATCCTACGTAGTGTTTGATCTCCTAGAGGCAGCTGGAGAGATCATCATTAGTTCGTGTTTTGGTTTGAAACAGAGCAAACCCTGGCTGCTGTGTCCACCACCTGGAATTTTTGAGTTAGTATGTGCTGATGTCATCTCTGAAGTGGGAATTGTGATACTTTCATCAAACCTCAGGGAATCAGCAAACTCCTTTAGGACCTAGTTCTTGTAAGGAAGCAAGGCTGAGCACCAAGCAGATGCCCAGAAGCCTGGGAGAGCTTTGGTTCTGATATTGGGGATAATTGTGTCCTACAAAATGTAACTTGGAGAATCCATGACGATTCTTTTGGTTCCAACCAGCAGAACTCCTGTTCATCCTAGTTGGAGCAAAAAGGGGGATTTATGAGAAGGAAATTAAGTTGCCTCATGTGATGAAATAAAAATGGGCTTCAAGTAAAATTGTAACCAGGCGACTGAGTGCCCAAAGGACTCTCCTCCCCACCTTCAGTCACCACATGCTCTGAGTGACAGCTCCCTTTCCTCTTAGCACAGATATGCTTTCTCCACATGGCAGAGAGCTTGGCTTCTGACAGGGCCTGGCATTCATACCACCAAAGAGCAACTGGCCTTTCCCACATCCATTTCAAACTTCTCTGAAGAGAAGCCCCATTAGCCATGCTTGGGTCAGGCCTCTCCCTGGACCAAGCAGTGGAGGCCAAGTGTGAGGACCTCACTCAGAAGGGAGTCACCACAGGAGAAGGGATGGGGTCTGGACAGCCCTTGGATTCATCCCTTCCATGTTACAGCAGGGACTGGCAAAGTATGGCCCCAGGGCCAAATCTGGCTGGCTTTTTATAAGTCAAGTTTTATTGGAACATGGGCACACACCACTGCCCCCACACTGTAATGACAGAGCTAAGTAGTTGTGACTGAGACTTCACGGCCAGCAAAGCCTAAAATGTTTACTATTTAGCCCATAACAGAAAAAGTTGGCCCTTGGCTAAAGGTTAAGACATCCTAGGAAGAGAGCTCAGTGGTTGTTCCCCAGGGTCCAAGACAAGCTCACAAGGAGACAGCCTTTGGATGAGTGATGGGGGGCCAGTTATTGTTAAGGTTTATATTATAGAACAACATAGTTTTAGGGAAATTTTAGGGTCACAGCAAAATTGAGAAGGAGATACAGAGATTTCCCACATTTTCCTGCCTCCATACATACCAGGCCTGTCCTATTATCAACATCACTCACTGGACAGGTCCTTTTATTTTTTAACCACATTGACACATCATAATCACCCAGAGTCTATAGTTTACCTTAAGATTCATTCTCAGTATTATACATTTTATAGGTTTGGACAAATATATGATGACATGTATCTATCACTATATTCAGAGTATTTCCACTGCCCTAAAATCCTCTGTATCTCACCTATTTATCTCTCCACTGACCATGTCTGACCTTTTATATTGTCTCTGTAGCTTTACTTTTCTAGAACATCATATAGTTGGAATCATACAGCATGTATCATTTTCAGGTTGGATTTCTTTTTCTCTTTGTCTTTTTTTAATGGCAGCACCCATGGCACATGGAAGTTCCTGGGCCAGGGATTAAATCTGAGCTGCAGGTGTGACCTATGCTGCAGCTGAGGCAACACCCGATCCTTTAACCCACTGTGCCAGGTTGGGGATAGAACCTACAACTCCGCAGTGATCCGAGCTGCTGCAGTTGAATTCCTAACCCACTGCACCAGAGCAGGAGCTCCAGATTGGATTTCTTTTACTTAGTAGTATGTATTTAAGTTTCCTCCAAGTATTTTCATGGCTTGATATCTCATTTCTTTTTAGTGCTGAGTAATATTCCACTGTACGGCCGTACCACAGGTTATTATCCATTTGTCTACCGAAGGACATCTTAGTTGCTTCCAGGCTTTGGCAACCATGAATTAAGCTTCTATGAACATCCAGGTGCAGGGTTGTGTGGACACAACTTTTCAACTCATTTAGGTAAATACCCAGGAGTTCAACTGCTGGATCATATGATAAAAATATATTTCGTTTTATAAGAAACCCTTAGACTGTCTTCTAAAGCAGCTATAACATTTTACATTTCCACCAATAATGCATGAGAGTTCCTGTTGTTCCACAGTCCTGCCAGCATTTAGTGTTATCAGGGTTTCATATTTTGACCATTCTAATAGGTGTATAGTGGTTCTGTGTCACTTTCCCTTTGCAGAAGTGTACTCTCTAACTTGTGCTGTTCTGGGGGTCCCAATGTGGGACTCACCCTGGAGGATCTCTGTGGACCCCAGGGCTAAGTGCAATGAACAGAGAGGGCTCGTCCTCACTCCGTGCATAGATGTGCCCTGGCCAACTTGAAGGTTTGTGGGGGAGCTATCAAAAGGCATTCCCGGGTCCGTTATGGACATGAGGTGTGTTGGTAGGGACTGGGGAGGCTACTCCATGAAAGTGTGTGTGGGTCTCCCTGAAACATTGCCTTGTTCACATCCCAGAGCACAGGAAAAGCAACATTTCTGCTTGAGCCCAAGCCCAGTATTAAGCCCCTTGGCCTCCCAGAGAGAAAACAAGGACGGAGGGACTGTTGGCTCAAGCCTGGCCTCCTCCCCATCCCCCATTCTCCAAGTTACGTAGGAAGAGGTAAATGAAAATGAACGAAATCATCCCCCAAACCAAAGCCCTCGTGTCAAGATGTTAAAGGTCAAGGAGTTCCTGTCGTGGCTCAGCAGTTAACGAATCCGACTGGGATCCGTGAGGACGTGGGTTCAATCCCTGGCCTCGCTCAGTGAGTTAAGGATCCGGTGTTGCCAAGAGCTGTGATGTAGGTCACAGTTACGGCTCGGATCCCATGTTGCTGTGGTTCTGGCATAGGCTGGTGGCTACAGTTCCACTTTGACCCCTTGCCCGGGAACCTCCATATGCTGCGGATGCGGCCATAAAAAGACAAAAAGAAAAAAGAGAGAGAGAGAAAAAAGAAGAAGTTAAAGGTCAAGCAGAGGGTATGGGTTTTCTCTTTGGGAATTTTCCTTTTATTAGCTTGGCTGAATTCCCAGACACCTCTCCTTGGCTTTTCTAAGCTGCCTTTGTCTTCTCCCCATGTGGCTGAGATTGGAAGTTCACATGTGAACTCCCCTGACCTTTGGGTGCCCTGGCACGGACACCCAGGGCTACCCATGCCTCAGCATCAGAAGGAAATTGTTTCTCTGGTCTCATCTTTCCAGCCACCGTTGGTTCACCATCTGGTTCAGCCCAAAGACTACACTGAGGCTTAGTGTGTGGGGTCAGCACTGCAGCTAATGACACTGATCCCTTGAGATTGTCCTCTGTGTATATGCCCTCCATAGAGACCTCGTGGGCAGGGGACAGGTGGAATTAGGGTGCTTTGGGGCCCCAAGTCTCATAATCTCACCTCCTTCCCCACCAATACCAACCCTGATCCCCTACCTCAAACAAGAATGCTCTATCCACAGCCCAGAGTACAGGCAACCACGGACCCCAACACACTTCCTTCTAAGCACAGGATGAAGGAGGAGTCCCAGCAAGGCCCTGTTTTAGAGCCATGAGTATGTTCTCTTTTAGAAGCTCAAAGATTTTGTCATCAAAAAGAGATGCAGAATTGAGGATTACATTTGGGTGAGACCAAAATACATTCCAAGCTCATTTTCTGAGACCGTAAAACCCTTTTGCCAAGCTTTGTAGGGGCTTTCCACGTCATTGAGCTTATCTAACCCAAATTACTAGACTGCTTTCTGTTCACACATCACCATTCTTAGCAGTGCTCAGGAGGATAACAGAAACAAGACAGACAAACACTGCTGGGAAGCCAATCAAACATGCCGTCCCACACAGGGCAGCCCCCATCCCCACCACACATCAGGGATAATGGACAGACCCGTCCGCCAGGGGTCCGTGGGACAGCTGACAACCTCAGAAGACACCCCCCCCCCGCGCCCCCTTCCAGTTTTTGGAATACAGCACAGCCCACACTGAGGTCCCGGCATGATCCACCGGAGAGCTGCATGTGCTTGTGAACACCTGTGTCCTCCTGCAGGTGTGGTACCCCACATCTGGACAAGAGAGGGTCAACCACCGACCATTTGTGATGCTTTCACTGAGCCGGGATGCAGGTGAGTCCTTTCATTACTTCTCTTTCTGCCAGAGTAAAGGGTACCAGAACCAGAAGTTACTTTCATTAATCCAAGTGGGTGAAAAAAACAGCAAGCTCAGTGAGTAATAGTTTCAGGACAATGAAACAATTTTTTTTTTCATAAAACAGGAGCGTAAGAACCATCTTGGTAATAATTTTTTTTGTAGTTGCTCTTTATTTTTTTATTTTTATCTTTTGAATTTGTATTTATTATAATTTTTTTTTCTTTTTAGGGCCATGCCTACAGCATATGGAAATTCCCAGGCTAGGAGTAGAATTGGAGCTGCAGCCTACACCACAGACACGGCAACACTGGATCCTAGCCAGATCTGCGACCTATGCCACAGCTTGCAGCAACAACGGATCCTTAACCCACTGAGTGAGGCCAGGGCCGAACCTGCATCTCAGGGACACTATGTCACATTCTTAACTCACTGAGCCACAATGGAAACTCCTGAAACAATAATTGACACCCTTCAATTCCCTGTGGCAGGATGGTCACTGAGCCCCCATCAGTTCTGAACACACGGATAAGTGACACCTATTACTTTCCCGATAGAGTTTAGATTTGTGTTTTCATGGGTGAAAATAAATGAATAGGAAGCCTGCCTTCCTGTCCCCCAATAAAATAAGACTAAATAAGAGTGAGCTTCAGTCACCTTCAGATAGATTGGCCAAAAGGATGAAGTTGTTGAAATGAAGACAGGCAGCATGAATTTATCAGTGAGTCTGCATTTTGCAGTTGTCACACATGTGGTGGTCAGCACCTCGTGAACTTGTATTTGCTCATCACTGGGGCTGAAGTTTGGATACAAGCTGAGGGCGGGGGAGGGGAGGCCACTGGGTCCAAGAGCTCATTGCTGTCCATAGCTGTTTGCTACGTTTTCTTCCTGGGCCAGATACCAGCACACCTGTGTCCCCAAAGAAAGGTAGAGACTGTTTAACCAGCAGAATGAGCACCGTTTCCTTCCTCCTGCTGTTCTGATTGGATGGCTTATTCAGCGAGCAGAAAGTGGCTCCAGCTGACTTTCTAAACAAATGCCACCCAATCCGCTCACATACCTAGAGGGCTTGCTATCCATAAAATTCCTAGATTCTGATCCAGGTGGTCTGCCTGAGGCCCAGGAATCTGCATGTGGAATAACATCTGGTGACTCCAAGTGCTGGAGTCCAAGTACAGCAAAGTTACCTCCCCATGCCAGCATTTTAGAACAGAAGAAAGGAACCCACGATCATCTAACTCAGCCTCTTTGTTTTGCAGTGAAATAGCAATCAGTCTGAGAGATTAAACCTGGTTTGATCAGGCAAGGCTGCAACACTGTTAAGGCTCAGTGTCTCTGCAGAAAATCTCTTGTCTCTGGACTGAATTTAGAATGAGGACTATGTTTCTGTAAAGGCTTAGAAACAAATATCCTTACAGGAAAGAAGAAAAAAAAAAGGTTATTAGGAGTCATGTGTATAGAAAGAGGCCTTTGTTTGGGAAAGATGGCTTTGAAACAGCAAATGTTAGTGAAAGATGCTCTATCGGGGGGAAGGCCCCGGGCGAATCCGGCCTGGAACACAAGGACCATGCTTTGTCCAGCCAGCTGCACTTGGCGTCTGAATGCCCCTTGAAGAAGCAGGAGCTCTGATGGCTAATGGGTTTTGGACTCCAAATAAAAGAGAAGCAAAACAAAAGAGCTGCCTTCTGAAAGCAATTCTTAAAGAGAAAGAGCCTTATTGTGTATTCCTCCAAATGAGCTTAATTAGGCCACACACAGTAACACACTTGGGGGACACCCCCCCCCCACCAAATTCCTGTCTTGATTTCTAGATTTCCAGATCAAGGAGGAAGCCTGAGTAATTTAGGTCCATGGCACTGTGTGGACCAGCAGATACACAGATAATGATGATGCTGGTCTTGGATTACCCGTAACGACGCATAAAGCCACAACCGAGCAGCTCTGGCCCCTGAGCCGGTTTGCATCATCCACCATAGTTGTGTTCTTTCGAAACCGACAACACCTCCGACGCGAGGCCACCCAGAACTCAGACTGGGACTCGAACCTACGTGCCGGGACTTGAACCCAGCCTAAACCCAGATGGGGACTTGAACCCAAGGCTGTTTTTTTTTTGCTTTTTTTTTTAAACGGTAGAATCACTCACCTGATATCTGGACATGCTGAGGTTCAGGTTCTTTGTATCTCAGCACAGAGGGAATTCAAGGAAAGACAAAGGGATAGGCAAGAAATAGATTTATTAAGATAGGACCCTTCTGAAGGATGCAAGCAGGCAGGCGAGGAGGCTCTGCCCCCAGGATTAGGTAGGCTACAGTTTTATAATCTAAGAAAATTTGGGGAGGGGTTCGGTGGGGGAGATTGCTTTCTTCCTCTTTCTTCAAGTAGACTTCAGGCTCACATCATTAGCTCCTCTTTCAATTCCAGTAAGAGAGTATTTGACCCTATGAAGTCAAACTAGGATGGCCTCAGTGCTTATTCAGATCAGCAGAAGGGTGGGAAGCCCTGCTAACGATACACTGAATCATCTCAGGTTTCCCTATAATGAGCCTCTCCTACTGTGGAAGGTCATCTTTCCCTTAAATTCCTGCCCTTGGTCCCAAGGATCATTATTTTGCTGAACTTGAATTCAGGGTTCATTTTATCTTTCACTGAATGATCTGAGGCATAGCTCATGCTTTTATTTGTGGTTTTGTAGTTAAGCAGACCTGCTTCGTTCTGATGGTTTTCTAGGGGGATGTCTAACTTACAGTGGTCTCCCAAGGGTCCCTAGGTTTCCCTCTCTATCTGTGGTCCCCTCCTGGATCGTCTACAACCACCTGTGTGACTGTCCTACTCCATCCCTATCACTATGGTGTCACCTGGAAAAATGTACTTGTGCCACTGTCCCTGGAGAAATGCAGTGGAAAGTTCCCACTGGACTCTGGTCACAACATTTTTGCCAGTGGATCAACACATACCCTTGTTCTATATGTGTTTCTGTTTAAAGACATCTTCCTAATATAATATTGACTTGTTAACATCGAATCCACAGCCAGCACACAGTAACTCAGGCCAGCAAGAAGGTTATTCAACACATAGATTTTCTCCACAAGGCTCATCGCAGCCTTCTTAGGCTCAGGTTACTAGACTTCACATCAGCACTCTTCTTGGGATCATTTTAAACAGCAAAATTACCATCAAAAAGCACAAAAATGCAAAAAAAAAAAAGTGACCCTAAACAGACAGCAAAAAGGATTCTTGTGTGTAGTGTGAGAGCTGAGAAAAGAAGGCAAGGCGTCACCTCCTTTCACCGCCGCTGGGAATTTGTGCATCCAGCGAGTCACATTTTTTAACCACTCTGCAGATATTTGCAAATGACCTTGAAAGCGCTGTGATGATTGATTTTTTGAGGTTCCAAATAAATTTCAATTGATCTGTATCAAAATTTTAGCAGATACTGGATCTGTGATAATGAAGGCAGACTGTGGGTTTAAGCTGCTGAGTCATGGTGATTTGTTAGGTGGCAACAGGTGTCTAATTCAGCCTCTAACTTCCTACTCCAGCCAACATTTCTTCCTCATCCCCAACCTCCTTAACTGTTCACCGTACCCTGAATGTGCCTCTTGTTCTGTACTGATGAGGACATTACATAAATCCTGCTCTTCTGACATAACCTTTCAGTTGGGTGTTTTATGGACTATTCCCAGAACTTCTCAGCATTAGGAAAATACACGGTGTTGGAAGGCTTTGCTGGTTTTCATTAATACATAGTCTCTGTAGCAGACGCATCTCACTGCTTCGGTTTGGCATAAATATTAAGCCAAACCTTTATTCTTTTTTTTTTTTTCCCTTTGTGGGGCTGCACCTGCAGCAGATGGAAGTTCCCAGACTAGGGGTCAAATCAGAGCTGAAGCTGCAGCCCATGACACAGCCACGGCAACACCAGATCCCATGCCACAGCTCGGAGAGAATGCTGTATCCTTAATCCACTGTGCAAGGCCAGGGATTGGACCTGCACCCTCGTGGATATTAGTGAGATTCTTTTTTTGTCTTTTCTAGGCCCGCACCCATGGCATATGGAGGTTTCCAGGCTAGGGGTCCAATCGGAGCTGTAGCCACCAGCCTACACCACAGCCACAACCATGCCAGATCCAAGCCACACCCGCAACCCACACCACAGCTCACAGCAACACCGGATCCTTAACCCACTGAGCATAGCCAGGGATCGAACCTGCAACCTCCTGGTTCCCAGTCGGATTCGTTAACCACTGAGCCACGATGGGAACTCCATTAGTCAGATTCTTAACCTGCTGATTCACAAGGGCAATTCCCTGAACCTTTATTCTTAAAATCAAGTGGTTCTAGCCTTCTTCTTATTCTGTAAGAACATTTTTTTTCCTTTTCTAAGAATCCCACTGCCTCCCTTATGGGTCAAAGAATCCAAGAGCTCATTCACCATCCAGGTACCAGTCAAGTTCACCAGAAAGAAAGAAAGTCATGAAAGCTGTGCTGCGCTCTGGCCAATCCAGCCCTCAGCTGTTGCTATGGTCATTGGCCTGCTGTGTGGTTCTTAAACCCCCAGCTCCGTGGCCACCAGCCCCCTCTCCTTTGTTCTTTGCCAGGTGTTTGTAGCAAGCTGGACTTATACCTCATAAAACTGAAGCAGGGCCTCCTTTCTTCCACATCTGGTCCCTCAGACATTCCTGCCCCTGGACAGGATCAGGAATACCTGGCAGGACAGGTGTGTCCCTGCTTTGTTCTGCAGAACTGCAGCTCAGGGGCCTCCAATGCTACATCCTATGGCCCAGCCTCATCTCTCTCTCCAGTAACTCAGCCAACTGGGTTGACTCACATGCATAGACCCACTGCCCAGGCTTGGAGATAGGACCAGGGAGGCTGGATCCAAAGTGCTTTCTGTCTCAGTTCGGCTTTGTCTCAGAGACCCCATCTAACTCTCCTTGTATGTGCCACTCCTTCTCACCTGCCCCTTCTCAGTCAATCCTAAACTCAGCCTTCCCTAAAACAACAACAACAACAACAACAACAAACTAACAACACAACAAACAAAAACACCCATCTGCACAAATCCCCCAAAAAGTGCTTGGAGTAGGACAAATAATTACCGTGATGGACCGCACAAGGCAGCCCAGGACTTAGATAACGGAAGGGGACAAGGTTACCTTTAGGAAAGAGGAAGAAACATCAGATGGTCCACATGCAATTAGCAGCGTCTCCCCATCCCAAGGCCTCAGGTTGCCTTGGTCATTTCTCCCCATAACTGGGTTAATCATTATCATTTGCGTCCATGCAGCAAAACAGAAGGAGAATTAATGACCCACTTCATGGTGAGCCCTCACTGCGTCTCACACAGGCTTACCCGGTAGCCTCACAAAATAAATTACACAGGCCTGTTCGATGCTTGCAGAATGTAGGGAAGATCCAATAAAGCCATAATTTTCCCTTCTTTTAAGCCTCTGCACAAAATGTATAGTTTTCCACTTGAGTTGATTTCCCCAGGGTTTTATAAGGGTCCTGATTGATTTTTTTTCTTTTATCATTATCAATTGATGCTGTGGCCTCAGATCACTGAGCATTGACAATGTTCCAATCCCATTTACAGAAAGCTGTAAAAACTTACATTTGGAGAGTGAGGGACAATACATAAGAAGCATTCTAAACCCTGTTGGCACTTTCACCTGAAAAAATGAAGATAATTGCAATAAATTTCAATGTAATTCTGCTTAAGCTTTCATTATGCTATGACTTTGAGGTTCCTTCTTTCAGAACTTACAATGGCAATAAATCTTAAGACAGTAAAATGCATCAGAGAATAAAAGCAGTAGAAAATCATTGATATAGAAAATATGTAACCGTGGGATCCTTCAGGAAAAAAAAAAGAAGACAAATCTATGCCCTGAGGATTACTGTCCACTTGATCATTAGTTCATGTGCATGACTTGAAGATACATCACCAGCTTGTAATATTCCACCTGGCTTCCTGCTCCAGAATTCCTCCGCTCTCCATGGGTGAAGTGATTTGACATTATTCTCATTTGACTTCTTTACCCTAGACTTGTCCTTAATGGCTGCATTCCAACCTATATTAAGAACTGTCACACTATGGCATTCTAAAAAATTATCTGCTCATGAAAGCCAAAAGATAAAGTAGCCTTCTCCAAAATATTTCTTTAGTATTTTATTTACACTTCAGCTTGTTCCAAAAGGTGTTTGAGATGTCTCACTACAGATCATATAATGGAATGCATTTGTTTTAAAGGAAAGGAAGCAAACAGTGAGAATAGCAGGAAAAAAGGACAAAGAAGTGAGACGAGGAGTTCCCGTGGTGGCTCAGTGGTTAACGAATCCGACTAGGAACCATGAGGTTGCGGGTTCGGTCCCTGCCCTTGCTCAGTGGGTTAACGATCCGGCGTTGCCGTGAGCTGTGGTGTAGGTTGCAGACGCGGCTCAGATCCTGCATTGCTGTGGCTCTGGCGTAGGCCGGTGGCTACAGCTCCGATTAGACCCCTAGCCTGGGAACCTCCATATGCCGCGGGAGCAGCCCAAGAAATAGCAACAACAACAACAACAACAACAACAAAAGACAAAAAAAAAAAGTGAGACAAAGTCTGTGCACCGGTATTAGACAGCTAGTACGACAAGAGTGCTGTGTAACAAAGGATAACAGAATCTCAGGGGCATGCAAGCATAAAGATCTTTCTCGCTCAGTTTGTGGGCCAGCCAGGGGTAGCTCTAATTTCAGGCATGGTGGTTCTGCTCCATGCATCTCTCATCCTCCATCTGGGACCCAGGGCCAGTTGGGACATATTCTTCTCATCGCAGTGACAGAAGCATAGAAAGGCAAATGGAAATTCACAATGCCTCTTAAGGCCTCAGCTCAGAACTGGAAATTATCACTTTCAACTTCCAAAGCTTGCAGGCCTGCAGAAGTTCTTTTCATGGGCAAACTTTAACCCAGAACTTCACAAGGAAAGGGATTCTGGGACATGCAGTTTCCAGGCTTAGACGCATATGGCAGGGGTGGAGATGTGCTGGTGAGGATGGTGATGGGATAATGAGGGTGGTGGTGAGGACGAGGGTGATGCAAGTGCTGGAGGTGATAAGACGACGGTGGATAATCTGGCGTGCTATGCACAGTGTTCAGTCCCTGAGCACTTTTCTAGAGACGTGCTGAAAATTTACCACTGCAAATTTTTAGAAATCCATGCAAAGGAGAAAGAATCAGCTCCATGGTTAAAGAGGCCATAAGAGGTACCTTAGGGTGGGGTCACTCATAATTCTTTGTGGAGGGAGCCCTTTTATTAGATGTTTCACATTCTCCATCAGTTTTGAGTCGCTCCTCCATTTCACCTGATCATTCTGCGCTTCTCTCTGTTCTCTCTTTCCAGGACCCTTACGTCTTATCATGTCTCTCTTATTTTCCTCCTCTTTCATCACTGGGAGAGGTTTCCCTGACTTTATTTTCTTAATCCCTAAAAGATGTTCTTGTGTTGCAGTTTTTTCTTTTTCCTATTATCTTATTCTCGGTTTAGCAAATTGAAAATGTATCTTTTTCTTTAAATTTTATGGCCACACCTGTGACAAATGGAAATTCCTGGGCTAGGGGTCAAATCAGAGCCAAAGCTGTGGGCCTGCACCACAGGCATGGCAATGTCTGATCCACACAGCATCTGCGACCTACGCCACAGCTTGCGGCAATGCCAGATCCTCAACCCACTGAGCGAGGCCAGGAATCGAACCTGCGTTCTCGTGGAAACAATGTTATGTCATTACCCCACTGAGCCACAACAGGCACTCAAAAAATTAAATCTCCTTATTAATGGGAGCGTTGTTCTGAGTTTTCGTTTTATCACCCAAATGACCGTGTTTCCTCTGGGATCTATCTTTTTGTTCCTTTGCCCCAGCCTTTCCCCTTTGAGAGCCTAGATTTCTTTATCTGCCTGGTGAACTGTGGCTTTCTATTTAGATTTGAGAAAAAAGGTTGGGAATCTGTTGTTGGTTCTCTGCTACTGGTCTATACGGTTGTGATATCAGTTATTTTAGAAATCAGATGGCAGGGTTTTTGTCTGGGTATCCACAGGGGGCCTATTCTATGAGGGGGTAGGGGTGCTATGTAGACCTCGCAGGACATCCAGAACCCTGCTGCATCCTGCTCCCCATATTCCAGGGAGTGTCCTTCCCCGCGTATTTCATCAGTCAGTACATTTCCACCTGATGAGCAGTGTCTGACTCTCCATTAAAGGATCCGTAATTTCTCTGACTCTTTGCCCTCGCCACCCTCATAGAGTCAACTTCCTTCTCCCATAACAGGGCTAAATGGACTAAACATAAATATAGCTTGATAGTATTTTTTTCATATTTGCAAAAGTAAGTTCCCCTCATAATGCTTTCATTTCCAAATATTTCAAATTTATTGTGCTCACCCTACTCTTCCACATTAACTTTGAAATTATTTGGGTGAGCTTCTCCAAAAATATGATAAAAGATTTTGTTTGGAATTATTTTAATTGTGTGAACTGAGAAATTCTGCCATAAAAAAGAGTTAGTCTTATTATCCAGGACCTATTATGTAACACAGTGTTATTATGTACTCCTTGGTGAAAGTAATAATAATATTTATATTAATAATTATTATGTTTTCTAAGTGGTTCTATCAACAATCTATGTATTATCTATATTGATTATATATAAACATATTGGCTGCAACTAATTATACTTTCATCTTCTTCATATCAAGTGTATATTCCTTATTTTAATGCTGCATCCAGAGCCTCCAAAATAACATTGTAATATAATGGCAATAATCGAGGTTCTTATTTCTCATTTCTAGTTTTCTCTGGTTTTAATTTCTCCAGTATTACTTAATTACACTTGGCAGAAGTGTTTATTGTTCTTGTAAATAATTCACTTTTTATTTTCCTTACTAATCCTACCACTTTTCTAATTTACTAATTTCCACATTTATCTAATTCATGTGCTCTCTAATTCCATACATTGAATGATTATTATTATTATTATTTTTGGTCTTTTTTTCTTGGGCTGCTCCTGCGGCATATGGAGGTTCCCAGGCTAGGGGTCTAATTGGAGCCATAGCTGCCGGCCTACACCACAGCCACAGCAACGTGGGATCCGAGTCGTGTCTGCAACCTATACCAGAGCTCACGGCAATGCCGGATCCTTAACCCACTGAGCAAGGCCAGGGATCGAACCTGCAACCTCATGGTTCCTAGTCGGATTCGTTAACCACTGAGCCATGACGGGAACTCCTGAATGATTGTTTTAGTATTTCTTCTCTTTTTTATTTGGTAGAGAAAGAATTTAGTTTTAAAAATTGACCTCTCAGGAGTTCCCCTTGTGGCGCAATAGAAACGAATCTGACTAGTAACCATGAGGTTGAGTGTTTGATTCCTGGCCTCACTCAGTGGGTTAAGGATCCAGCATTGTGGTGAGCTGTGGCGTAAGTTGCAGACATAGTTCAGCTCAGATCCTACATTGCTGTGGCTGTGGTGTAGGCCAGCGGCTACAGCTCCAATTCGACCCTAGCCTGGGAACCTCCATATGCTGTGGGTGTGGCCCTAAAAAGCAAAAAAAAAAAAAAATCAACCTCTCAGAGTTCCCTGGTGACAGAGGGAGTTAAGGATCTGGCATTGTTGTGGCAAGGGTTTGATCCCTGGATACTTTGGGCATAGTCAAAAAAAAAAAAAAAAAAAAACCTCTCCAGATCCTCTGACAGTCTTAGTAGTATCCTCATTTTTATTCTAAAAAAATCTGAAATAATATTTGGTGGCTAACTCATTATCTGTCAGTGCTTTTATTTATTTATAATATCTAAATAATTTGGGTTATTCTTTCTAAGTAGTATAGATTCTGAATTTTAGAAAACTATCACCAAATAATTTTTGCTTTGGGCTGTTTATACAGCCAAATTTATGCAGCTTCGTAAATATTCCATGGACACTGGAACATAAGTAGTCCCACTGATGTGAGCTTGATCTTTATCGAGTCTTACTATTAACAGCTCCAGGAGGTATACAGGTTCTAAACCTTGGAACTTGAGGATATTATTTCATATGAGGAAAGAGATTTTGCAGATGTGAGTTAAGAATCAATTAAGAATCTTGAGGTGTGGAGATGATTGTGAATTGTTCAGGTATGCCTTAAATGCCATCACAGCGTCATTTTAAGAGGGAGATGGAGATTCAACCCAGAAGAGTGAGGCAAAGTGATAACTGAAGCAGGATACTCTGCTGCTGGCTTCTGATGATGCAGGAAGGGGCTACAGCCAAAGAAAGCAGCTCCAGAGCCGAAAAAGGCAAGGAGTCAAATTCTTCCCCTGGAGCCTCTAGAGAAGGGTGATTCCCCCAATACCTTGATCTCGACAGCAAAACCAATTAGAGTCTGACCTCCAGAACGGTGAGAGTAAATGGGTGCCCGTTTAATCCACCAGGTTTATGGAAATTTGTACAGTAACAATCATGCAACTTTATTCATTGTCCTATCAGAGAGTAATGGTATTGATAATTCCCCCAATGAGTATTTTTCATCACTTCTTCTTGACTTTTAAAGTATTAATTTACAAATGCCCATACTATGTATATTAGTACACGAACGCTCATAACTGTTTTCAGTATTATTTGCTTTCATAACACATTTACTGCAACTCTGAGGCTTCATAATTGATGCCTACATTTTCTTTTTTTACAAAATTTTAAATTGAATGCAATTGACTTACAATATTATAATAGTTTCAAGTGTACAACATCGTGATTCAATAGTTTTATACATTACAAATGATCATCGCTCTATCTGGTTTCCATCTGTCACTTTACAGGGATTATACTCTCATTGACCATATTTCTTATACTGTGCATTTCATCCTCATGACTGGTTATTTTGTTTATTTTGTAAATGGAGGTTTGTGCCTCTAAATCTTCCTCACCTATTTCACTGCCCCCCCCACCCCTCCCCTCAGGCAACCACCTGCTTGTGCTCTATATCTATGAATCTGTTTTTATTTTGTTATGTTGGCTCATTCATTTGTTTTTAGAGTCCACATATAAATGAGATCATACACTGCTTGTCTTTCTCTGACTTAGTTCACTAGGCATAATACCCTCTAGAGCCATCCATGTTGTGGAAAATGGCAAATTTCTTTCTTTTTTATGGCTGAGTAGTATTCCATTGTGTGTGTGTGTGTGTGTGTGTGTGTGTGTGTATGCCACATCTTCTTTATCCATTCCTCTGTCAAAGGACATTTAGGTGGCTGCCATACCTTGGCTATTGTAAGTAATGCTGGAGTGAATACAGGGGTGAATATATCTTTTCGATTTAGTGTTTGGATAATGTCTTTATTTTCCTGATGTTGAATGTGTCATGCTTCCTTTCTGCTGTGTGAGCTGGCCTAGTCCTTTATTTTAAATTGTGAAAGAGCTCTCCTTCCTGTCTATCTTGTGTATCATATTATCAATTTTTGCTTCCTGTTGCAAAACTTTTCTTTGATATAGTAGCGTTTAAACTTTCAACATTTATTGTCATAACTGAAATGGCTCTCACCTTGCTTTGTTATTCTTTCTGCTTTATTGCAGTTTCGTTTTTCATGTTGTTATGTGCACTTTTTTTTTTTTATTATACCAGTGGATACTTCAAATTTTTTCAAATATCCATCTAAATGTATAAGCCCCTAATTATCTAAGTCAAGAATAAAGTAATTACTTTGGCTTCTTCTTACATAAAACAAAATTTGCTACAGTTGATCTTTTCCTGTGCTCTCAATTATTTCCTAGTCTTTGTTGAATAAATTTTGCTTTATCAACCTAGGTTGATACTATAGTACCACTGATAATTTTACTAATTCAAATTCAAAACTGTGGGGGTTTCTTTGCTCTTTGTGGTCATTTTTATATAACTCATTTTTTCAGTCAACAAATATCTACTGAGGACCCACCACGCACCAGACACTGAGCCAAGGGCGTGATCAGGAAGCACACCTGTGCCTGGTCCTCAGCGGCTGAGAGGCTGTGGAGTCTTTGTGTTCAGCCGGCTTCAGCCCTCACCCCGCCCTGATTCCAGCCTCGCTGGACTTGGTTTGGCTCTTCAAAACCACTGTGCCCTGGCCCCTGTGCCCTGGGAGCTGGCTCTTCACTGGAATCAGTATTCTACCTTCCAGCTCTTCTTCAGCCCAAATCCTCCTCATCCTCAGGTTTCAGGCCAGACTTGACTTTGTTCAAGAAGAGCTGTCAGGTGACGACTTGGGCCAGGCCTCCCACTTGCTGGAGTCCACAGAAGCCTATGTGTCCCTCACCCTGTCACCCCATCACCCTGTCACCCCATCACCCTGTCACCCCATCACCCTGTCACCGCATCACCCTGTCGCCGCATCACCCTGTCACCCCATCACCCTGTCACCGCATCACCCTGTCACCCCATCACCCTGTCACCCCATCACCCTGTCACCCCATCACCCTGTCACCGCATCACCCTGTCACCGCATCACCCTGTCACCCCATCACCCTGTCACCGCATCACCCTGTCACCCCATCACCCTGTCGTCACATCACCCTGTCACCCCATCACCCTGTCACCCCATCACCCTGTCGTCACATCACCCTGTCACCCCATCACCCTGTCACCCCATCACCCTGTCGTCCCATCACCCTGTCACCCCATCACCCTGTCACCCCATCACCCTGTCGTCACATCACCCTGTCACCCCATCACCCTGTCACCCCATCACCCTGTCGTCACATCACCCTGTCACCCCATCACCCTGTCACCCCATCACCCTGTCACCCCATCACCCTGTCACCCCATCACCCTGTCACCTCATCACCCTATCACCCCATCACCCTGTCACCCCATCACCCTGTCACCGCATCACCCTGTCACCCCATCACCCTGTCACCCCATCACCCTGTCACCACATCACCCTGTCACCGCATCACCCTGTCGTCACATCATGTCACCCCATCACCATGACACCACATCGTGTCACCCCATCACCATGTCCCCGTCCTGCTGGTAGGTGTTTGCCCCTTTATCTCCTCTCTCCCTCTGGGCACCACAGGGGCATAAACCGCAATGGTTTCGTTCACAATGCCTGAAACCTCATAGCCAGTCATGCAATGTTTACTAATTAACAGAGTACATAAAGCTTTCTTTTTAAAAACAAAACAAAAAACAAAAAAAAAACTGCTGCCACTGATTTTTTTATGTCAGCTGGACTATACCTTTACCTAATTATTTCAGGAAGAGAGTGTGAGCAATAGCTTTGACTCCCATGTCATGGAGGATGACCTTGGATTGTAAGAACTTGACTGGGTGCAAAATTCTTTGCTCTTACATGTTGATTGTTTACAAGTGTATACATTTTGGAGCATTGTCTTTTGGCTTTCAGTGTTGCAGAGGAAATGTCTGATACCAGACTAATTTTTCTTTTGTGTGTGTGTGTGTGTCTTTTTAGGGTTGCACCTGCAGCATATGGAGGCTCCCAGAATAGAGGTTGAATTGGAGCTGTAGCTGCCAGCCTACCCCACAGCCACAGCCACACGGGATCCAAGCCTATTTGTGACCTACACCACAGCTCACAGCAACACCAGATCGTTAACCCACTGAGCCAGGCCATGGATCGAACCTGCAACCTCATGGATACAAGTTGGGCTCCGTACCACCGAGCCAGACAGGAACTCCTTGTTTCTTCTTACGTAATCTTCCTCTCCTTTTCTCTTTTGTCTAAATATACAGAGATTTTCTTCTATTTCCTTTTAAAAGCCCTCAATATGCCTATTGTTGTTTTGCTTTCATTAATTTTGCCTGGTATATAGTGGGCCCTTTCCTTGGTGGATTAAATCCTTCTTCCCTCCAGAGAGAGTTTCATGTATTACAACCTCCCCAGAACTGCCCATGTGTCCAGGGCTTTAGGCACAGCCAGAGAGACCACGGCGTGTCCATCTTCATGCCTCTGCTCCTGACTATGCTCAAGACTGGGAGTTAAAGAAATAGAGAAATAATAAAGGCAGATGGGAGTGGGAACATGACTGGTCACCTCAGAAACTAGCTTTCCTATAGCGAGGGGGTGTCTGCTCTGTGTTCAGTCCAAGCAAGGAGCCTCCAAGAGGTCCAAGACTTCCCCGTCTCCTGCAGAACCCAGTTTGCTGTTCTCCAAGAACGTGGGCTCAAAAGTGTAGCCCTTCATCTTCTTTCTTGGTCAAACACAGTCCTCGTAAAATACACAGAGTCACGTCAAACTCCAGGTCCACAGGGGCCTGAATTTTCAAAGCTGGAAAAGGCTTTTATTGTCAAGGCATCTTGGCGGGAGGTGGGAGAGAACTTACCAGGCTGATCACGTAGCTCTACGTGAACCATGAAATCTGTGTCCTTGTTTCTAGGGGAGGAAGAGAAAGCTGGAGGGGGTCCATCAGATCCCCAGGCTGTGGCCCCACCAGTGAGACCCGGCCCCTCCTGACTCAGCCCAGCAGTGACATGAAGAACCTCACGTGTGCCTTGTGACTCCTCCACCTGGGCTCCCCGTCTCTTTACATCGGTGCTTCTCTTGGTTGACATTGGACTTCTGCAGTCCAGAGCTGGGAGAAAGGTTTGACCAGGTGCAATGAGTATTTGTTCCCTGGAACCTGAACCTGCACACAGGAGCCTGGCAGTGCCCACGTTCTGAAGCAGGTGTGGTGTCCTGCGTCACTGGGCTCCATCTGGGCAGACGTGAGGAGGGAGTGGCAGGTTGTCAGGGGCCAAGTGAACAAGAGAGTCGCAGGACCAAGTTAGCAAAGCAGCCTTCAGGCTCTGATGCTGATCAGATGATCAGAAGGTTCAGGATCAGTGAGAACCTTGGGTGGGTTGAAGGGATTATGGAGCATCCACAGCAGTGTCTACAGAGAAAGGGGTTTGCCCTGTCCCCAGCCAGGGAGAGGAGCTGCTACCCCTTGAACGGCAGATGCTCTCATGGGTCCACAGGGTGGTGTTGTGTCAGGAAGAAACTGACAACTCTCCCCGCTCCCCTGCCCTGGCCGCCTTGCTTAGGAGTCTCTGGGTTGATAGGAAAGGCAAACCTGAATTCTCTGCCTCTCGGCGTCCAGGGAACAGGTTGGTGCCACGTCTCCATCATCTGTGCCATCTGTAGCCACAAAGCCAGCGCACAGCCTCGCAGTGACGCCAAGCAGCCTGGCCAGTCGCCCTGGTGCAAATCACACAGGTGATTAACCAGTCTCTGTTCCTGCTTCTGGAAAGTCCAGATAATATGGCATGGGATTACCAGAGGGTTCAAGAAGATAACAACACAGGGCACCTGACACAGGAAGTGCTCCTGGTCCCTCCACATGCCACCCAAGTGGAGTCCTGTTGACCCCAGAAAACAACAAAGGCCGAAGGACTTTCAGTAGATCAAACAAGTCGGCCGCAGTGAAGCTTCGGTTTCTAAACCTCTTAACAGGAAGCCCAAGCTGAGAGGACGTTTGAATTGGCTCATGCAAAAAACAATATTTGCTCGAGGCTAGCTCCTGCATTATGAATTTTTAACCTCCCATAAATCAAACTGTAAAAATGGACAAAGGCTGAATTTCCTGTGCCAGGACCAAAATAGAAGCTGCCTCTGTCTCTTAAACAATTCTGATTATGTTTCCATAACCAAATCATACTGAGATGAATAGCTGGAATATTTATATTTAGGTCCTAAAGTATTTTGTAAAATAAATGGAAATGGTCTATCTTTTCAGCATTGAAGTTGAGCCACCGTTTCCACTTGCAAAGACAACTCAAAGACCAGGCCAGGCAAAGGCCATTGTGTGCCTGCGGCCAGGATTTTGCTTCTCCACGCTCACTGCTTTTCCCCAAAGCTATTGTCACCAGGTCCCCACCACTGAATGATTAATAGCAAGCCCATGGGGGAATCGGTCCGTGGCCAGGTTTAAGGTGGATCCCTTTATGAAAGCTTTATACTGAGAAATACACACACTTCAATCATGAGAGAGACTCATAACAGCCGAGGACAGTTGTTTAATTAAATAATTCTATCATTAATTTGACAAATGTGTCTTTAGCAACTCCTATGAGTTACAAACTTGGAAGAATACAGAAACAACAAGTCTAAAATCAACCAAGAGAGTTTTCTCCTTTCAGTCCAGGGGGAGAGAAAGATAAGAAAACACCTGATTTACTGGAAGGCAGAAGGAAGTGTGAGCTTGAGAGCATTATAGGCAAAAGTTATAGACTTCTAGAAGCAGGAAAGACGTCAGCACGCAAGGTGGAGCTGGAGCTGACCTTTCAAAGACAATAAAGGTTTTCATAGGGAAAATGGAGTTGCAGAGGCCAAACAAAATTGTGGCGAGGCCGATGTGAAACTGGTGACAGGGTGTGAGCTGAGAGTCTGTGATAAGAGGCTGGAAAAACAGACTGGAGGCCAGGACGGAAGCAGCCTGGGTTCCAGACTCAAGTTAGAGCCTTATGGGGAACTGGAGGCTCTTAAAGGCATTGAACAAGAGGGTGGCTGTTAGGTCAGAGGTGGGAAGATTCTTTCACGCATCGATTCATTCATTCATTCAAACATTTACTGAGATCCTGGTGAGGACACAGAGGTGGGCACAAAACCTGCAGGACCCAGGCCCTGTGGACCTCCCGTCTCGTGAGGGTGGCGAGACCTAAGAAATCAACCTTATGTTCATGTGTAACCCAAGCAGAAGTGAGCACTGGGTGAGAAGGTACGAAGGGTTGTCCAAGGGCAGCAGGGGGCTGGGATTTAGCCTGGGGCAGGGGGGCATTGGGGGGAGGAAGGCCTCCTGCAGAACTGACATCATGCTGGGTCCTTAAGGATCCACGGGAGTTGGAGAATGGGGAGCTGCAACTCTGGTTGGGAGCATTCCAAGAACCCACTAGGTGTGAAGACTCAGGTATATGAAGAAGCTAGAAGGTTCAAGAAATCAAAAGGAAAGAGACTGGCAAACGTGGTGACTCTGGGGGTGGGGTGGGGGCATTGACAGGGCTCATGGGGACTTTGAATAAATACAACAGGAAGCCACTCTGTGTCTGAAGGATAGCCTCTGGTCTGCTTTATGTGTGAAGAGTGGATCATAGGGGCTTTGTGTGAAGAGTGGATCATAGGGGCACAAGTTTGAAAGCCACTGTCATGGTCCAAAAAGACACGTGGGCTGTGTTGGTAGAACCAGGAGGAAACAGGGCCATTTGAGATGTACTTCAAAGGTAGAACTTATGGGAGCTCCCACTGTGGTACACTGGGTTAAGAATCCCACTGCAGTGGCGTGGGTCACTGTGGAGGTTCGGGTTTGATTCCCAGCCCGGCACTGTGGGTTTAAAGGATCCCGTGCCCCAGCTGCAGGGTAGGTCTCAGCAGCTCAGATTCCATCCCTGGCCCAGGAACTTCCATATGCCACGGGTGCGGCCATTTAAAAAATAGTATGAATAAGGAGAACTGACAGCCCATGCTGATGGGCTTTGTGTTGGGAGGTGAAGGAACAGAAAGAGTCAGAGTTGCCTCCAGGTCCTGATTTGAGCAACTGAGAGCAAGGTGGCAGCAATTCCCAGAGATGGGGAAGCCTACGGTAATAATGTTCAGGGAGCAGGGCAAAGAGATCAAGGAATGAGCCTGGGATCTGGGAAAGCCGGAAGCCAAGACGTCCAGGGCCGAGTTCACGGGGACAATTCAAAACGCAAAGGAGGAGCTGAGAAAAGAAACCGGTCATCTGGGAGGAGGGCAGAGAGGACAGGACGGCTGAATCAGGGCAGTTTTCCACCCCTGCTCGCTCACCTCCAGCCCTGCCCTCCCACCTCAGGGGAGTCCCTTTGGCTGGAGGACCCCCGCTCACACCTGCTATTCCTGCAGGTGATTCCTCACTCACTCCACCTGCCATAACCCGGGATAAGAAGCGCCCCTCCTGACACACTCCCTGGCCCCAAGCCCTCGTCACTGCGATGTGAGACTTCCTCTGCCTCCACCTGGTCCCTCAGTTTACACCTGCAGATCAGTGACAAAGTCATGTCACCAGGTGAGAATGACTGTGAGCAGCCAAGCTGCTGAAGGGAGGAACTGAAATAAAGCCAGAGGAGTCAGGGGATTCTCTGACCTTTGGACCCTCCTGGCTTCCGCTTCCTCCTTTATAGGGATGGGGATGCGCCCAGGCCTGCAAACAGGAGAGATCCGAGGATGAAATGTTAATTGTTGATACACACGACACACTCAGAGTCACGCTCACACACACCACGTGGAAATAGGTGCTGGATGATGACAATTATTTTTCCTCTCGTCACGATCACTACCAACGTTGGAAAACTCAGACAATTTTTCTGACTTTAAGGTACTATGAGGTCTGTAACTAGAACCTTATAAAAGTCTGGGGAGTCTGTGCTGTTCTGATGGTGTCATTTATTTCCTCCTGGGGCATGAGTAAAATGTCCCAACAATTCAACAGGCCAGCGAGATGGCCTGGGAATTGCTGGGAATATGTGAATAGTAATAATAATTAAAAGAAGTTTGGGACCAGAAGGGGGAGGGCT
This sequence comes from Phacochoerus africanus, assembly GCF_016906955.1. Taxonomy (NCBI): domain Eukaryota; kingdom Metazoa; phylum Chordata; class Mammalia; order Artiodactyla; family Suidae; genus Phacochoerus; species Phacochoerus africanus. The sequence goes on from NC_062546.1 coordinate 200,303,466, forward strand.
GGGATGTGGTTGGAGAGTGAAGCAGCATCCAAGGAAAGCTCTGTGGGCATCTTTTAAAGACGTAGCTCTCAGGGCCGCTTTGGGGTCTTTGCGATGCAGGTGGGGGTGGGGGGAGGGAAAGGTGAGGTTGATGACCAGAAGGGGATGGTGATTAACCCAGGGGTCAGCACGGTTGGCAGTCACGGTCACCCTAGGCTGGGGGGAGCAGAGGTGAGAGCTGGGGCTGTTGGGGGGTGGGGGCTGAGTGAGGTGGGAGGAGCTGAGTGGGGGGCCAAGCAGGGTAGGGTGCACTCCTGGCATCTCCCCTCCTCTGATGTTCTCGAATATTCCGTGAGTGGTCAAACCTGCCCAGAATCCAGTGGGCAAGGGGCCCTGGGCACAAGGTCCCTGTGACCCTGAGCAAGTGGGCCCTTTACCCCAAGACCAACAATGCACAGCAAGAAGTCATGGGTTTGCCGGGGGCCCGGGCTGAGGGAGGTGAGATGCAGAGCTGGGAATGCCCTGGGAAGAGGCGCAGAGGAGGTGAGGTCCGAGGTGCAGTCACAGGGGTGGGGGAAGAGACAGGACTGTGTCATCCTTCTGACGTCAAGGGGACTTGGACTTGTGCTCCTGTTCCCCGCAGTTAGAGCAAAGGTGAAGGGCCTAAGTGGGGGCACAGCTGCAGCCCAGGAGTCTGCCCGCCTCTGTGACGATTCACCACCACCCAAGGGGTTACCCTCTGGCCAGCGCTCAGAGTCCATGCAGCCCTGGACCCAAGAAACTGAAGCCACAAGGTTCACACAACCCACAGGGGCAGGACTGTCCTAGAATCGGATTCAGTCGACGCCAAAGAACAGGCCCCAGGAGTTCCCGTTGCAGCTAAGTGGGTTAAGAACCCTACGCAGTGTCCATGAGGAGGCAGGTTTGACCCCTGGCCTTGTTCAGTGGGTTGAGGATCCAGTGTTGCCCTGAGCTGCAGCATAGGTCACAGATGCAGCTTGGATCTGGCATTGCTGCGGCTGTGGCTTAGGCCGGCGGCTGCAGCACCAACTGGACCCCCTAGCCTGGGAACCTCCATGTGCCTCGGGTGCAGCTGTGAAAAGAAAGAAAGAAAGAAAGAAAGAAAAGCAAAGAGCAGGTCCCTTCTGTCTACACTTCACTGGTCCCTGCAGGCAGTGAAGGGGCTCTGGTCAGTCCCCAGTGGAATGATCCCTCCAGACCCCCTCATCACCCCAAAACCAAGCCCAGCTCCCTCCAGCACGGCCTCCTGACCACCCTCCAGACCTGCCCAGCCCCAGCCAGACGCAGCTCACACACACGCATTCACCCGCCCCCGCACACCCACACATGCACATCCACAGGCACCCACACACTCAGACACCCACAGACACACGCCCACGTGCGCCCCAGAACGCACATGCCCTCTCGTACCTGCGTCTTCTCACACTTGCAGTACAGCCCTACACTCGCTCACACATACACACTTGTACTCATGGGCTCCTACCGCTTGCACACCTGCTGGCACAGCCACACATTCTCACACTTGCACATGCACCCTTCCTCTCACTCATGCGGTCACTCAACAAACACTCTAGTCGCTTTGGGCAACGCCCCTCCTTCAAGGCTCTGCACCAACGCCCCGGCCCCCGCCTCTGGGGACGTCCTCAGAGGACCACACACCTCGTCTTCGACCCCTTGTCTCAGTCACGCCTTTGTTCACGGAGCGGTGGGATGCACTGCTGACCCACCCCTTAAGCTAAGGTGAGCTGCAGGAGGGCGGCCCTGCTGGGGTCACCGCCCTCTGTTTAGTGCCCAGCACCCAGCACGGTGCCCAGCATCTGATGCTTGATAAACACGCAAGGAATGAATGGATGGATAAGTGAAACCAGAGAGGCTGGGAGGGAGGGAAAAGCCAGAGGGGAAGACAGGGCGGGCGCTGGCACAGGAATGGGGGCAGGGGTGGGGGCGGGGGAGGGGCGCGGGCGGTGTGGGAAGTGGTGAAATGTTTGCTATCTGAAGATCTGGCTGGGAAGCTCTCTGAGCTGAGCTGATCTTTGTTCAGCTGCCTCTAAGTGGGTGGTAGGGGGAGCCTCGGAGTGCCCTGAGGCTGCATGTGGGTGGGCACCTGCTTGGGGGAGGGAAAGTTGCCCCCCTCCAGAGGCAGGGAGAGCTGGAGGGGGAGGGGAGGGGAGGGAGAGGAGGGAGGGACTGCAGGGCAGGGGCCAGACCCTGCAAAGGACAGCGGGCTGCCTACCAGGAGCAGTTCTCAGGGGCCCAGGAGCATCTCTGAGCATTTCCCTCTCTGCTCTCTCTCCTTGGGACTGATCTCCGTGCATCTGCACCTCAGCCACCCAGGCCCTCCCAGAAGGGTCCCCTCCACTTAGGAGCAAAGGGCCCCACTGACTTACCCTGGCAGTGGGAGGAGAGATGAAGGGACTGAGGCTCAGCAAGCACTGGTGACAAAGAGCCACGTCTTGTTTCTGCACAAAGACCAGGACAGCCAGGGTGAACTTCCTAAGTAGATGGATAATGCTGTCAGTTCATAAAATCTCATGGAAATCAGTACTCCCATCTTCCTGGCAAATTCGGTATCTCTGTCCCTAAAATAAATTTGATTCAAAAGGAAAGTAGGCAACAGAGTTCCCGTTGTGGCTCAGCGGGTTAAGAACCAAACTAGTATCCCTGAGGATGCAGGTTTGATTCCTGGCCTTGCCCAGTGGGTTAAGAATCCGTTGGTGCCTCAAGTGACGGCGTAATTCACAGATGCAGTTGGATCTGGTGTGTTACCCTGACTGTGGTGTAGGCTGGCACCTGCAGCTCCAGTTCTGACCCCTAACCTGGGAAATTCCATATGCTGCAGGTGTGGCCCTAAGAAGAAAAAAAGGAAAGCAGGCAGCAGAATGTAAAGCATTTTTTTCACTTTCTTGTTATTGTTCCAATGCTTCTTCCTTTTTACCCAAGATTCTCCAGGAGTACTAGCTTGTTTGGATTTTGCAAGTGACTGAGGACTATAGAGTGTCATTACGTGGCTGAAAAATTGCACCCTCTCTTCCAGTTGTCCCCAGCCCTCCCTGGGCAGCAGAAGCACTGGGAGAATTTTCCAAACCTGCAGTTGCTCAGCTTCACCCTGGGGACTCGGATCGGTTCCTTTGGGCTGGGGCAGCTGCACTTTTAAAAACCTCCCAGGTGATTCCGTTGTGCATCCGGCACTGAGAACCGCCACTAACTGGTGTCTAAGCTGATGCCATTGTGCCCCAAGCCTCAATGGTTGTTTCGGTGCCCAAACACTTCTATTGAGACCCAGCTTCTAAAAAACACATAGACAAACCCTCAGTAACGTCAGGAGGGCAGAACAAATGCTTTGAGCTCATGGGGGGTTCAGCCCAGTCACTTTTGAAGTATTTCTTTGTACACATCAAATGTAACAATTTTTAAGGTGGACAACGCAGTCACAGAGCGGTATGTTGAGGAGAGAAATTAGTGTGATAAACTAGAACAGAGAGATGGGGACAGAAAATTAGGAGTGTGCCCGAGCTTTCATTCACTCTGTGTGCGTCTATGTAATTTCCATTAACTCAAATTGTTTTTCTCGTTCAAATCCAATGAGATCCAAAAGCCATGAATTCTTTAAAATATGAACCAATGCTGAGAACATCATGGCCTCTTTTCCTGTGTAAAGTATTTGATCTTTACTCCTTTAATATAAGCTGAAGACAAGCTTCATAAATATAATCACATAACTTTTATTCCCAGTCAAGAAAAATTGAGCTTCCTTCTGAGAGAGCCTGCCACATAAGAATCTAGTTTCTGTAGAGGAAAAAACAAAAGAGAGGTGGTTATGCTTGGTCGCAAATTGCAGTAAGTGGCCAGGATTAGATTTCAGTGTAAAAAACTAGGGCAGCCTGTTCAGCGGAAGCCAGGAGCAGGAGATGCAGAGATGCTGGGAACGGAGTTATCGCGAGACTATAACCCAAATTCCGCCGCCCGGTCCCTAGACGTGCTGGGGAGCTGACCGCCCATCCGCAACGTCCCGAGAGGTCTCAGTTCCCAGGGATTTGTGAACAAGATGGATCTGCGCCTGGATGCCGAGCCGGGTCCCCACCTCTCACCTGTGTTGTCATCCTGCAGCAGCAATGCAGGTGACACTGTTCCTGGTAAATTAACATTCTATCCAGCACTTCGCACCTTCCTTCTCGTCCTCCCTTTTAGCAACTTTATATCCCAAAGCGCTAAGTAATATGCAAATGGGAGTTAAACATATTTATCTGCACGTTGTTCATTTGTCTACCCCGCTGGCATGCACAACTCAGGGGCACTGTCTCATCCACGGGGGTGTCCCTCTAACACAGTGCTTTTAGCACACCAGAGAACTCTTCCGTCGAATGATGTGTGCATCAAATATCTGTGTTTGCAGAGAAAGCTAAGTATATCTTTGAGGGCATAGGTCTGGACACACCAGTCAACAGCCCATTTTCACTCCATCGTCATGGGCTCTGTTTATAGGAAGAAACTATTTTTAAAAATCCCGATTTCGTTAGCGTTGACCTAAGATAAACAAGATCTCAGAAAAAGAAAAAAATTTGCCTAAGTGAGGACAACTTGATTTTTCTCTCTGGGCTTTTTTTTCCCTAACAAAACCTCTCAAGAAATCCAACCTTCTAGTAGAATTAATTATTTGTTTATTGTGCACAACAGGGCATCTTTTTCTGAGGAGGATGACATGTGAGCCTGTTTTGAATGGTCATTATTTTTTTTTTTTTGTCTTTTGTCTTTTTAGGGCCACACCCATGGCATGTGGAGGTTCCCAGGCTAGGGGTCTTACCTGAACTTTAGCTGCCGGCCTACACCACAGTCACAGCAACATGGATCCGAGCCGTGTCTGAGACCGATACCACAGCTCAGGGCAACGCAGGATCCTTAACCCACTGAGCAAGGCCAGGGATCGAACCCACAACCTCATGGTTCCTAGTTGGATTCCTTAACCACTGAGCTGCGACGGGACCTCCGGTATTAATTTTTTTCTAAGTTGGAAAAGAAAACCCATCCCCAAACACTCTTGTGTATCATTGTCATTTCCTCCAACAGAGGAGCAGTATCCCTCAGGCAACGTGAGGGGGGTAGGGGGCAGCCTGTCAACGTCCTAAGGCTTAGAATTTGTGGTTATGTCGTGTTACGTGGACTTTGCTGATGGGATTAAGTGAAGGGTCTTGAGATGGGGAGATAATGCTGGGTTACAAAGGTAGATTCAGCATCATTACAGGGTCCTTATGAGAGGAGACAGGAGAGTCCTGCAGAGGAAAAAACAAAGGAGAGGTGGTTATGCTTGGTCGCAAATTGCAGGGATGTGAGGACAGAGACAGAAAGAGGGAGATTTAAGGATGCTTCACTTACTGGCCTTGACCATGAAGAAATGCAGGGGCTTTGAGAGCTGGAAAAGGCAAGGAAACAAATTCTCCCCTAGAGCCTGGCGACAAGGCACAGCCCACCAACCCACTTTAGATGTCTCACCTCCAGAACTTCAAGGGGGTCAACAGTACTGTTTTAAGCTGCCGAATTTGTCTCAGCAGCAGTAGGAAAGCAATACAGGGGGAGAGAAGGCGAGCGGGTTCCTGGCAAAACGATGAGACAGACAGTTTGCCTTGACTCCCCCCGGCCCCTGCTCTGCGTCTTCCCTTCCGTTCCTTCTAGCAAAGGTCTTGCTGAGCGGCTGCTACATCCCGCACCCAGAGTTCCTGTCTCACCCCGTCTGTCCACTGCTTCCACCAGGCGTCATTCTCTCCTGGTGATTATCCCTGCTCTTTGGGAATCCAGGTGGACCTTTGGCTCCAGTTAGGAAGGGAACACATGCTTACTTTCAAAAACTTTAAAACTATTTTAAAAAGTATAAGGCAGCAAATGAGAAGAATCAGTCACCCCACACGAAAGAGCTGATCGTTCCTGAAGGCACCCCAGGATAGAACCCAAGATTTAGTACATCATAGATGGTGCTGAGTTTTCCCCTGGAAGCTGTGAAGGGCTTCCTTCTGGATCAGTTCCTAACCAGCATTCCTGGAGGCTGCCTCCTCAAACTACAATTCCAGACTCTCTTCCCACCACTCGGGAGAGAAAGCTCTGCGGTGAAGCAAGAGGAGCTGTGGGCTAAAGCTGTTGCAGTCATTGGCAGCAAATGTATCTCTAAGATTACATATTTACATGTCATGCATGCTGCATGTACATATCACATTGCATATATATATCACAAATATCATGTGTGTGTGCACACACACAGTTAGGAAGACAGTGCCCACCTGCTAGGATTCCGAGGGGACGGTCCTGAGACAGTCACAAAGAACCACCATACTGGCTTTTCTTGGCCTTTCCCCACTGTGCATCTTATTCCATCATCAGAGTCATGGCTTAAAGCTTAAGTGCCCTCTGACCCATTAATTTCACTGCAAGGCAAATCACTATGGCCCGTGGCTGGCTGGAGCCGTCACCTGATGTCCGTGCATCTCTGTCCTCTGGGCCCCCCTAGCCTCACAGGCTGGCCCTGACCGATCCTGAGCCTCAGAACCTGCCTCGCCAGCAGTTTCTCACAGAAACGCCTTCCACGTCAAGTGGTCTGTGCTTTTTTGTTTGCCGTGGGCTAGAGATGTTGCGTGTCAGAGAAACAGTCGCCCACACGGCACACAGAGAGACCACCCCCTGAGTGTCCGCACTGCTTCCCCTGCCCTCTCCCCTTCCCCCTGGTGCGGCCAAGCGCTCGCCTCCTGATTCTGGCCCCAGAGTCAGGTCTGTCCTTGGTCCCTTTAAGGTATTAGCTTCTCCCCGTAGTTAATGCATGAAGAAAATCCCTCCCTCTCTGTCTCTCTCTCTCCCTCTCATTCTCCATTATGGACTTTTGGTGATTCGGAGTTTCTGTCTCATTTCATTCAATACACAGTAGAGCTTAACAGGACTCTTCTTTAGAAATTGCCTTAAATAATTGCCTTAAATAGGATTGTTGGGAAACAATGACTATTTTCAAGTTTCGACGGGGTCAGGGTCAGGGCTGTCTGAGCAGCGTGGTGGCACCTGGAGTGGAAGCCGCTTGAACAGCCATGAGCACAGCAGTGAGGGTTGCAAGTTGAAGATCACGGCCCCTGGCGCGACGGTCAGCTCTCTCGCCCCTGGAGACAGGTACTGACGTTCCAAAGGGCAATGAACCTGAGGACCTTCCTGTTCCCTCTCTTTCTCTCTGGGTTGGGGGTGGGGAGGACGAGGAGCAGATGGACCCTCAGCTCCTATATTAGCTTCGAGATTCGGTCTTGGAGTCCTTCCCCTGGGGTACAAGCCCCTAGACATGCAAAGTCATCTGGGCCTCACAGCGGTTCCCCGAGGGAAGATGGCCCATGAGTGACCAGCACTAGGATGGCTGGGTCAGTAAGTCAACCTTGGATCCAGAAACCATGTGTTTCCTCTCAGGACAAGTAAAACGTCTGGATATAAAAACACACAATGTGGCACGAGGATATCCACTTTTTTTGCAATTTGATAGAAGACGGATCTCCAAATTTTGAACTGCATTGTTTCTTTGGAAACTGTTGACTGAAAGAATATGCACAACCTAAAAGTTGAGAGTTAAGTTTTATTTGGAGCAAAATGAGGACTTAAGCCCTAGGCGGCAGCATCTCAAGTAACCCTGAGAAAAGCGCTCCAAGGAAGCAAGGCGGGAGCTGGGATATACAGGAGTTTGCGACAAAGAGCAGGTAGGAACAAAAGACCACTGTTAATAACAGGAAACCCAGGAGTTCCCATCGTGGCGCAGTGGAAACAAATCCAACTAGGAACCATGAGGTTTCGGGTTCAATCCCTGGTCTCACTCAATGGGTTAAGGATCTGGCGTTGCCATGAGCTGGAATGTAGGCTGCAGACGCAGCTCGGATCCTGTGTTGCTGTGGCTGTGGTATAGGCTGGCAACTGTAGCTCTGATTGGACCCCTAGCCTGGGAACCTCCATATGCCACAAGTGCAGCCCTAAAAGGACAAAAAAGACAACAACAACAACAAAAATAACAGAAAACCCAGAGTTCCCATTATGACTTAGCAGGTTAAGGACCTGAGGTTGTCTCTGTGAGGATGCAGGTTCAATCCCTGGCCTCCCTCAGTGGGTCAAGGATCCAGTGTTGCCACAAGCTACAGCACAGGTTGCAGCTGCAGCTCTGATTCCACCCCTGGCCCCAAGGAACTTCCATATGTCCCAGGTGCAGCCATTAAAAAAAAAGAAAAAGAAAAAGAAAAGGAAAGCCAAATATCTCAAGTTAAGGAATTTGGTTATTTTCTACGTATGGGACGTTGCAAAGACCGGGCTCACTGAAATCCTTCCTTCGTTGTACACCTCAGCTGTCTGGGGCAGTGTCTGTGTCTTCGCATCCTCAGTTTCCTCAGAGCTCACCTTTGGGAGTGGCTGGGCTCTGTCTGGTGGCTGCTAGATGGCAGGTATTCTTTGGTACTTTCCTGAGTTCCCTCAGGGCTCGCTGGCTCAGCCTCGGAGGTGACTGCAATTGCTGAGGATTATTTATTGATATGGCAGGCAGTATGTTATTTCTAACAAAGATTCTAGCCTGGGGAAGAGAGGTTCGTGAAGAAAAATCAGGGAAGAAACCATCAAAATCTCTGACAATGTATTTTCTGGTGAGGCGTCGGGTATTTCATTAAATCTAAGATACTAACAATTATAAGAGGAATCATCATTTTAGGGACCACTAAGAAAAACAGAAACAAGCTGCCAATTAAACTATGACAAAATGCCTTCTAGGACCTCAGAATTTCCATTTAGGCTTATTTAGATTTAGATGTTTATGCTATAGGGGACACGTTGTGGTGCATATGTACAGTCTAACACATGTGGATGTCTTTCTAGTTTAGTCTCATCGATGTTTGTGCTGCGGATGCAGCATTTTTTTTCTTTTTCTTTTAAAAAATGCTTGGATGGTCCTTTCCATTCAGCAGTTTAATACTGGAACTTTCTGGATTTCTCTAGAAGGTGTCAATGACAGGCTGGCAAGCAACAACCAGGGATTGAGTTTCCTTTGGTGTTACCTGGACTTTTAGGTTAACTAAAGCAGCCCATTTGTGGCCTCTCAAACGTACATTGTACACCTGCTTTAATCATTAAAGAAAATGGTGCATTGACCAGAAGTGAAGAATGTCCACTTTAAAAATAAAGATGAAATCCCACCCTTTCTGGGACAGCAAGGCTGGTGCTTCTTCGATGATAAGAGTCCTTTCCTGGGTGTCAAAGCCATACTGATTGGCTACTAGCTGTCTTTAAAGCAAACACATAAAAAAACCCCAAAATGCGAAGGAATGTATCTATGATTTCTTTAGTGTTCCTCCTCTAATGAGGTATAAAACTAGTGAAAACCATGCTTCTCCAGAGCAGTTCCTTAGAGTTCTTGGAGAGGTTTCCCTGGGGAGAGTCCTCAGTTTGGCTCAGATAAAACTCTTTTCTACTCCTATTATAGGTGGTTCATTAATTATTTCTGTCGACAATGCCCTGATTATCTCCAAATGCAGGGCCGCAAGGACCCACCACTAGAGCAGGATGGCAGCCAGTCGGTGCACCAAGCACAGCAACCGCACTGGGTCCTCGCGGGGAGCCAGCTCCATGCAGGCTCCTAGCCACCCCGAGGCAGAAGTGGGAACAGCCAGGAAAGGGAGCCGGCACCCACCCGGGGACAAGAGACTTCTGGTCAGGGGAGGCCGGGCAGCACTTGGAGGGGAAAACCCTACCTGTGATTGTTCCAGGCCCCCTCCCTAGCCCTCTCAGTGACCCGCACTGAGCAGGTACGCAGGGGCTGTTGAATTCATTCCTTTCACACAGAGGGCCCAAGCAGTGATTGAATCGCTGGAAATTCAGCAGTGAACCCAGCATGAGCGTCCCCCAGAATGTGGACTACCTTCTCACAGGGGCCACAGACAGGGGAGCAGATCCTGAGTCAGTGGGTGGTGAATATCTGGAAGTTTCTAGAAGCAGGTGGGGGCGGGAGGGATTGGGGAAAGATGAGGGTGGTTTGCTGCTGAAATGAATTGGCAGGATAATGCGCCCCAAGTGCTGGGAGTCCATCCTCTATGCTCATTAAAATCCACACCTTCCTATTTTATCTGAGACTGAGGATTTCAAAACACACACACGCACACGCACACGCACGTGAACACACACGGGATCTCTGGAAGCCACCACCTCAAAGCCCTGCCAGGAGCAAACGCTCCCTGGCGAGCACTCAAAGGCGGGCGATCAAGACGTACAAGAGATGCAGGAGTTACAGGGAAGGCGCAGTTCTGATGAGTTAGAACCAGTGTCCCCCGAGACGTGGACTTGCTCCAAGGAGCAGGACAGAATGACCTCCAGAGTGTTTTTTAATACACAATGTTTATTCTCACTGCAATGGCAGAGACAAGGCAGTCCTGGAAAGAGAACAGCATCCAGAGGTCAGCGAAAATTGCCCGCAGTAGAAAAGCTATTACCAAATTTTAAAACACAATAAAAGAGTTTAATAAGGTGTCCGGTTTACAAAATAAATCCATAAAAATCGATAGCTTTCGTTTTACACCAATAATAACCTGGCAGAAAGTGTAATGGGAGGAAAATTCCACATGCAGTCATGACAATAAATATGAAATACCCAGGAATAATTGCCCTGAGGTGCGCTGAAGTCCACGGTGAGCGCTTTAAAATTTACTTGCCAAGAAGACACAAATATCATGTTCTTCAGAGGGAGCAGAGGATATGTAGTTTGAATTTTCCGTGCTGTGATTCTCATTACCCTGGGATTAATTTGCTCTGGCATCTGCATTCTCCACGATGCTGTGAACTCCAAGATGCTGTGTCATTTCCTGCTGTGTTCTAGTACATGTCCAGGTTCCGGGATCATAGCAGGTGCTCAGTAAATACTGGCTGGCTCAGTGAGTCAAGATGGAGAGGACCACAGATCCAGGCTGTTTTAAAGGAACCACCAGCGAATTCAAGATTGAGCCCTAAAGCCCAAAAGAATGGCTCCAAACCACAGTGGTTTTTAGACCATTAGAAATTTATTTCTCTCACTGTAGTATTCCCGGAACCTTGGCAAAGAGGGTAGCGATCAGCCTCTTAGGCATTATCCCAGCCTGGGGTGAAAGGGACAAAGGACACACCCCACAAAAGCAGCCGTTCTCGTGGCCCCATGAAGCAGTAAGAGCTAGAAGTCCCCCTCAGACTCCTCTGTACTGGGGACCAATGAGGCTCCTTGGAATGTTCCAGAGACTTCCTTGGGGAACAGGAAGTGCCTTCAAGGCTTTCGAATGGCAGTGGAAGGAAACCATTGTTATTGGAAACAAAATCTAACCTGGTAACTGCAGCCCTGTCTTCTTAGAAGCTGAGGACCAAAACACAATCCAAACAGCAGTGGAACAAAATCTCTACGCCCTCTCCCTCTTGAAGACCTTGGTGAGGAAGAGAGAAGAAGCAACTCTTCAGGTGGACGCCCCACTGCTGAGAGAGGATCCTGGTGAATTTCTGGTCTGCGGAGAGGTTCAGCATCTAGTCTGGGAGTAAAAAACTGGAAAGCACAACTGTTCTGTATATTAAAAAGGAGGAAGATTTGAGGGTTTACTGCAAACAGGGGGCGCATTGGAGCAGAGGAGAAAGGAGAGAGCAAACTGGTGGAAGAACCAGGAGCCCAGGCTGGTGACAATGGTCAGAAACTTTGGGAACCAGAAGTCCCATGGCTCATCCAAGCCAGGCACAGAAACAGATGGTTCTCAACATGCAGGAAAGTTGCTGAGCTCCATGCCTGGATCTGCAAAAAGGATAGGATGCTGCCGAGGGAGGGAAGAGCCAGAGGAGGTCTGAGTTCTGCCAAAGGTCAAACACGAGGTGCAGAATCCACAGGGAGGCTCGGGGCGAGGGTTTGAGAAGACAGCCCTCAAAGGATTCCTCGGTGTGACTTGCAGGGAAGTTCCAAGAAAGCTCCCCTGATCCAAAGCCACCCCAGCAGCAGGTCTGATGCCCATGCAGAAGGTGATAAACACTCTTGCCCATCCTGCCCAGAGCAGACCACTCGCAGAGCTCGAGCCTGGAAGGACTTTTGCAAGAGCCCAACTCCTTTCCAACCTCAAGCTTGTCCACAAATGACCATGAGATCAGGGGAGTGGAAATATAGCAAGTGAGGACTGATGAAAAGAACTGGGGGTGTTTGGACTAAAACAAGAAGGCCTGGGAGGATGAGAGAACCATCTCCAAACCAGGATGGGAATGGGCTTATTATCTATTATGATTCTGGAGGGTGAAACTGAAGTCAGAAGATAGAAGCAGCAGGAAAAAATAACTTGGCTCAAGGAGAGGGGGGCGTTCTTGCCACTTGAGAAAGTGACTTCCTGTGAACAGTGAGAGAAGGGGCAGAGGAGGTGAGAGCCTGACCTCCGGTGCTTGGTGGGGAGCGGTGGGGCACAGTGTCCAAGCTGAAATGGGGTGAGATTCTTGGATGGAATGCCCTGATTCTAAACCCCCGCTAAGATCCCAGCAATAACACCACCTGCAGAGCCCACCATGGGAAATGGAGCTGCTCACAGGGCAGGAGGTGGCTCCCTGAAGCTGTGGTGACCAAACACTTTGGGGATTATTTCCAGAGTAAGCATGAGTGTCTGTGAGTGCACGTGGGAACAGCAGGACAGACCCTCAGCAAGGTCTTGCCATGACCTTCTCAAGTGGGCCTTCCCTGAGCAGAGAGGTTTCCAGAACATCTCCTTGCCTGAGTCACTGACTTAAAGGCAGAGAATTGGGGAACAGGGGGTTCTCCGCTGGGCAGAGTAACTCCCCGTGTTCTCAGGTGTTCCCAAGGAGCATGTGTGCTGAGCGCCGAGGGGATTGGGTGGGAAGGCTGCAGAGCTAGAAAGCCTGAGAGATCCACTAAGGGGGTCTCCATAAACTGGGTGAGCTGGCCAATGGGGCGCTCTTTCCTCACCTCCAGTACATCGGGGGCCATGGAAGAGGCTTTAGACCCAGCGACCTAAGTCTCTGTGGACAGCAATTACGATGAGAGCATTGGCACCTGCCACTGTGCTGGGAGGCTGGGCAAGGCCGGCTCCCATCACCTGGGCTGACCATCTCGCGACCATGGGACCAGAAGCAGGACGCCTGGAGACTTGGATTTCAGAGAGCAGTTTTCATGGTCACGGTCAATGCGAGAACACCCTCAGCCTGGGCCTGATGAAGACGTGGACTCTGGTGCAGAAGTTCCGAATGTCCTTAAGGACTGCCTTTAAAATCCATCACTTTGACATTTTGGCATCGCTAACGCCCCTGGTCTTATTTCGCCCATTCCTCCCACCTACCCCTCCCTCTAAAACTGGGTTATATAATATTTGAGTGTCATAAAGCACTCTAAGCAGCAGGCTTCTGCTGAAGGCAGGCTCTCCAGTGATCCTGCAAGGAAGAATTGAACAGCTAAACAGGGTTTGGAAGTTCCAGGGAGCAGATTGAGTAACGGTGTTTAGAGCACGGCCATATACAATTTTCCGGATCCTCGACTACAACAGCACAGGGAAAAGGGGGTTTGTGTAGCGAAGCATCACTTTGATGGGTATAAAAAGAGTATTGACTTAACATTTACTGCCTCACAGTCAGGGAAATTCTACAGCAAAAGCATCTCATCAACATGAGGCTGACTCGAGGCTCTTTGAACAGGATAGAGTTAAAAAGAATCCAAAAGGAAGGACGCAAACCATGTAGCTTGTTCCTCTTGCTCCAATGATTGTACTTAAAGTGACATGTTTATTTCTTTTTAAATAAAAATTAGAAGCTAAAATTCTCTCAAGCACATAACAGCTGAGTTCAGAGAGGGTTTGATGAATTAACCAAGTAAACACTTCACAAAAACACTCCACCATTTGGTTAAAGAGACTGTCACTGCTCAGGGGAGTGCCGGGATTTTAATAATGAAAAATACCTCTTCACTGAAGACTGCGTGGGTGGAGGGCAGTCTGGACTCCATAATCAAATCTGTCATTTTCGAGGAGGCTAGTTTTCTCTCTAAACCCAGATGTTCTTTGAATACGAGATGGCTCTGACACTCGTCTTTCAGTCTCTGGTTCAAATCATCTTTATTTCCTCCAAGCCCTGCAGCTTTGGAAAGAAGGCACGAGTTTTTGGAGAAGAGCGTTGTGCGCCTCAAAAACATGCATAGAGCGAGTTCCTGTTGTGGTTCAGCGGGTAATGAACCCGACTAGGATCCATGAGAACGTGGGTTCGATCCCTGGCCTCACTCAGTGGGTTAAGGATCTGGCGTTGCTGCAAGCATAGGTCACAGATGTGGCTCAGACTGCACGTTGCTGTGGCTGTGGTGTAGGCTGCCAGCTGCAGCTCTGATTCGACCCCTAGCCTGAGAATTTCCATATGACGTGGGTGGGACCCTAAAAAAGCAAAAAAAAAAAATTGTGTATAGAAACCAAGGTTTTGCAAGGGACAGAAACCAACTCTAAATAACTGAAGTGGAAAAGGAAAATTAATAGCTCACAAATCCACAGGACAGTGAGGGCAGGGGTAGCCTCTCTCTCTCTCTCTCTCTCACACACACACACACACACACACACACACAGTCTCTCTCTCTCTGAGTTGCCCTCAGGGTCAGCTGGCCCAGGAAATCTGTCATACACCTCAGTTCTATCCTACCAGGCCTTGTGGCCTTACACCTCCCAACCAGGCAAGGCAGAAACTTCTCCCTACTTACTATTTGTTTGTTGTTTGCTTGTGTTCTTGTTTTGTTTTGTTTTTTATGGCCACACCCTCAGCACATGGACCTTCCCAGGTTTGGGGTCAAATCTGAGTGGCGTCTGGGACCTACACCACAGCTCACAGCAACAACGCATCCTTAACCCACTGAGCGAGGCTAGGGATCCAACCTACATCCTCATGGATACTAGTTGGGTTCATAACCCTCTGAGCCACATGGGAACTCCATTCCACTTAGTATCATAAAACAGCATGCAGAAGTTCCTGGGCCAGGTATCAAACCCATGCCACAGCCATGACAATGCCTGGTCCTTAACCCACTGAGCCACCAGGGAACTCCTCTTTTACTTTTTTTAGTGTGGCTAATAAAAAATTCTAAATGACGTATTCAGCTGGAATTTTATTTCAGTCAGGGGTGGCTTCTCTAAGATCAAGGACCTAGCCTTCACTACCTGAGGCCAGCCTATCCAGCTAGGTATTCAGAGGGCGAACAGGATGGAACTGACTTTCCTTCTAACGTAAGCGTGTCCTTAGGGTCTCAGTGCGTTCGGTTCAGGGAGTTGACTTTTTTTTTTTAACTCTAGCCGGAGTCCCTGCTTTGGTATCTCTAAGCCATGCCCCTAAAAGAATTACATCAAAAATCAGCCTCCGTTTCTTTAGAGAGGCACAAAGCGAGAGCCAACATACAGTTATGAGTCTTTGTCTGGATTCCAAATCCCTATATAAATCCACAAGCTATCAAGACTTCACGACAGCCCCTGCTGCAGGTGGAACAGCAGGGGTGATTCAGGGTAAAATGTACTCTTACCCGTGTCGTTGTGCTACAAAGATGTCAGATTGTAGATGCAGCCTCTGCAGGAGCTGGATGCACTAGCCAGCTGATGAAACGGAACAGCTTTTCGCTTCATGCCAACCCGTTTTCTATGTGCAACCCTTTTACTCTGTGGGAAGCCAGCGTCAGGTGGGGAAGGGAATGCAAGTCTGGGTTGGAAAATGCATTGTCTTCCACCCAGAAAACCTCAGCCGGGAAACAAATGCAGACGAGGCCGCCTTGCTTCTGTACGGAAAGCACCTTGCATACACACCCGCGTCCCCTCCCGGCTCCCGGGCAAGGAGGAAGGCAGGTCTCTGAGATGCCAATGTGAGTCAAAGTCTGACCCTAAAAGCTGGTGACCTCAAAGGAGCCCTCCCACCTTCCGCCTGCTGGCTTCCGTCCTGGCTAGGTAATGAGGCATTCAGGGACAGGTCAGGAGCCCCCGTTGCATCTCAGTGGGTTCAGAACCCAACAATGTCCATGAGGACTCGGGTTCGATCCCCGGCCCCTCTCAGTGGGTTAAGGATCCGGCATTGGCACAAACTGCGGCATGGGTCATGGATGCAGCTCCGATCTGGAGTTCTTGTGACTGTGGGGGAGGCCAGCGGCTATGGCTCCCATTCGACCCCCGGCCTAGGAACTTCCATAGGCCACAGGTGTGGCCTTAAAAAAAAAAAAAAAGACACTTCAGAAAATATTTCCAAATGCAAACTACAGCCCGTCCTGCTGCCCCTCCACTCCAGTGAAAATAAGATGCAAAATTTGCCACAGCCTCTAAGACCCTACAGGACTGAGCAAGGTTTGCCCCTTGGGCTCATCTCTTGCTGCTCTTTTTCCATCACACTCTGGCCTTTGCTTTGCTGCTGTTCCTGGAACAGATGGAGCTGGTCCTGCCACGGAGCCTTTGCCTGGGCAGCACCCTCGGCTGGAGCCCTCTTCCCACTGACTCTCTTCTCCACCCCAGAGGGGGCTTCCCAGATCAACGCCTCTGAATGGGTACAACCCCACCCCACCTCCAGCCAGACTCCATTGCATTAGCTTATCCTCTGTTCTTTGGGACACATAGATGTCTAGCTGAATCATCTTTCATCTTTTTAGCAGCTTGTCATCGACATTAATCTGGTGAGATGTAAGCCCTTTGAGGGCAGTGGCCCTGTTGGAGATTCCCAGTGTCCCCAGCTATGCCTGATAGGGAAATGAATGAGATTTACACACACACACACACACACAGAGGGGCAGATGGGATGTACCACATAAAGGAATTGTAGGTCGCCGGTATGAGTTGAGTTGTGTCTTCTCCCTCCCCCATTCGTACGTTGAAATTCTCACCCCAGAGTGTGACTCTATTTGGGGAAAGGTCACTGCAGATGTCATTTGCTAAGAGGCGGTCATGCTGGGGTAGGGTAGGCCTTTAGTCCAGCAGGACCGATGTCCTTATAAAAGGGGAAATTTGGACTCAGAAAAGCACACGTGGGGAACATTATGTGAAGGTCAAGGCAGAAACTGGGGTGATGGTTCTCCATGGCAAGGATTTCCAGCCAACGTCTAGAAACTAGACACAACACAAGAAGAACAGACAGACTGTCACAGCCCCAGAAGTAACCAACCCTGCTGACATTGTCTTCTAGCTTCCAGAACCGTAAAGACAATAAATTAGTCTCTTAAGCCATCCAGTTTGTGGTCCTTTGTTATGGCAGCCATAGAAAACTATTCCAGTGGTTCCAATGAGATTCAGGTAACAGGATTAAATGCTGTATTACATTGCATCAGGGTGTATCAGTCTTTTTTTTTTCTTATTTGCAGCTAGGAAAAAAAAATCATTGCCCCAAAGGAGCAGAGCAGTCAGTAGGTTGAAAAGCTGTGATCGGACCATATTGCTGAGAGCTTTATCCAATGACTTGTTCCATTATGAAAGCCATCACGGTCAACTCTTCCACCCCCCCAGATGGCCTCCAGCCTCTCAGCTTATCAAATCAATTCTCCACTCAGTGTGTGAAAGCATCTTAAAGATGTTCCGATACATAATAGCTGCTCAATAAACATTAGTTCCTGCCTTTCCCACCCCTGCCGCAAGACAAACCCATTCCTAAAGCATATCTCGTGTTGCCCATTCCTATGACTTCCTATGTTCATTTATTCAAACATTCCTTCATTCGTGAAACATACTGAAGGTTTACTCTATGCTAACTTCTGTGCAGGGTCATAAGACTATAAAAGCAAACAGTACACTCTCTCTCCTTTGAAGATTTTGTATCCTCCGCAAGGGTGAAGTGAGTACGGTAGACAAGAAAGTGACAGGACATGAGCAGAGCTGTGATAAATGCAGTGAGTTGGCGGGTGGGGGGGGGGGGAACAGCCGGAAGGTGTAGCTCAGAGCATCCCAGGCCACTTCCTGAGAAGGGGAACAGTAGGGTAGAACAGTGTATCTAGAGCCTATAAGACCTGCACACACAGCCAGGACCTCAAGAGCCAAGATCCCACAGAGAAGGGAAATTCATGAGGGGACACTGGCACTGGATGCTACTTTCCCTCCAGGCATGAAGTGCTTCTTCAGTGGAGGGACAGAAAGGCTGAGAAGCTGAGCTGAAGGTTGTTGCTGAGAGGGAGAGAATAAGAGAGGGGGTGGCGGGGGGAAACTGAGCAGAGTTTCCCATATAGTTTCATGGGTCCAACTTATCAAAGGCTACAGTGTGGGGCCACCAATTCAGCCAAGACTGGAGAAGTCAAGACCCCAGAGAAAAGTGAAATAGAAAAGATAGACTTGGAGTTCCCATTGTGGCTCAGCAGGTTAAGACCTTGGCATAGTCTCCATGAGGATGCGGGTTCAATCCCTGGCCTCACCCAATGGGTCAAGGACCCAGCGTTGCTGTGAGCTGTGGAGTAGGTTGCAGACACAGCACAGATCCAGTGTTGCTGTGGCTGTGGTGTACGCTGGCAGCTGCAGCTCCCGTTTAACTCCAAGCCTGGGAACTTCAATATGCCGCAGGTGCATATAAAAAGAAAAAAAAAAGAAAGAAAGAAAAGACAGAACCAAAGTCTCAGCCACCTTCCCCATGGAGTACTGACCTATTTGCCATGGCATGGACCAAAAGAAGCAGGGAAAAGGAGCATCCAGCAGGTGGAAGAGCCACACAGAGCTTTGACAGGGTCACTGTCTTGGGGAGATTAAAAAAAATGGAATTCAGGCTTGACAGTTAAGAGCTGCCCTGATAAAGACCCCGGGCATTCGATTGGAAGCTCTAAAGAAGCCCATCCTGGTACAGGGTTCCCCCAAAGTGTGGTCCACAGATCCCTAGGACTTTCAGGACCCTCTCAGGAGGTTCCAGAGGTCAGAACTCTTTTCAAATAATATTAGGATAATTTCCTTTGTTACCATGTTGACGTCTGCCCTCTTGATGCGAAATTGATGATGGATACTGGAAACAAACCAAGACAATGGCACAAAGTGCACTGTTAGCCATTGTACGCAGTATCCTCAGGCATGTACAGAAAGCAAACCAAAAAAGCTAGTTTCACCCAAGACTGTCCCCTGCCGAAGCAGTATTGTTAATTTTATTAAATCTTGACTCTGGATTACATATTGTTCTAATATTCTGTATGAAAAAAAGTGGAAATTTACATATAAAGCAGTCCCGAAAACTGATGTCTGCCAGAAAAGTAATTGTATGTATTTTTTAAGTTACAAAGCTGAACTAGACTCCTTTTTTTTGGGGGGGGGGGCATTATTGTTTGAAAGAACAACTGACAAACAAATTAGAGTTATTCAGACTTGAGTTGCCAGGCATTTTCTCAAAAATATGCCTTTTGAATTTTCTTAAACCTGGTTTTTCAAGGAAAATACCACAGTATATACTGCCATTGATAAAATTTGAGTTTAAGTAAAAAGTGGAATTTTGCAACACTTAAATCCGTGACCATGATCTTGACAGCTACCCTGTACCCAAAGGCTTTTCTGACAAGATTAGTGATAGTAATGAAGACGATTTTTGGATGTTGTTTTTTTTTTAAAGGTGTCAATATTTGGAAGATTTGTGTAAGTCAATGACCCATAGTTTCCAAATATTCAATGCATGATGTTACAAATCCATGCACGGATAAAATGCATATTCAATACGGGAGACGGAATTATGAGTTTTAATGGTATAGGACATTAAAAGTTCATTAATATGGTTCCAAATTCCACATGGCACCTAGTCTTGAAGAAGCTGCCACTTGTTCAGCTTTGGTGTAGTATGAAAGAATAAGCACAATGATCTGAAAAAGACATTAACTTACTCTTTCCTTTCCAATCACATATCTGGAGCTAGATTTTTTTTCCACACATTTTAAACACAACAACATATTGAAACAGACTGAATGCAAAACAGATAGGAGTCTAGCTGTCTTTCATCAAAGCAGATATCAGAGATTTGAAAAAATGTAAAAGCAATGTCACCCTTACTACGAAATAGTTTTGATTTTGAAGACGTTTTTCATAAAAATATGTTTTTTAAGCTAACGTGGAATAGTCTTATGACTATCATTTTAAATAAATTAAAAAATAAATGTATGAGTTTCCTCTGTTTTTAATAAGGTAAATATAGGTGTATAAACAACCCACAGTCACGAAAGTCTTTGTGGAACTCAGGAATATTTAAGAGCATAAAGGGATCTTGAAACCAAATGTTTTGAGACTCATTGATTTAAAACATTCACTAAAATTGACCATACACTAGGCTATAGGTATGTCTTGATAAATTTCAGTTCTGATCACATTCAGAGGCTGTTTACTGACCACAGTAGAATTAATAAATAATAATACCATGTGATAACACTTGTATGTGGAATCTGGAATATGGCACTGATGATCCTGTCTACGAAACAGAAGCAGACTTCAGACATGCAGAGCAGACTTGGGGTAGCCAAGGGGAGGGAGCAGGAGTGGGATGGACGAGGAATTCGGGTTGGTGGAGGCAAACGGTTACATCTGGAATAGATGGGCAATGGGATCCTGCTGTACAGCACAGGGAACTGTGTGTTACTAGGTCACTTTGCTGTACAACAGAAATTGAAGAAACATTGTAAATTAGCTATACTTTAATTGTAAAAGAATTAATAAAAAATAATGATAAAGAAGACATGATACTACACCTAGAGATTCCTAAAGACTCTACCAGAAAACTGTTAGAGCTCATCCACAAATTTGGCAAAGTTGCAGGATACAAAATTAATACACAGAAATCGATGGCATTTCTATACACTAACGGTGAAAGAGCAGAAAAAGAAATTAGGGAAGCAATCCCATTTACCATCACATCCAAAAGAATAAAATACCTAGGAGTAAACCTACCTAAAGAGACAAAAGACCTGTGTTCTGAAAACTACAAGACACTGATAAAAGAAATCAGAGATGACACAAATAGATGGAAAGATATACCATGCTCTTGGATTGGAAGAGTCAATATTATCAAAATGACTATACTACCCAAGGCAATCTACAGATTCAATGCATTCCCTATCAAATTACCAAGGACATTTTTTCACAGAACTCAAACAAAATATTTTAAAGTTTGTTTGGAAGCACAAAAGACCCAGAATAGCCAAAGACATCCTGAAAAAGAAAAATGGAGCTGGAGGAATCAGGCTCCTGGACTTCAGACTATACTACAAAGCAACAGTCATAAAACCACATGGTACTGGCACAAAGACAGAAATACAGATCAGTGGAACAGGATAGAAAGCCCAGAATTAAACCCACACACCTACAGCCAACTGATCTATGACAAAGGAGTCAAGGATATACAATGGAGAAAGGACAGCTTCTTCAATAAGTGGTGCTGGGAAATCTGGACAGCCACATGGAAAAGAATGAAATTAGAACACTCCCTAACACCATACACAAAAATAAACTCCAAATGGATTAAAGACCTAAATATAAGACCAGACACTATAAAACTTAGAGGAAAACATAGGCCAAACACTCTCTGGCATAAACAACAGCAACATCTTCTCAGATCCACCTCTTAGAGTACTGACAATAAAAAGAAAAATAAACAAATGGGACCTAATCAAACTTCAAAGTTTCTGCACAACAAAGGAAACCCTAAACAACACGAAAAGACAACCCACAGAATGGGAGAAAATCTTTGCAAGTGGATCGACTGACAAGGGATTAATCTCCAAAAGTTATAAACACCTTCTGCAGCTCCATACCAAAACAAACAAATAACCCCATCAAAAAATGGGCAGAAGATCTAAACAGACAGTTCTCCAAAGAAGACATACAGATGGCCACAAAACACATGAAAAGATGTTCAACATCACTCATTATTAGAGAAATGCAAATCAAAACCACTCTGAGGTACCACCTTACACCAGCCAGAATGGCCATCATCCAAAAGTGTACAAACAATAAGTGCTGGAGAGAGTGTGGAGAAAAAGGAACCCTGTTACGCTGTTGGTGGGATTGTAAATTGGTGCAACCACTGTGGAAAACAGTATGGAGATTCCTCAGAAAACTAAACATAGAACTACCATTTGATCCAGCAATCCCACTCCTGGGCATCTATCCAGAGAAAACCATGACTCAAAAAGACACATGTACTCCAGTATTCATTGCAGCACTATTTACAACAGCCAAGACATGGAAACAACCTAAATGTCCATCGACAGAGGAGTGGAGAAAGAAGACGTGGTACATATACACAATGGAATATTACTCAGCCGTTAAAAAGAACGAAATACCAGCATTTTTAGCAATGTGGATGGACCTAGAAACTATCATGCTTAGTGAAGTCAGCCATACAATGGGACACCAACATCAAATGCTTTCACTGACATGTGGAATATGAAAAAAGGACAGACTAAACTTCTTTGCAGAACAGATGCTGACTCACAGACATTGAAAAACTTATGGTCTCCAGAGGAGACAGTTTGGGGGGGGTGGGGGGATGTGCTTGAGCTGTGGGATGGAAATCCTGTGAAATCAGATTGTTATGATCATTATACAACTACAGTTGTGATAAATTCATTTGAGTCATTTAAAATAATTAATTAATTAATTAAAAAAACGAAAAGAAACAAAACAAAAAATAATGATAAAGAATAACTAGGAAATCCCAATATTTGAAAATTAATCCATTCACTTCTAAACATCTTATGTGTCAAGAATAAATTTCAGGAGTTCCCGTCGTGGCTCAGTGGTAACAAACCTGACTAGTATCCCTGAGGACGTGGGTTCGATCCATGGCCTCGCTTAGTGGATTAAAGATCCAGCGTTCTGTGAGCTGTGGCTGCAGCCTATGGAAGTTCCCAGGCCAGGGATTGAATCTGAGCTGCAGCTGCAACCTACACCACAGCTTCAGCAACACTGGATCTTTAACCCACTGCACCAGGCCAGGGATTGAACCCATACCTCAGCAGCAACCAGAGCCACTGCAGAGACAATGCCAGATCTTTAACCCACTGTGCCACCGTGGGAACTCACCGAGCTGCACATCAGTCCAGGGGCTTCTATCCAGAAGCTTCCTGTGCAAACCTCAAGCCCGTTTGCTTACACTTCTGAGGCCCCAAGGGTTTCCTCTCACTCCCAGCTGAATGCAGTCCTGATATTTTTAAACTGGCAGACAACTGACTCTGCAGCTCTAGCAGGCTTGATTGGCACCCCTTTCCTTTCAAAACTGCTTAAATGTTATTCCACCATCTTCTATCTATTTCTGAGTGAGAAATCTGATATTCGTCCCATCTTCTTTTTTTTTTTTCTCAATAACAGTTCTTTCTCTTTGCAATCTGCTGAGATGTTCTAACCCCTGAAGGGCAGGTGTATTTCCAACCCAGGCCTATGGGTGTCTCTTTTCACGAGTCTTCGCTGGACCTCAGTTGACGTTTTTCATCTATAGACTCAAGTCCACCACAGTTAGGAGAGCTTTTTTCAGTATCTTTACAGTTCACGCCTGCCCTAAGCTCTATCATATGTACATTAGCTTTCCTGGTTCTGGCAGGCGCGTTTCTTATTTTATTTCCCCTACGATATTTATTTATTTTTTCCTTTATGATTTTTTTTCTCTCTAAGTGCCTTTCCTGGGTTTTGAGATATGTTTTCCATTTCATCTTTGAGATCAGTAATTTGTGTCTAAATGGAGGGCGTCATCTCTCTGAAGATAAGGTACTTAATAGGTTTGTAATTCAAAAATAATGCTTCAGTTCGAGTCTATGCTGTTATTGAATCTCTTAAGTGTCCTTACTGGTTTCCAGTCAAGCTGCCATCATCCTTCTGCAGCAGGATTTTCTGAGCAAGTTGATGGCTCATTCTTCCTCCCGCTTAGGAGGAATCCTAAGATGCCTGTTTTTTTCTCCCTTGACCACCTGCAGTTTATCTCACCCATGGAGCCAAGCCCAACTGCTGGAGGACCCACGGATGGCGGTCACCCACGGATGGCAGAGACACAGCCAACTCTGACCCTGTGAGCCTGTGGTGTGCAGTTGGTGTCCTCCGGTCCCTGACTGTGTCTGGGAAGTAGCACCCGGCTCCCGACTTTCCTGATGCTCACGTGGTCTCAGAGGTGGACCACTGGGCTCACCTGATCAGCTTCCCTGAGGCTCCTTGGGGCCAGGGAGGCCAGCAGGTCCTCCATAATGGGGGACAATGGCTAGCTGCACCCTTCCAGGGAGGTCCAGGGGTCTCCATGAGCTCACACTCTTGAGCCCAAGCCTCACCCCAGGGTTTCTTGAGAGTCCCAAGCTCTCCCTGGCCCAGAGAGGACCAGACCCCAGCATCCCACAGCTTCTCAGCTTCTCTCACACCGTGTGGCCCTTGCTTCTACTGGGCGCAGGGAAGGAAGTTGATCGTCGAACCCAGAGACTGCAAGAAAAAGGTATCAGGTGAAGGTTTTTTCCCCACCATCTTCCCAGAAATGTCCCAGACATTTTATTCTGAAGTTTTGAAATTCGTATAATTTTCTGTTACATTTTAAGTTAAAAAATAAATATTTTAATGCCCAAAAGAGCTTTGGTTAAAGCACAAGAAAAAGAGAAACAAATGTACTGGACTTCATTAAATCCGATTTTTCTTTTTCTTTTTTGATGTTTAGGGCCGAACCCACAGCATATGGAAGTTCCCAGGCGAGGGGCAGAATCGGAATTACAGCTGCCAGCCAATACCACAGCCACAGCAACATGGGATCTGAGCCGCATCTGCGACCTACACCACAGCTCACAGCAACACCGGATCCCTGACCCACGGAGCAAGACCAGGGATCAAACCTACATCCCTATGGATACCAGTCAGGTTTGTTTCCACTGCACCATGACAGGAACTCCCTAAATCAGAATTTTTAAATGCCCTACTCCCAAGATCATGTCTAGCAAGGCTGGAAAACACTAGGTCCAGCAGTCAGGACTGGTTAAGTAAACTATAGCACAGCCACACGGATAGAATGCTATGCCTCCAAAGCTGTAAAAAAAAATAAAAAAAAAAAAGAAGCATGAAGTTCTGTGTGTGCCAACAGAGAGAACACAAGGTTCGAAGGGTAAGAGAACAAAACATGGTGCAGAACGGTGCCTAGTGCTTTTTCTGTAAAGGGCGAGAGAGTAAACACCTTAGGCTTGCAGGCCACACATGTTCTCTGTTACAACCCCTCAACTCTGCCTTGTTAGCAAGAAAGCCGTCGTGCATAATATGTAAACTAATGAATGTGACTATGTTCCAATAAAACTTTATTTACAAAAACAGGGAGCTGGCAGGATGTGGCCCATGGGCCATAGTTTTCCAACTTCCGGTCTAACAGGCATTCCCTAAGGCAGACTCCCAGGAACCTACACCCTTGGGGACCTACACCCTTATATAATCTACTTTTCTTGACTGCACAGAGCCTGACGTGTTTCTTAGCCAATGGAATATGGCAAAGCTGAAGCAATCATGATTCCGCATCAGCTGTTTCTGAGTTTATCACAAGGGAGCCCATTCCGGGACGGCCTAACCTAATTAAGTGAAATCCCTAGCAGAGGTCTTTCTTTAGGCAGGCGATTCATTCTTTCACTAGCTTTGAAGAAGAAAACCACCACAATTTCATGGCTGCAAAGATAGGAAATCAGCCAGCAACTCAATGGAGGTTGGAAGCAGATCTTTCCCCAGTCGAACCTCTTAGGAACATGCAGCCCAGCCAAAGTGTTGATTGCCACTTGGTGAGCCCCTGGGCAGAGAACCCAGCTAAGCATGTAAGCCTATCCAGACTCCTGACCCACAGAAGCTGTGAGATAATAAATATGCACTGTTTTAAGTCACTGCGTTTATGTTAATTTGTTGCACAGCCCAGAAAACAAATATGCCTCTTGTACAAAGTCTGAAACTGTTTACATAAGAAAGGAAGAAATAACATACAGGCATATACACTTAAATTTTTATAAATAAACAGGAAAAAGATTGGAGTTTCCATCGTGGCTCAGTGATTAACGAATCCGACTAGGAACCATGAGGTTTCGGGTTCGATCCCTGGCCTTGCTCAGTGGGTTAAGGATCCGGCATTGCCATGAGCTGTGGTGTAGGTCACAGACGCAGCTCGGATCCTGCATTGCTGTGGCTCTGGTGTTGGCTAGTGGCTCCAGCTCCGTTTGGACCCCTAGCCTGGGAACCGCCATATGCCATAGGAGCAGCCGCAGAAAAGGCAAACAGACCAAAAAAAAAAAAAAAAAAAAAAAGAGGAAAAAAAAGAAACACTGGAAGGATAAACAGGAAATTCATAAAAATAATTACTCACAATGTGAGAGAGAAACGGGTGTGTCCAGACGGAGAGCAAGATGTTTTAGGCCATAACTTTTTGTATCATTTGGATATTCAGATCATCAAAAACTGTGATCTATTCAAACAGTTAAAGTTTAAAAAGTCTCCTGCTTTCCTTTTTAATAATCAAAGACTATTTTTCAGATTTATACCCCTGACATTTCACGCTAACTGTCTGTGTCCACAGCACATTTTATCTGGATTCTTTTCTGCATTAAAATTGCTAATACGACCAGTTTCTCCTTCTTCCAAATGGCTTCATCTCGAATCGCCACCTTGGAAAGAATACTTGACCTTCCTTGTTCTTCTAGCAGTCAGTCCCCGCCAGGGACAGGTCAATACATGTTTGCTGAATGAATAAATGCATCACAACGACTCTCATCTTTGTGTTTCCACATCTGCCACACCCACCCAGACAAACCCTGGTTTCCAACCCCCTCCCGCTGCGGTCCAGATTTCACTCTCCGCTTGAAATACAGCATCTCCGTGGAGCAAACTGCCTCGCTGCCTCCTTACCGCCCACCTATCATCAAGAGATGTGGATGAAACATGACTCCTAGAGCATTTTAAACATCTTTTGGAACATGTTCTGCAGAGAAGACATAATGGTGGCAACAGCCAAACACAGGCATCTGCTCTTCTCTGGCTCCATTTCTGAAAACAACTTGCGGTTTTTCTAGCATGCTCGCTCACAGCTGAGCCAGCTCTCTGCAGTCACGGCACACCACATGGGGACAGAGGTGGAAGACCAGGGCCAGGCTCCCTGCTCCGGCCACCTACTCCATCCTCAGCTCTGCCTGGGTGAGCGCTGATTTTAGGTGATGAGAAACTCTATTCTCCCACTGACACCCAGAGAAGCAGACCTGAGCCTTGTTCTGAAGACAGAGACCCCAGTGCACATGCATTTGCCCGCAATCCAGAATCTGTATTTCTTCCCTTTATTGTCCCTCCAGGGACTGGGCTCCAGCCTCTTTCCTTAGTCCATGATTGGTCCCTGAAGCCAAAAGGAGAGCGGTGGGCATTGATGGGAGAGAAAAGGAAGAGCAAAGGGCAGGTTGAGCCAAACCACCGGTACCCAGATAGGCGTCCTTGAGTGTGGAGGAGGGTTGAGGGGTCAGGCTGCCTTCAGGGTTGCACTGCGCTTGGGCAAGGAGCTCTCCGGGTCTGAAAAAAAGTGACACAATCTCAGATGTGGGGGTGGGCCTGTGAATATGGACACCTGCTGGCCCACGTGTACGTGTGCACACACACACAAAGTTTTGCTCGTGTCTTACAATGCTAATCAGAAGCCAGCCCATCTGTCCTCTCAATGGCAGGTGCACTGGACCCCGGCAGACACCCCGGGATAATCCCTCCCCCACCTGCTCTCCCCCTTGGAACACTTGTCTGAACAATTACCAAGTTGCCATCCTGTGGTCCTCAGCCTTCAGGCAATCCCTGTCTCGGCTCCAGAACCTTGAGCTGTTT
The DNA here is from genome assembly GCF_016906955.1 of Phacochoerus africanus. Lineage (NCBI taxonomy): Eukaryota > Metazoa > Chordata > Mammalia > Artiodactyla > Suidae > Phacochoerus > Phacochoerus africanus. The sequence continues at coordinate 200,331,209 of NC_062546.1, forward strand.
TTTTCAAGCCTGAGTATCCCCCAAGCTCCCTGAACCTACACAAAGAACCCATCATGGCACAGCAGAAACTAATCCGACTAGGAACCATGGGGTTGCAGGTTTGATCCCTGGCCTTGCTCAGTGGGTTAAGGATCCAGTGTTGCCATGAGCTGTGGTGTAGGTCACAGACTCAGCTTGGATCTGGCGTTGCTGTGGCTATGGTGTAGGCCAGCAGCTATAGATCCAATTAGACCCCTAGCCTGGGAATATCCACATGCCATAGGTGCAGCCCTAAAACGACAAGACAAAAAAAAAAAAAAGAACCCACAAAACAGTCCCTGCCTAGAGGTTAGGGTATGAGGGAAACGGTACAAGATTTCCCCAGATGGCAATAAATAATGCCCAACTGAATGAAAATTACCAATAATGAGGAGAAAAATGCTCACATTATGTTGCTAAGGTTTTTTTTTTTTAATTGTTATTTCCCCAATACATTTTTTTCTACTGTACAGCAAGGTGATCCAGTTACACATACATGTATACATTCTATTTTCTCAGATTATCCTGCTCCATCATAAGTGACTAGACATAATTCCCAGTGCTACGCAGCAGGATCTCATTGCTAATCCATTCCAAAGGCAATCGTCTGCACCTATTAACCCCAAGCTCCCCATCCACCCCATTCCTCCCCCACTCCCCCTTGGCACCACAAGTCTATTCTCCAAGTCTATGATTTTCTTTTCTGTGGAAAAGTTCATTTGTGCCATATATTAGATTCCAGAAGTAAGTGATATCATATGGTATTTGTCTTTCTCTTTCTGACTTACTTCTCTCAGTATGAGTCTCTAGTTCCATCCATGTTATGCAAATGGCATTATTTTGTTCTTTTTTATGGCTGAGTAGTATTCCATTGTGTATATATACACCACATCTACCTAATCCAATCATCTGTTGATGGACATTTGGGTTGTTTCCATGTCTTGGCTATTGCGAATAGTGCTGCAATGAACATGTGGGTGCATGTGTCTTTTTAAAGGAAAGTTTTGTCTGGATAGATGCCCAAGAGTGGGATTGCTGGGTCATACGGTAGTTCTATGTAGATTTCTAAGGTACCTCCATACTGTTCTCCATAGCAGCTGTACTAGCTTACATTCCCATCAACAGTGCAGGAGGGTTCCCTTTTCTCCACACCCCCTCCAGTATTTGTTATTTGTGGACTTACTAATGATGGCCCTTCTGACTGGTGTGAGGTGGTATCTCATGGTAATTTTGATTTGCATTTCTCTAATAATCAGGGATGTTGAGCATTTTTTCATGTGCTTTTTAGCCATCTGTATATCTTCCTTGGAGAAATGTCTATTCAGGTCTTTGGCCCATTTTTCCATTGGGTTATTGTTTTTTTTTTTTTTGCTGTTGAGTTGTATAAGATGCTTGTATATTTTAGAGATTAAGCGCTTGTCAGCTGCATCATTTGGAACTATTTTCTCCCATTCTGTAAGTTGTCTTTTTGGCTTCCTTTGCTGTGTAAGAGCTTGTCAGTTTGATTAGGTCCCATTGGTTTATTTTTGCTTTTATTTCTGTTGCTTTGGGAGAATGACCTGAGAAAATATTCATAAGGTTGATGTCTGAGAAGGATTTGCCTGTGTTCTCTTCAAAGAGTTTGATGATGTCTTGTTTTACATTTAAGTCTTTAAGCCATTTTGAGTTTATTTTTGTGCATGGTATGAGGATGTGTTCTAGTTTCATTGATTTACATGCAGCTGTCCAGGTTTCCCAGCAATACTTACTGAAAAGACTGTCTTTTTCCCATTTTATGTTCTTGCCTCTTTGTCTCCTTACCAAAGAGTAATTGACCATAGGTGTCCAGGTTTATTTCTGGGTTCTCTATTCTGTTCTATTGGTCTGTCTGTCTGTTTTGGTACCAGTACCACACTGTCTTGATGACTATGGCTTTGTAATATTGCCTGAAGTCTGGGAGAGTTATGCTTCCTGCTTGGTTTTTGTTCCTCAGAATTGCTTTGGAAATTCTGGATTTTTTGTGGTTCCATATACATTTTTGGATTGTTTGTTCTAGTTCTGTGAAAAATGTCATGTGTGATTTGATAGGGATTGCATTGAATCTGTAGATTGCTTTGGGTAATATGGCCATTATTACAATATAAATTCTTCCAATCCAGGAGCATGGAATATCTTTCCATTTCTTTGCATCTTCTTTAATTTCTTTGACTAATGTTTTATAGTTCTCTGCATATAAGTCCTTTACCTCCTTGGTCAGGTGTATTCCCAGGTATTTGATTTTATGGGGTGCAATTATAGAAGGTTTTGTATTTTTTTTTTGTCTTTTTGTTGTTGTTGTTGCTATTTCTTGGGCCGCTCCCGCGGCATGTGGAGGTTCCCAGGCTAGGGGTTGAATCGGAGCTGTAGCCACCGGCCTACGCCAGAGCCACAGCAACACGGGATCCAAGCCGCGTCTGCAGCCTACACCACAGCTCACGGCAACACCGGATCGTTAACCCACTGAGCAAGGGCAGGGACCAAACCCGCAACCTCATGGTTCTTAGTCGGATTCGTTAACCACTGCGCCACGACGGGAACTGCAGGCTTTGTATTTTTATATCCCTTTTCTAATATTTCATTGTTACTATACAGAAAAGCAACTGATTTCTGAATGTTAATCTTATATCCCGCTACTTTGTTGAATTTGTTGATCAGCTCAAGTAGTTTTTGGGTTGAGTCCTTAGGGTTTTTTATATATAGTATCATGTTATCTGCATTCAGTGACAGTTTTACCTCTTCTCTTCTTATTTGGATGCCTTTTATTTCTTTTGTTTGTCTGATTGCTGTGGCTAGGACTTCTAGTACTATGTTGAATAACAGTGGTGAGAGTGGGCAGCCTTGTCTTGTTCCAGATTTTAGTGGGAAAGCTTTCAGCTGTTCTGCATTGAGTATTATATTTGCTGTGGGTTTGTTGTAAATGGCTTTTATTATGTAAAGATATGTTCCCTCTATACCTACTTTGGTAAGAGTTTTGAAAGTTTGTTTGTTTGTTTTTAAAGGAAAGTTACACAACATCGTGAGCTACAATCTCACTTTCTAAATATACCAATTTGTACAATATCTTCAGTTTTCCTGGAACCCAAGATGCACTGCCTCTCCACTCACATGTCCACTAGCCTTTCAGATGTGACCCGTCCTAGACTGAGGTAGGACTCACCCTTTCAGCTGCTCCTCTGCAGCCCTACGTCAGGAAAACCTGGCCCCATTCTTCCTGGTGCTCAAAACCATCATGATTCCTTTTTCTCTCTTACCCAATGGGCAACTTATCGCTTGAAATAATCTCTTGAAAAGTAGATTGCAGCAAAGATAAACCATATAAGAGACAATAAACAAGAAAGTTAGAGCCTCTATCTATGAGGTCTAACAGCCTAAGCGGTCCAATCCGTGTTCCATGGGAAGAAAAGGCATAAAATGAAGAAGAAACTACTTTTAAAAAACTGATATAAATGTTCTAAGGACCAACAGATCTGAGTTTCTAGATTGATGGGTTTTCCACAAATACTCAGCATGAATGAATGAAAAAGCCCATTATCACACCAGAGCCTATTACTGGGGAATTTAGAGCCCAGGAATGAAGAAAAGATTTAACACTTTTCAGAGAGAATATGCAGGTCACCAACAGGGAGTCAGGAACTGAAAGAATGTTAAATTTCAAAAGAGCAATTCTAGAATGGAAGAGGAAGTGGAGTGATGCCTTCAAACCTCTAAGGGGAGGGGATTTCTAACCTTGAATTATATACCAAGCCAATCAAGTTTGAGGACAGAATAAAAACTTTTTCAGACATGCAAGATCGCCAAAAGGTTTTTACTGCCAAGGGCTCTTTGTTAGGAAATGACTGCAGGATGCATTCCACCAGAACAAAGGAGTAAACCACAGGACAGCAATTAGGCAGCAAAATAACTTGTGCAGAAGAAAAGCGAGAGGACTGAAGCTGAGAGAACCCTCCAAGGAAAACCTGAACGTGAGAAATTCCCAGTGTTTCTCTACATGGAGTTCTGACAAGAGTTTGAGATCAAATTACTAACAGATACAAAGAAACCAGAAGACACAAGTAGTTATTAACTCCAGGAAAAAGAAAAGGTTGTATAAGAAAGGAAATGACGTCATAGGAGGTGACGTGTGTCAGCTGTGAATAACATAAATATTGCCAAAAGAGAGCACGAGAATAAGAAAGCAGAGGGCTGATCTGAGAAACTACAGCAGTACGTGTTGAGAGGATGAGGAAAGGGAGACGCGGGGAGGCTGGTGCCAGAAAGCCAAAGCATTCTTTTCTTTCACAGGGAAGGCATCATAATGTCACAATTTTTAAAGCAACAAAAGGCAGCATATCCTTGTTATTTAGAGATATGGGAGAAGAGGAAAAACGAAGACAGGTAAAATTGCTGAAACTGATTACCTCTTGGGAGCGGATGTGGGGGTGGGAAAGGGAGGTACAATCATTGTTTTCATCCTGAGCCTCGGGTACCACTGGACCCTTTAAACTGTGTACACACGTGACTTTAATACAAATTTAAAATTATAATTCAGAGTCACAATGGAAATCACCATGCATATTCCCCAAATCAAAAAGAACTTCCATTTCAAAAAAAATGACGAAAAAAGTGCAGAGTTACAATCAGCAAGAAGAACAGAGAAATTAACACAACAGAATTTTCTATTCCAACTTATTTTCTCCTTGGTAAATTTGTTGCCACTGATTTGTTTTGCAACTTTTATGCAAATCATGAGACATCATAATGCAAGTTACATAAATCAAGCACAGATTTTACTCACTGCTGTGTTTTAGTACCTGGCCTAGTGCCTGGCCTCTAGCAGCTTCTCAAGGAATAGTTGTTGACTTGCATTAAAATGGCCTGATCTTGTTGGCGTCTGAGTTTTCTCAGATTTTTTTTCCAATCGTTCCTTTAAGAGCTTTCTCCATGAAACACATTTTAACTTTTTCTGTAAAACTTCACAAAGGCATTAGTCATTAACTTGCTTAATGTTCCTTTCAGAAAGATCTACAAGATAAATTCTTCTCTGAATTTAAAAGCCTCCCAAAAGTCAGCAGTCTGATGAAATGTTATCCAGCAATGAGAATTATATAACCACACTTTGCCTTAGCTCCTTGGCCTGCAAGTCTTGTGTCTTCCCCAGATACGTTAACAACACAGGACACCTTCAAACTGATGGAAAATCTCTGTTAGTGCTTGTTCACGAGATGAAAGACTACTTTTCTTCCTTTTCTAAGATTTTAAATAGATATTTAAAGATATAAATGAAAACATCCCGAATAAAATTATTTATTTTCTTTTTTCTTTTTAGGGCCACTCCTGCAGCATATGGAAGTTCCCAGGCTAGGGGTCGAATTGGAGCTACAGCTGCCAGCCTACACCACAGCCACAGCAATGCCAGATCCTTAACCCACTGAGCAAGGCCAGGGATTGAATTCGCACCCTCATGGATGCTAGTCAGGTTCATTCCCACTGAGCCATAATGGGAACTCTGGAATAATTTAAATATTTTTAAATGCATTGATCAGCTCACAAAAACTCTAGGCATGTATTCTGGATGGAGTCGTGTCCTCTCAAATGTCATGCCACCCAGACCTTGTGAATATGAGCTTATTTGGAAATAGGGTCTTTGCAGATGTAATCAAGTCAAGATGAGGTCGCACTGGATTAGAGTGGGTCCCAACCCAGCGGCCGGGGTTCTTGTAAGAAGAGGGAAACTCAGACACACAGAGACACAGACGCAGAGGGAAGATGGCCATGTGAAGACGGAGCTAGAGAATAGAGCTGTGCTACCACAGCCAAGGCATCTAGAGATGCCAGCACGTCGAAGACGCTAGGAAGGGGCAAGGAAGGGGTCCATCCTGGGGCCTCTGGAGGGGGTATGGCTGACACTTTGACTTTGGACTTCCAGCCTCCAGAACTGCGAGGGCAGCTTTTTGCTGTTTTAACCCCTAGATCGATTTGTGGTGATATTATAGCACAAATAATACAACAGCGCTAACACAACAGAATTGGCCACTCCAAGAGGTAGTTGGAGCATGAAAGCAGCATTTAAGGGCATTGATAAAGTCAAAGTGAACTAGAGCCTCAGCTCCCATGGCCTCAGGCAATGTAGTGAACCAGAGAAAACTTCCAGGAACTGTAACCAAGCAGGACCCTGTGAGGCCTTCCCAGGGTGGACCCCTCCCCTCCTGTCCATCTGTCTCTTCAGCCAAAGAATCAATTGACTCAGAGAAGTGAGAACATACAGGGGAAAAGGAAAACAGTGAAGTCACACAGAGTAGTAATAGTTTAACCATTCAACAAAGTCAAGTTCATTTAGTTCTTCATCAATGACTATAGAGAGTACTCTGAGCCATGTCCTTGGAGCTGTTTTGCAGATAGTGAAGCTCTCATCCAGCGGAAGAAGTCAACTGTGTGCTGCCCACAAGCATGTAGACCCCAGACTGGATGGAGCCAGAAGGTGAAGATACTGATTCCCAGTCAGGAGAAGATCCATGACTGACCATATCCTGCTCCTGAAACATTACAAGACTCCTCGCTCCCCCCTCTAAGGGGGTCACAGTCCTTGAGGAACTAGCCTGTGGTGTTCCCTCTTTCCGTGGCAAGTAAAGCAGGCTTTTCTGTTTCTTCCCACTCAGTCTCCACATCACTATTTAGCATCACTGTACAGAGGCAGTGATATTTAGGCAACAGAACCTCTCAAGGAGAGAAATTGAATAGAAATCTCCACTCAGTGTGTAAAGTAGGACCCTATAAGTATATGGATAAAGCAGAAATAAAGCTGCTGCCAACAAAAGGAGCTGACAGGGCTTGACTGTCCCCAAAACTGGTACGTAGCAAAGAGGGGGAAAAGGTCCACTCTGAAAATTTGTAATAATAAACAGTTTGAAGTCTGAAATCACACCACCTGGATGGTGTGAAAACTCTTACACTGATAGTTAAGGTTAAAATGGCTTGAAGTTGGCAATCCTTTTCAGCCTCTGCAGAAGTGTGTGCACGTCTCTTCTGGTGCATCACCAGTTGCCAGGTCTCAACAGACTCCTAAAAATAAATAAAGTTCCAAGGAAGGAGCTCACTCGTAAGTATCACAAAACACAAAAGGAAACAAAGCAACATGACCCAGAGAAAGCAGAATCCTTAATCAAATGAGTCAGACCTGCAAAGATTTCAGCAACTGAATCATCCAGCATAGTGGATAAAATTTATAGTCTATAAACTTAAGGAAATGAAAGAAAATTAAAGATTTGTATTAGGTACAAGGGATTATAAATATGAAATAGGAGATTTAGAAAAAAAGTTGACTTATGTAAATAAAATTCCAATAATTCAAATTAAAACTTCGATTAGACACAGCTAAAGATAGAATAAGTGAGCTCAAAGATTGATTGGAGGAAATCGCCAGAGAAGAGACACTTAAAATTGGAAAAGAGAAGTTAAGAAGCATGCAGAATGTAGTGAAAAACTTGGACATACAGGTAATCATAGTTCTGTAGGGAAAAAATATCTGTAGGTTTACAATATTTGAAAAGATAATAGCTGAATGCATTCCAAACCAGGATGGATAAAAAGAAACCCACACCTAACAAATCAGAGTGTAATTTTCAGTTCACTAAAGACAAAGAAATAAAAGGCAACCACCTTCAAAAGGATGACAAATTGGAGGGACAACTGATTTCCTAAGAGCAATTTTAAGAAGCTAGAAGGCAGCAGAATGATAGCTTCAATAAGCTAGGAGAAAATAACAGTAAATAAGATCTTAGGTCTTTTGGGAGAGAAAAAAAAAAAACAGCTTTCAAGAATGGTCATTTTCAGATAATGAAAAACTGAGAAAAATTTACCACCAACAAAACTTCACCAGAGGAAAATGTAATGAATGTGCTTTAGATGGAAGGACAGTTACTACACACTGATGGTGTGAAGTGAGAAAAACTATAGGTGAAGACACTGAAAAGTATGTAGACGAATCAATCTAAGAAAATTGGCTACGTAAAAGAACGATAGCTTCTTAGGAGATTAAACGTTTTTATTAAGATAGAACGGATCTCTATGATGTCATTTGGGAGAGGAATAATTGGAGCTGAGCTGTTCTGGTGCCCGTAGAGCGGTCAAGATTTTGAAATAGTCGATAGTCACTGTAAAAGTAATTTACAGAGTAAACACAAAGAGCAGAGAAATAAAGTATATAACTAACAAGCCAGCAGAGGAGGAGAAATGGAATAAAAAAACAACTCAATTTTAAATTCAAAGAAAGCAAGAAAAGAGGGAGAAAACAGAAAAATTGGAATAAACAGAACAAATGAAGATGTTAGAAATAAACCCAATAATACCACTTACTACAATTTGAAAAGAGGACTGGCTGCCTCGAGTTTAAATTCAATGCCAAATTATATCAGTATCAAATTTATATTATAAATTACATGTTTTAGATCAGTTTTTTTAAAAATCCAGCTGCGTCTTTTTATGAGAGAAACACGAAATCTTATGACTACAAAAACATTGAAGGTAGAAGATTTAAAAAATACCAGAAAAACAGTAAACAAAAAATAAACTAGGACATATAATTGATAACAGATAAACTAAACCTTAAGACAAAAACATGTTACTGGAAATGAGGTTACTACAGAATTCTACAAATGCTATTCACTAAGCAGATGTCCCTATAAACTGAGCTTAAAAATTATAGAAAACAAAAACTGACAAAATTACAAAAAGAAATGAAAATATTCACTATCATAGTGGGAGATTTTGGCATACCTCCTCCAGGAATTCACTGACAACCATTAAAAATGGTTGACTCCCGGACTATGGCAAGGGAAATATTAGTTAGACTGAAATATCTTATTACACCAAAAAATACGGAAACGCTTAAGGAGTGATCTCCAAGTCTGAGACAGCTTGAGCAAAAGAATAATTAGTAGCAATGAATGAAAAGTCTCTGCGTAAAGTGGGACTCTATTATAGATGTAAACAGTAATTCATTATTTAATAAAAGAGAAAGAGAAGCTCTCTCTTACAGTAGGATGCCAACTAACAAATGTAAAAGAGATCATAGAATTAGAAAATCTGTGTTTGGCAAGCAAGACAGCAATAATCAATTCAGGCAAAAATCATCAACAGATGGTAAATCTGGAGGGATCAAGTCTGATGAGGAATAAAATGTTTACATGGTCTAACATATCACCCGTGGGATATTTATTAGTTATTAATCAATAAATCCATTATACATTTTTTTTTGTCTTTTGTCCTTTTTAAGCGCCGTACCCATGGCATATGAAGGTTCCCAGGCTAGGGGTCTAATCCGAGCTACAGCTGCCGACCTGCGCCACAGCCACAGCAACGCTGGATCCTTAACCCGCTGAGCGAGGCCAGGGATCGAACCTGCAACCTCACGGTTCCTAGTTGGATTCGTTTCCTCTGCACCATGACGGGAACTCCCCGTTATATATATATATGTTAATTTGTCCACAAATTTGTTATCAGCAAAGCCTGACAAACATCATCTTAGTCAAGCGATAAGTAATGGGAGCATCCCCAGGAATGAAGCATCCTGCCAATGTGTGCCTCCTGATAGGGGCTCTGAGAAAGGCAGCATCGTTTCTGTGAGATTCCTGCCCCAGATGCATCACCCGAATCAAACCATGGGCAGCATGAAACAGGTGTCCATTGAGAGGATGCGCGGATGCTCGCCCGGATCTGGAGGGTTTGAAGGTGCAAACGTACCAACGTTGATTGCCTGACTTTGACCACGGAACGTCACGTGCAGGAAAGCGTCCTTGTATGGAGGACGTACTGCGGTCTCAGGAATGAAGGTCACGTCTGCAACTCATTCCCCGCACGGCCACGGCCAACTGCCTGGGAAAACTCTGCCATTCTAGAACACTCTCTCCTTGACGTCCTCGCCATCCTCCCTTTTATCACTGCAGTGACCACCCTTCCCACTGCCAAGGAATTTGCTCACTGGAGACTTAAGAATTCAGTTTGGCTTCCCAAACACCCAAGACTGATTTTGACACTTGCTAATACAGAGATAAGTGAGACGGGAAAGTGAAAAAGTTAGGAGGAGGGGAGAGAATCCTTCAGAACTAAACCACGCAGGCCTCTCACTTTGCAAAATGCCCCTGCCCTTTGTTCTTTTCTCAGCCGTAGGTCTGAGACACCATGAGCCTTCTTGCGAGAAAGGAAAGAAAGCTCGGTGCAGGACGACCTCCACGCCGTAGCTCTGCCCCACCAGAAGAGCCTCTGTACCGCTTCCCAGGCAGGTGGTGTGATGAAGAAGAGGCCCAGGCTCTAAGCCCAGGCCACCAGATTTTCAGCTGTGAGATCTGGCTTCAGTGACCTTCTCTGGCCAAAGTCACCTTCCTCCTCTAGAAAGCAGGGTTATTTATACACCGGTGGCATTAGAAGGTTAGCTGTGGGGCTCAAATACAGCAACACAGGCAGAGTGCTTGTTGACTATTAAGCACTCAGTAAATCATACCTCTTTTATTCTCATTTAGTTATCTGGATACTTTTTAAATTGAAGTATAGTTGATTTACAATGGCAGTCTCAGGTATACAGCACAATGATTGATTGCATTTATCCATCTACATTCTTTTTCTATTGGGATAAATCATTTGGGAAAGAAAAGAGGTTTGAGGTGTTGTTTTTATTCAGCCTGTGGTATAAACTGTTTTATAAACAATCACGCAGCCAAAAATTTTTAAAAAACAGTGTCCTGAATACAATGAATATCGGTGTCAGTTTATAATGCTGCTCACACTACTGGCCTCGTGTTGTCTTGGGATTTTCTCTTCCTTATCTCATGAATTATGCCTTCCTTTGACATCAAGTAAGCACCGAGCAACCCTGCCGCTCACACCCTGGGCAAACCCACCAGGAAGCACTGCATTACCCATCTGTTTACAGACACCTGGTCTGTCTCTGCAAATGGTGCCAGAATCTGACAACAGCAGCAGCCCTGGGAAGTGAAGCTGGGTTGAAAAAGAGACAACTTTTCCACCCAACGCCTTTCTCATCTTTGAATTGCCTTTTTTTTTTTTCTTTTTAGGGCCACAGCTGAAGCATGTCCAAGTTCCCAGGCTAGGGGTCAAATTAGAGCTGCAGCTGTGACCTACACCACAGCCACGGCAAAGCCAGATCTGAGCCACATTTGCGATCTACAGCACAGTTTGCAGCAACTGAGTGAGGCCAGGGATCAAACCCTCATCCTTACAGAGACATCAGGTCCTTAACCCGCTGAACCACAATAGCAACTCCCTCAACTTTGAAACTTTATACCATATAAATCTCATACCTTTCAAAACTGGTAAAATGAAGTTTTTATTGTATTTTATTTTTTGTCTTCTGTCTTTTTAGGGACGCATCCACAGCATATGGAGGTTCCTAGGCTAGGGGTCAAATTGGAGCTGTAGCTGCCAGCCTACACCACAGCCACAGCAATGTCAGATCCAAGCCACATCTGCAGCCTACACCACAGCTCACGGCAACGCCAGATCCTTAACCCACTGAGCAAGGCCAGGGATCGAACCCACAGCCTCATGGTTCCTAGCCAGATTCGTTTCTGCTGCGCCACGACGGGAATTCCTAAAATGAGTTTTAAAGACAACATTTTCATTTAAAAACCCTACACCTGACAACTTGTAGAACACCTTCGCCACCCACCAATCTGAGTCATGAGCATAGAGCTCATACTTCGTCTTTATCCCAACTTGAGTAAATGTATAATTTTTTAAATTTTGCATGACGGACTTGGCAGGCAATGAAAGTAAGAAAGTGAAGGAGAAGCACCAAATAGTAACGTGCATCTCAAAAAGAAGGTGATGACATATTCTCCTGAAATTGAGGGTCGGAAGAAGATGTTGAAAGACAGGCAAATGGAGACGCTTTGGTAGAAGCCTGAGGTCTCACGGGAGTCAATTGAGATCCTGGCTCTGAATTTATCACGCGCTGGAGATAAAAATCTGAAGTAAATCCACAAATACTGGCCTTTGACACTGGAAGAGTTTATGGTCTGTGGGAAAGGATTCCAGGATAATAACCGTGTCTGTGGCTATAATTAAGATTTTTCTCTAATTAGCTCACCATCTTGCCGGGGCTTGTAACACTTGGAGGTACAAGATCGCACAGGAGTTGAGCACAGTGTGTGCCCGGGTGTGTGAGCGAAGTGCAGAATCAGCCAACCTGCCGGCCCTCTAAGGAGCACGGGCACCGTCTCTCCGACTACAGAAGGGAAATCCCGAAAGAGGGCACGAAGGGGGATATGGAAGGGAATGGACAGAGCTGCTCAAAGAAGAGGTGTGAGCAGATTTTCAGGGAGTCAGGCTCACCCAGGGGTGTCTGATGGGGAAGGGAGTCTCCAGGGCCCATCAGGATGGGAGGTGAAACCCAGAACTGCCGCTTTTGAGTGACCAGCCAAGAGGACCACAGCCCGAGGGAGAGAAGAGAGAAGACCACAGCCTCGCCAGGGAGGCCAGACTGGGCCTCCGCAGGTGCCTTTCCTTGAACTCAGGGCTTGAGACAGAGGCGCCCCAGGCAACCCTGTCCGCCTCAGCTATGCCCCCTCCTAATCCACGCCATCCTCACCTCTTGCTCACAACTGTCTCCCTCCTCCTTCCCTGGCCCCTCAGGGCTCTCACCGCAGCATCCAGAGGGATCCTTTAAAAACCTGAGTCCCAGAGTTCCTATAGTGGCTCAGCAGTAATGAACCCGGCTAGTATCTATGAGGATGCAGGTTTGATCCCTGGCCTCACTCAGAGGGTTAAGGATGTGTCACGAGCTATGGTGTAGGTCGCGGACACAGCTCAGATCTGGCGTTGCTGTGGCTGAGGTGTAAGATGGCAGCTGCAGCTCTGATTCACCCCCTAGCCTGGGAACCTCCATATGCCGCAGGTACAGCCCTAAAAAGACAAAAAATAAAAATAAAAACCCAAGTCCTATCCTGTCCCTCACCCTGCACAGCTCCTCATTTTCCCTAGAGAGGGGTTTTAAGTCTTCCATCAGCCCTGCAAACCCTTGGCAATCTGACCCCCAGCTTCCTGGCTTCCTCTCTTCATTTCCCCCCACACTCGCTTCACTCCAAACACTCTGGCCCCCCTGCCGACTCTCTGACAGGCCAGGCCTGCACCTGCCACGGGGCCTTTGCACTGGTTTGTCTCACTGCCTGGGAGGCATCGTCCCCAAGATAACTGCACAGCTCAGTCCCTCCCATTCTTCGTGTCTCTTCTCAAATTCTTTTTCTTTTCTTTTTTTTATGGCCCCGTGTGCAGCATATGGAAGTTCCCAGGCCCGGAGTTGAACTGAATCTGAAACTGCCAGCCTACACCACAGCCACAGCAACATTGAGCCTTATCTGTGACCTAAGCCATAGCTGGCAGCAACGTCAGATCCTTAATCCACTGAGTGAGGCCAAGGATCAAACCTGTATTGTCATGGAGAGTAAGTTAGGGTCTTAACCCACTGAGCCACAAAGGGAACTCCTCAAATCCCACCTTTCCATCAGGCCAACCTGCCCACCCACCGCAAAACAGCAGCCTCTACGCCCATCCTTTTAGCTCTCATCTACTTTTTCTCTCTTCTCTAATCCTTCCCACCTTCAAATGGTCTAAATTCTTTCTATATTTATTGGGTTGTCTCTCTGCTCTTACAAGCTCTCCAAGAGCAGGGAAATATTTTTTTCTCACTGATGGATTCAAATACTTGACCAAAGCCTGGGACAAAAAGGAAGGTCAGTACATATTTGGTGACATAGACAGGCGCGGCGGCAGACCAGAAATGTTGGTTTTCATGAACTTCAACTCATGCAAAGTTTGTACCAAGGCCGAGCCTCATCGTGAAATCCCTGCTCAGCTGCCCTTTGCCGAGAGTGCTAATCATACATGTCCCATGTATTAGATCTTCATAAGAGGGCTGGGAGAGGGGACCGTTCTAGCCGGAGCAAGACGCCAGAAACATAATTGCTGTGGGGAACTCGCTGTTCTGGATCTTAGGGCAGTAGTGAGAACAAGCAGTCATAGAGGTTTTGCAGCTTATGAAGAACTCACCCACTCATTCTCTCCCTGGAGCTTCTCTGCATCCCTGTGAATTACGCATTCGCGCGGTTGGACGCACTTCCCACATGATGAAACGGCTGTTTGGAGAGGCCCAAGGTCACCCAAAGGGCAGAGGTGCAGGCAGAACTGAGCCACGGTCTTGGAGCTGTTTCTGCTACGCTCTGCCCTTGCCTCGCTGAGATGCTGGACCCCTACGTGACTATTAGAAGGATGAGCCACTTAGTGCCTTGTCATTATTGTTCATTTGGGGTCACCTGTCTACCTTGCAACGTAGAATAAAGTGCAGGTGCAGGAAACCCCACGAAGCCAATGTGTGATGTACAGAACTATTTTACAGTGACCTTGACAGAGAGCTAGAACTTTGCAGCCACCCCCAAGTCCCCCATGGGTCACCAAGCATGCCCACACAGCTGCTGCCAAAAGCGGCCATTATCCCAGCTTGCGTGGATGAAAAGGTCCCTGCATTCCTTTCTAGTTTTACCATCCAGATGTGTGTGCATACACTACCATTTCAGTCTTACCCAGTGCTTAAAACTTGACAAGTCTTCTCGTTAACAGGTCTCCCCGCTGATCTTCCTCTGTCTTACGATGTATCTAAGGAAGAATTTAGATCTGGAGAGTTTCCCAGTCTAGTGTGTGTGTGTGTGTGTGTGTGTGTGTACTAATATTTTAAATTCAAATTCAGGACTAAAGGGTTTTTGTTTGATCTCTTTTATATTACTCCTGTATATCCTGTCTTCCGCGCCAACAATCCACAATCTCAAAACACAAGGGATGATGGAATCACAATATCCCATAATTACTCATAGACTTTATCCCTTCCCATAGACACATCTCAGAATGCTAACTGAGCACCTCCAGCAATCCTGTCTGAGACATCCAAATATATCCCCCCAGTCCAGCCACTTTTCAAAGGTTGTATGAGATTTTAGTTGTCAGACCACCCAGGCCCTACACACCATTTCCTCTCCCCTTTAACCATTACTTGGCCTTAGTCCTAGATGCATGGAAGTAATTAATGCTCACCACCAGTCCTATGATCCCCATTCTGGTCATTTGAAGGTCATTCTGAACAAACAACCCAATCAGAAGATAAGCTGAAGACCCAGACAGACATGTCTCCAAAAAAGACATACAGATGGCCAATAGACGCATGAAAAAATGCCTAATATCACTAACTACTAGAGAAATTCAAATCAAAACTATAATGAGGTTTCACCCCATACCAGACAGCATGGCCATCATTAAAAATCTCCAAATAAGAAATGCTGGAGAGGGTGTGGAAAAAAGGGAACCCTCCTACACTGTTGGCTGGAATGGGAATTGGTGCAATCACTGGGTAGAAAAGTATGGAGGTTCCTTTAAAAATTAAAAATAGAGTTACCATATGATCTGGCAATCCCACTCTTAAGCATATATCTGGAGAAAACTCTGATTTGAAAAGATACATGCACCCCAATGTTCATAGTAGCACTATTTATAATAATCAAGACAAGGAAGTAACCCAATTGTCCATCAACAGATGAATAGATAAAAAAATATGCACCACACACTGGAATATTACTCAGCCATAAAAAAGCATGAGATTATGCTATTTGCAGCAACATGGGTGGACCTAGAGATTATCATACTAAGTGAAGTAAGTCAGAAAGAGAAAGACAAATATCACATGGTATCATTTATATGTGGAATCTAAAAAGAGATACAAATGAACTTATTTATAAACAACAACAACAATGAAGCAGAAATAGAGTCATAGACATAGAAAACAAACTTATGGTTACCAAAGGTGATGTCTAGCAGGGGCAGGGGGGAGAGGAGATAAATTAGGAGGTTGGGATGAACAAATACCCACTACTCTACACAAATAGATAAACAACAAGGACCTACTCTACAACACAAGGACCTGTACTCAATAGCTCATAATAACCTATAATGGAAAAGAATCTGAAAAAGAATGTGTGTGTGTGTATCTGAACCACTTTGCTGTACACTTGAAATTAACACACCCTAGTCAACAACTATAATTCAATTTTAAAAAAGAAAGTCATTCTATGGAGGCTTTCTTAGGAAGGGCTCCTGGGGACCCTGGTTCTCCTGGGCTTTCCTCTTCAGAAAAGTTTATTGTACCCTTTATACTTGATAACCAGGTCGTTGGTATAAAATCCTGTACTTTCAGTGCTTTCCTTGAGTATATTAAGTACATCATTCCATTTTCTTTGTGTGCAAAACAATATAGTAAAAAAAAAAAAAAAACTAACTTCTTTGTGTGCAAAACAATACAGTGTAAAAAAAAAAAAAACTAGCAAAAATAGAATTTTCTTTCCCTTACATATGTTCTCCCTTTCCCTGGTCAACCAGAGAGGGTTGTTTTCTTTTCCTTTCTTTAAAGTCCAATAATTTTATGAGCAGGTCTTGGTATTGGTTGCTCTGTACTGAGAGTCTCAGCCTGTAGAGTGTCCTCCTAACATGTCATTCAAGCATGTATTTTTTTAATTTCAAAAACTCTTTCCTGAGGTGCTTTGTTGATACTAAGCTTTGGTTATCTTCTCCGTAGACTCCCGTTACTCATACTTTAGATCCTCTCTGCCTGTCTTCAACATTCTCTAATACTTTCCATCTCCTTTTTAAATTCCTTTTTTTATTTTTATTTTTTATTTTCTTTTATTTTTGCTCTTTAGGGCTGGACCCGAGGCATATAGAGGTTCCCAGGCTAGGGGTCAAATCGGAGCTACAGCTGCCGGCCTACACTACAGCCACAGCAACGCCAGATCCAAGCCGAGTCTGCCACCTACACCACAGCTCATGGCAACACCAGATCCTTAACCCACTGAGCGAGGCCAGGGACCAAACCCACGATCTCATGGTTCTTAGATTCGTTTCTGCTGAGCCACAATGGGAACTCCTTCATTTCTTTTTGTTTTAAAGTCTTTTCCACTTCCCATTTTCCAAAGGCAGTGCCTGTTGTAGTTGTTTGCTCTTGTTTTCTTAGTCTTCATAATAAAATTATTTTCCTTTTTATTGCTAATTCTTTCTTATGGGACAGCACTCAGTTTTTCTCATTTATATCTTGCATCATTTTCTTAATATCTCTGAGCTCATTTTGAAAAGGCATGTTACATTTTTGATCTATTTATTTTTAGCTTTGTCTTTAGTATAGGTGTTGAGTTTAGGGTGTTATTCTTAATTTCTTCTTTTTTTATAGTAACTTTGTGCGGAATCTGACCTTATGTTTTTATGCTGCTCATCTTTGTGGTAATTTGCTTATGCTGAATTTTAAGAATTGTTATCATACAGCATGAAACATACGTATCTATTTTATATATAATATATATAGTGTGAAATATATATGAGAGAGTTGCTTTCTGAGATTCTTCTGGCTTTGCTTCCCTCTCCTATTTTTATCAAAATGATCTTCCACTTCATCCCCATGTCTTTATCCTGCTCGTTTTGATTCTGCTCAGCGGTTTCTCCTCAGTGGGGGACCCTACTCTGAAAGGGAACTTGGGCTGCTTATCTTCAGACGTTTATAGAGACCAGGCTTCTCATCCCAGTCAGTCCCCACCAGGGGCCCTGAGCATTTATATGGATAGATTCTCTTTTAACCTATTTTTCTCAAATTGTCCTGCCACGCTGTCCAGTGAAGGCCCGTCGGCTATTTGGTGAATTCTTCTTTGCTGAGGTCATTGGCCACTCAGTTCCTTTCCTCTGTTTCAACCCCACAGACCCTGATCCCGCCTAGACCTTGTGGCTTTGGTAGCGTGTTCCCTTGACTGAATTTTGGAGACTCTTGGAATATTTGTCCCCTAGCTTTGCTGTAAATGTTTTCTATCCACTTTAGTTTTGCCTTCCAGATGTCTGTTTACACGTGGGATTCAGAAAGACCTGAACATCGTGTTGCCATCTTCTGAGAACTGTCCCTTTGCTTTTTAAAAGATGAGTATGTCGCCAAATTAGAAATTGATGGACTATGTATGTTTTGCTGTGTTGTGCTATGTTATGCTATGCTGTGTCCTACTGTATTACGTTAAGCTGTTATATATACATACATACATATTTATTATAATCCCAGGAGTACTTCTATTTCTCGACAAGCCAACAAAGCACTCCTTAACCTTCCCCCATGCAGGGGTCAAGGGCAAGGTGTCTCAGCTCTAACACGCATAGAAGCCACCTGGAAACCTGGCTAAAATGCAGGTTCTGGTCCAGTGCATCTGCAGGGAGAGGACCAGAGCTTCTGCACCTCTTCCTGCTCCCAGGTCATGCCAGGGCTGGTGGTCCACCAACCGCCACTAAGGAGTGAAGATCTGGCTGTGAGCAGTTGTCGCTACCCTGCTGGAAGACTCTAACACCCTATGTGAGGTTAATGAAAGATGGCTCTCAGTCATTTCCCAAAATAGGTACTACCCTCGTAAGAGCTGCCTATTCTTTTTAATTACAAAAGAAGCTAAAACGCAATACTGATGGCTCTGTGATATTGCTACCCAATATCACAAACATTCTCTCATTTAGCCCTTCCTATTCAGATTTTTTTCTAAAAGGTAAAATAGTGATAAGGGTAGTTCACATGTTGGCCCGAATTGGGATGCAAAGCTGAATTCTCCTTTTCCTGTCTCCTCTCGTAGCATCATGTTTCACCTTACCTGGCCGTACACAGTTTCCTATTTTGGTCTTTGTCATCTTTACCCAATATTTTCTTTAGTTTTATCCAAAATACTGTTGAGTTATTAACAGTTTCCCTCCACTTGCTACCACACAGTACATCGGAGTGGGGGTACTGCTTATTAACGTCAGCTTAATCTTGCCCAGAGCAAGGCAGCTCTGATTACCATGGCTTCTATTTAGAAAGTGAGAAAACAAATATGTGACATGAGAACATCATTTCTGGCTAAATGACTAGTCTCAGGGTATCATACTGTTGTTTCTCATTACTTTAAGCTGAAGTAAATTTTATTTTAAAGCACAGCATGTGTACCGATTTGATGTACTCCACTGCCATCTAAATTCGTATTGAATAAGTTATGTTAATTGGCTTAGCAAAGAATGAAAGGACGCATAGGGAATAGCCAGGTTTCATAACTGGAGAGAAAAGGAACCATGCCAGTTTTATAAAATACCACATTAATGATTAACAAAAGTAACAGAGAGGCACAGAATTCTAAAAATAGCCTGCCACAGATGGAGGCTCTCCTGGGAGCTTGCAACTTTTCAGTAGCATTTTCTTTGGCAGAAGAGAGGTTAAGCCTCTGTTCACTGCACAAAGGACACAAAGTAGCCACTTCCCTGGAAGACGTCTATTTACTGGCCCATCTCCAGCCAGGCCCTCTGGGGTCTGATTGTGTGGGCCTGGTGGCGCCTTAGGAACTGCATTTTGGACAAGAACTCCAGTGACTCTGATGATCAGACGGAGCAGGAAACTGGCGTGAGCTGGACCCCCACGGAGGACGTACCCCAGGACATTGGGCTCCAGGAAGCAAGCCTGGCTGCTTGCAGGGCCATCCCACCAGGAAGCATGACCAAAATGCCACTTTGCTTCTTCTCCCCCCTGCCCCCACCAGCTTTGTTCAGCACAAGCATGATCTTTTGCCCCTGACTCTGATCTCCAGTTGACCCAGAGCTTCCTTTCACTCTTGTATAATTGATGGACCTCAGCCTGCAGCCATTATAGTTTTCCAGCCCGTGGGACTTCAAGAACTTTCCAACAAGATAAACTCAAAGAGCCTCTGGCAGGGATAAAAATCATCAGACCCTTATCCCCCACCAGTCTCTTTGCAACTGTTACAAAGTCCTCGAGCTCCCCTATCAGCAGCCTGGCCTACTTCCCCTTGCCCTATATTAGTCAAGGTATTTGGCCAACTCCTCACCCTGCCCCTATGGCGGCATTATGCACCCCAGCCATATATACTATAACCTTACAATGCACCTGCTGATTGGTTGGGGAATCAACTGGTAGCAAGCATATCGTAAGATCCCTCTTTCCCCAACCAATCTGCAGGTCAGCAGGTGTATAGTAAGACCTCTCCTTTCTTCTTTGTCCCTGGGCTATAAAAAGACATGATCACACACTTGGGGCTGGCTCTTCCTGATTATCAGGAAGTGGACACACTGCCCTAGCAGAGTTTTTTGCCTCAATAAAATCATCTTTCTCATTACATCACTCTGAGTCTGGAAATTCTTTTCCAATCCATCCACAGACCACAACACAGACCAGATATGGAAATGGTGGATTCTAGGAATTCAAATGTTGAGATAGCCTATGTATTAGTTTGCTAGGGCTGCCGTAAGAAATCACCCCGAAAGGGGTGGCTTAGACAAGAGTTTAGATTTCCAGGTTCCTAGAGGCTGGAAGCCTGAAATCAAGGTGTTGGCAGGGTTGGTTCCTTCTGAGGGGCAGGAGAAAAGTAGCGTCTCTTTCCTTTGCTTGTAAATGGATATCCCCCCCCCTCCTTCCACCCCCTCAGTTCCCTCTGTGCTTCTCTGTGTTCAAAGATCCCCTCTTTGAAAGGACACCAGTCATACTGTATTAAACCCCCTCCCCAAAGACCTCATCTTAACTTGAACATCTGCAAAGATCCTGTTTCAAAATAAAGTCACTTTCACAGGAACTAGGGGTTAGGACTTCAGCACTTTTTGAAGAAATCCAGTCCAACCCATAACAACTCATTAGGCCCCTGAGATTTGAAAAGGTCAAGGTAATCTTAAGAGTAGGTTACAAACTTTGGAAAACCTGGGCTAGGAGCCATTTAAGGAAGTCTGATTGAATGGGATGTATTCACAATTCATTGCATAATTGCATTACCTTGCTGCTGGTTCCTCCTCTGCGGCTGCTGTTGAGAAGTTTATGACTAGACCCCTTTGTTCACCAAGTGATGTGTTTGGGAATACCTCTTACCCAGAACAAGGAAATATTCTTGCCCCTAGCCACAGTAACTTCCAAGCACTCTAGGGCACATTGTTATTAGGAAAGCTAATTAACGTGGAACATGTAAATTGGCATAAAGTTAGTGTTTGCAAGGTGAATCAGGTAAATTCCTGATCTTTTGAGTGTCCATCTGCATGAAGCTCTTGGCCTTGGGCTGGGCTCCTGGTGAGTGAAGCTGGGAGGGGCAGCCACTTACCCTACCCCTCCTCCTATGCCCTATGCTCCCTGCCCCCTAGCCGGTGTGCCAAGAGACCACTTCAGACTCCTGTTCTTCCTCCTTATAGCCCCTGGGTGCTGGCTTTCTCAGCCCATCTGTAGTTGTGCTGGAATCCCTGTTTGTGCAAAGTCTGCAGAGGACCTAAAGGGACATCACAGGCCCCCTGAGGGCTGGCAGAGAAGGAGGAGCAAGGACAGTCCTGTGGTCCTTGGCTTGAGCACAGCTGCAGAGGGATGGAGCAGAAATATTGCTCAGAGATTTCAAACTGTGGGGGGGATTTCAAAGCATACAGCCATGCTGGGTGTTACCATCAACTGCATGAGCTTTATTTTACAGCTGCCACCTGCCAGATTTCCCATAAGACCTCCTTTGCCTCCTGTGCACCAACCCTCTTCAGTAAAGGCACCATATTGACCACACCCCCAAGTCGTGCTAGGTTCCGCTTCCTCCTGCCTCCCAGCCAATCAGCCATCTAGTCCGAAGCCTCCTTCCTCTGACCATCCCCACCCTTTCTTGCACTCCACCCACCACCTTCATTCAGCCCTTCCTCTACTCTCCCTGAACAATGGCAGTAGCCTCCCACCATGCCCCTCCAGGTACAGCACATGGGGTCCGATTACCTCCTACCTTCTTCCAAGAGGACCAGGTTCTTGGAGGGGAATCTCCTGCACTTCCTAGTCATCAGATCTTGGACGAGAGTCCAGCCCTCTGTGCCCCAGTTGTCTCACCTGTTAAGATGAGGATGATGGTAACAATAGGACCTACATCACAGGGCTACCCTGAGGAGTAACTATGTAAAACATAACATAGTAAGTGCTTAGTTAAATGTATCTATTCTTAGATGCCTTCCCAATGTGATCCTAAAGAATCAGTTCTATGTTTCTTACCACACACAGAACAGTTATTTTTACATCCTTTTATTCCCTATTAGAGTATGAGCCCAAGAAGGTAGTGGTTCTCTCTTATTCATCTTGCTCACCCAGTATACAGGATATATGAGATCCTCCATAAATATCTGGAGGGTGAATTATGAAAGAATAGATTCATAAGAGAATGAATAAATGATTGGATCTACCTTGTAGGCCAACATTTAGACCATCAAGACTTTATTCTATTTGTTTAGTTGTAAAAGCTTGATTTATTTTTGTCTTAAAATTACCTATAAATATTAGGAGTTGAAAAGAGGTTTTTAAAAGTTAATATGTACAAGTAGAAGTAAATGCCAACCTTGTAGAAATAGTTCCACTACTAAATTACAGCAGTTGCTATCTTTCCTGCTATAATAATAGTGTTCTCCTTAAGAAATGCACATGATTTTTTTTAAAAAAAACTTGTACTCTGTATTATGTACATTGTAGTCTTTTCATCTCAGTCATGTTTTTTAATAATAAGACTTCAAGTTTATGTGTAAAATACAAGAACCACAGTCTTCATGTGAAGGCAAAAACTGAAATACCTTGAAACTAATTCAAGCAAGGAAAGACATCTTTAAAGATAAAAACAGTATAAAATGTTCTATTTTATTGAAATCCACCTAAAGGATATCTACAATGGCCAATTTTATGTGTCAACTTGGCTGTGCCATGGTGCCCGATTTTTGGTCAAACACAAGTCTAAATGTTTCTGCAAAAGTATTTTTTTAAGATGTGATTAACTTTTAAGTCAGTGGACTTTGAGTAAAGTCCATGACCCTCCATAATGTGGTGGGCCTCGTCTAATCAGTTGAAGGCCTGGAGAGAAAAGACTGAGGTCGCCTGAAGAGGAAGGAATTCTGCCTCTAGATGACTTTCAGCTGCCTCTTCTCTTTCTCTGGCCTCCAAATGCAGGCCTGCCCTGTAGAATTTGGACTGGTCAGCCCCATAATCACATGAACCAATTGCTTAAAATAAATTAACTCTCTTCTTCCTTCCCTTCTCCCTCCTCTCTCATTCCCCCTCCCCCTTTGCATGCACATGCATACACACACATCCATCCTATTAGTTCTGTTTCTCTATAAAACCCTAATACAATATCCTTTGTAAAATTTTTAATGAGAGATTTTAAAATTTTTTTCTGATGCATAAACAATTTAAATTTAATTGGGGAATATTCCTACTCAGTGTGTAGAAATGGAAGAGACCCACATCAGCACAGTGGGGCCACCATGCAGTGTGGGACCACCTAGCAGTATGTTATATAATCCACGTTCATAAAGAGCCTACCCCCCTGCAGGCACAGTGCCAGCTTCTAGGTTGCCTCGCAAATTCCATCAAAATCATCAAAATGACCACTAGGCATGAACCAGGATCGTTTTTAATGAGGACTGTTGAGGGCTTTGGAGTGAAATAACAGGGAGAAGACCCCCTGCTCTTCCTGACACCTTGTCCAGCTAAGTGGGCAGTGGGCACTGGTCCCTTGTCTGCCCCACTGGGAAACACTCCACCCACCCTCATGGTTTCCATGAAAGCTGCTGTCTGCTTCTGACCCCTAATCCCTGGCCATAGTGATGATCTGGGGGCACAAGGGCCACATCGGGCTGCTCACAGAGCTCCCATCACTGGTCCCAGGTGAACTTCCATCACACCTTCAAGCAATCTTTCCCTGGGACTTTCTAGCAAGAAATGCCAGATGGCACCTATGTTTTTTAAACTTTTTAGGGATGATGGTAAAGTCAGCAGTCAAGCAAATATCAGACGCTGGATCCTCCTCTTCCTGCCTCACGCCAGTCATTGAAACTCAGCCGAGTCTTTCAGGGAAGCCACGTGAGCAAGGAACGAGACAAGGGGTTCCATGGAAATCCTAAGACAAGGTTCTTGGAAGTTCCTTGGGAGCCATTAAGGAAGGGCTATGTGCCCACACTTGGCCTCTGAATTTCTAAGAGCAGATCAGTGAGTCAGTAAAGCCCGGATCTCCTACAACACGGGTCATGGACCCTAGTTTTTTCTTAGGTGTACACAAAACCAATTCAAAAGTTTGACTCCATCTCCTCCCTCTGTGAATGAACTGAAATGAATCAAAGGACACAGGGCTGCTATGTTGGCGCGAAGTCACAAGGAGCAGTGACGGCTGCTCCACTCAGCTGCAAGCTCCCCTTGCTTTTCTATCTGCAACAAACCCAGCTTCCCTGGTAGAAAAGGGGGCCAGCCCTAGGCCCACAGCAGCAATCGTGAGCTCAGTGATGGGGGTGCAATACACACACCCCATGGTTCACAGCAGCACACTTCACAATTGCCAAGACATGGAAGCCACCCAAGCGTCCATCAACGAATGAATGGATAAAGGAGAAGCGGTATAGGGAACATTACTCAGCCATAAAAAGAGTGAAATAATGCCATCTGCGGCAACCTGGGTGGACCTAGAAATTCTCACACTCAGTGAGGTCAGAAAGAGAAAGACACATATGTATTATAGCATGTGTATGTAGAATCCAAACCAACGATATAAATGAACTTATAAAACAAACACTCACTGACATAGGGGGGAAAAATGGTTATCAGAGGGGAGAGCAAGGTCGAAGGAGAGTTTGGAATTAACATATACACATTACTGTGTATAAACTAGATAAACAAGGACCCACTGTCTAGCACAGGAACTGCATCAATGTCTTATAACAGAAAAGAATCTGAAAAATATATATATAACCAAATCACTCTGCTGTGCACCTGAAACTAACACAACATTGTAAATACGCTATACTTCAATTAAAAAATGGTTATTGAAAGGAAAAAAG
Source organism: Phacochoerus africanus (assembly GCF_016906955.1). Classification (NCBI taxonomy): domain Eukaryota; kingdom Metazoa; phylum Chordata; class Mammalia; order Artiodactyla; family Suidae; genus Phacochoerus; species Phacochoerus africanus. Next base: position 200,356,139 of record NC_062546.1, read on the forward strand.
CCCCATGACTCCAGCAGAGTCTGTTTCCCAGGGTTCATGTGCGGATGTCCAGAGCCATGATTACCATCTGCTGGGTTTCAGGCCTGGGAGGCTGTGGCCGTGGCCTCTGCATCCGATTGTCCTTCCCCAAGGACAAGGGGCTTGTGCCTCAAGAGCAGATGAAGCCAGGCAGGGACACATAGGGGTCAGAGAAAACAGAAGCTGTGAGCATCCTCGCTCACCGAGGCCCCCCTCCCCACCCCTGGGCTGGTTCTTCAGCTCTGCCAGCTCTCACAAAGCCCTCTTTTTATTCCTAAGACCCTACTTGGACCTCAGTTCTGGCAGAACCCCGGACTCACCCCCTGCAGTTTCTGTCCTGTCAAGGAGACGTGCCCAGGAGCGTTGGTCCCACCGGGGGACACCTGCTCCGGATGGTCCCCTCTCGAGGTCCCCCATTCCACCTCCTCCATCACCTGCCCCACACAACACAGGTGCGACCCATACGTCAGGCATGAGACATTTACAGTCATTTAAAATTCATTAAAAATCATGATGTTGCTCTCTCTTAGAATTCACCTGATGAATTAGGAGACGGTGCCTTTATTTTTCAGGCCAAGAGAAGACTGAACAAGACTTCCTTTCTTTGTCCCATTTAAAAGCCTCCCAAGATCCCCATCTGTGGCTCCCTCCATTCAGGGCAGGCATTTCTCTAAGACTTTTGGTTGGTGTAAGGATTTTATTGCTCACAGAGGGCCTTGGGTGTGACTGTCTGAAAGCAGATGCTCTTGTTCTTGTTGTTGCTGCTGCTGCTGCTGCTGCTGTTGTTGCTTTATGGCCACACCCATGGCACATGGAAGTTCCTGGGGCAAGGATTGGATCCGAGTCAGATCCCCGGTAGGGGATGCAACCCGCCTCCCTAGTCCACTGGGCCGCAGCGCGAGCTCCCCAATGCCCTCCCTTCCCCTCACCGACCACTGCACCTCGGCAGGAAAATGCATAGGCCAGGGGAGGGGCGAGCACCCAGAGGAGAGGGACAGGTGCTCAGAGTCTTTTCCTGCAGCTGCCAGCGTCCCCGCGACCCTTCCCACAGCCTCCCTGGGGCCCTGACCAGCTGCAGCTGCTGGGAGCACAGTCGGCCTTTGTGAAAAACCAGAAAATGAGTGCGTCAAAGGAGAAGGGATTAGAGCCAGTGTGTCGGCTGGATGTGCATGCAGGCCTGGGTGGAGGGCGGCCAAGTCCCCTTTTCTCCCCCGCCCCTCCCCGCCCGCCATGGGTCTGCAACCTGGAAGACACCCTTCCAAAAAATGGCAGCTGCACGGAGCTCCCTGCTGGAATCGAACCCATACCCCAGACTGTCAGCACGCCCCACCCAGGTGCGTCCCCTTGTCTCCCATCAAGCCCATGGTTGGGCTCCTTTTCATCCCATGCATGTCCACCGCATTCTGAAATAAGGAAGCCCCTGTCCTCCAGGCTACGCCAGTTCACCCAGCTGGGGCGTGATGGAGCTGGGAGCAAGGTCAGATCTGTCCAACCCTCAACCTGAGTTCTGCCCCTCCAGATACAGCGGCTTCTCCAGTGAGTCCCCTTTTGGTCTGGGGAGCCCCACTTTGAGATGGGTGTCCTTAATCCTTCAGAGGTGTGGATGGCCCCACACTGGCCATGGTTCCCACCGACTGTTTTGGCCGAATCAGCTTCAGATGCCCACGTGACCCCCGTGGAGCTGGCAGCTGGATCTGTGGAGGGAGTGGGGTGTCTCAGATGACGGAGCTGGAAAGGAGGACTTAGGAGCCCCTCCAGAGTTACTGCAATGGATCCTCTCCCCCGCAGTTGGTCTTGGCACTAAATGGGGCACAGATGGGGTGAGATTGTGCCAGGGCAGGCAAGGTAAGCTCCCAGAAGCCACACCCATCCCTGAGTTCTGTCTGCACAGAGCAGAGGATTTTCTTCTCTCGCCTTGGGTGCGTGCAAACTGCTCTGCGAAAGAGCCTGGCGCTGGGCTCTGATGTCCTGGAATGAGCAGGAGAGCAGGGAGGTGGAGACAGGAGGCAGGGGCGTGGGGAGGAGGGACAAGGACCGCTGTCATCCGATGCTGGCACGTCTGCACACACACCCGGACACTTGCAGGGCCTTATCCCCAGGGGAGAATGGACAGTCCTCCAGTGCCCTTGAGGGGACAGGGAGCACGGTGACCTGCAGGTCTCAGGAATGTGCACACGTGCCTGGAATTAGGAAACCTACCTTGACCGTGACCATGGCTGGATCCCTGAAGCGGCACCATGGCCTTCCCCCTTGGACGGTCCCCAGGTGTCCCCCAGATCTCCCGCCCCATCACTCAGGGCTTCCTGGACAGGCTCACCTCTGGGGGACTGATTTCTTAGAGTGGATGACCTTTTAAAAGAGAAGCAGCTCAGCCTTCTCTCTCTAATACCATGGTTCCTGAATCCTGCAGGGAATTAGCTAGGCCTTATTCCTGCTTCAAAGACCAGCCCAGAGGCAGAAATGGAAACAGGGAAGAAAGAAACCAAACATTTCCTAACTGCCCACTACCTCCCAAGCGCTGTGCTCGACGTCCTGCTGTGGGTGTTATTTGGGTTAATGAGAAGTTGAGCAGTCTGCTTAAAGAACTTAAAAATGAGAGGGAGAGAAAAACTCTCCACCCCGGGGTCTTCAAAAATGCCAGTGAGGGAGTTCCCGTTGTGCTCAGTGGGTTAAGAACCTGACTAGTATCCAGGAGAATATGGGTTCAATCCCTGGCCTTGCTCAGTGGGTTAAAAATCCCCAGTTGCCTTGAGCTGAGGTATGGGTCATAGATGTGGCTTGGATCTGGCATTACTGTGGCTGTGGTGTAGGCTGGTAGCTGAAGCTCCAATTCGACCCCTAGCCTGGGAACTTCCATATGCTGCAGGTGCAGGCCTAAAAAGCAAACAAAAACTAACACACAAAAAAACCCCGTAACCACTGTGCTGCCATCCCAATGGTTCCAGCAAGCTGTCACATTAGCCACATGACAAGGCCCTGTTTTGAGCTGTGACTGAAGAACTACTGGTCTCCAGGAAAATTTCTGGTGACCAATCTCAGCCACTCAGGCACAACTCTGCCGTTTTGAGATAGTCACAGATATTCAGCTCTGTGGCTGCCATCTCTCAGCCCAGATCAGTGGTGATGCGAGGGTTTATGTTGGGGCTACCGTGTCTTGATCATGTCACATCAACCAGTGAGTTCTGCTCCGACCCACCCGCCACGACCCTTATCTTGATTTGACCATCAGCGACCAGACTGCGAGGCATAGAGAAATTGACGTTACCGCCTTTGCTGTCTATCTGCCTTTGGGTTGGGAGGCTCCATTTTCAGCTGAGTAGAAAGTGATCAACAAAACAGATTGTTTAAAATGTTCAACTTTGGAGTTCCCATTGTGGCTCAGTGGGTTAAGAACCCAACGCAGTGTCCATGAGAATGCGTGTTCAATGCCTGGCCTCACTGGATCCCTGGGTTAAGAATGCTGCATTGCCCAAAGCTGCAGCATAGGTCGCAGATGTGGCTCAGATCCTGCACTGCTGTGGCTGTGGTGTAGGCCGGCAGCTGCAGCTCTGATTCAACCCCTAGCCCAGGAACTGCCATATGCTGCAGGTGTGGACTTAAAAAGAAAAATAAATAAATAAAATGGGCGACTTCCTGCAATTTAAAGCAAATGGAGGGGAACTAAGATCACCGTCCGTGACAAAGTAAAGAAAACAGTCATGAACACTTCATTCAAATGAAGGCCTGGGATCAACTCTCATCCAGGTCAAGCCAAAAAGTATCTAAGTCGCTCTTGGTTCTGAACCATGTGGTTTTCTCTGAAGCCTGTACAAGGTTTTCTCAGTGACTCTCATTGTTAAGTGAAATTTTTTCATTTCATTCAACAAACACATCAGTGCCAGATACTGTTCTAAGCGACTTACGCATATTAACTCGAGCCCTCATAATAAAACTAAAAGGTACATATTGCTGCCGTTTACATACTGTAGGAAACACAGGCAAAGAACTATCCACGTTCACCAGCAGATCAGTGGCACTGCCAGCATCCAAACTCAGGCTCCCTCGGCTGGGTCTGAAATGAAAAGAAAGAGGAAAACAGACCCAGAAAAGCTTCTTTAACAAATTGCAGAGAAACATTCTCCAATGTTCTTATTTCCCCCAAGCCTAGGCCAACCCTCCTTCTACGCATAACAATGCCCCTCAGGACTAACAATCACCAAGTTCTCCTTTTCCCTCTGAAGAATATTCTGTGGCCTATGAACACACATGTCTCTTTTTAGATTGAATTGCTACTCAGAGACACACAGAACGAAATGTCCCTGTTTGATCTTTAGCAAACAGCGTCTCTGTTAAGATGTTGGAGTGACAAGACTACCTCTGACAGATGAAAACAATGAGATGTAAGGATGGGCTGTAATAAATTACTGCATTAGAAAGTAGACTTCTTTTTTATTCTGAAACCTCTGACCAATATCAAGAGTTGATTAAATGTGTTCCTTTAGGGCAAAGATATGAGATCAGAAAATTCTGCCTTTGAGTTTGATGACTTGATATTCATTGGAACAGAAATGGAGAAGTTTGTCTGTGTTAAGATTGTTTCTCCTAAGTTATTAGCATCTATTTATCACACCTCTCTCATATCCACAGCTCTGGATTATGCAATTACCATTGGTTGCATTTATTTCCACCCTTTCTATAAACATTCTCCCTCCCCTGCTTATCCTGCGTGGATCCCACTCTTTAGCAAATAAATGACCAGTTTATTAAAATTTCTATTCTCTATATCATCCTTGACCTATGCCATGCTCCCAGCCAAATGCTACACCCTGGTCTAGCTCTGCAGCCTGACAACTGGTTTCTTTTGTCTCAATTCCTAAAAGTCCCAAGTTGCATATTCAGGACACAATTAGTTCATGGTTCCAGCCACCATGGACCTGAGATCTCTTCTCAATTCTTTCACTGGTTCTTGGTTATTCACTGTGATGGGCAAAATAGTAGCCCCTGAGTTGTCCCTATGCTAACCCCCCAAACTTGGAATATGCTACCTTGCATGGGAAAGAAAGTTGGCAGATGTGATAAATTAGGTAACTATAGATGGTGGATATAATCCTGGATTATTCTGTGAGCTGGTGTAACGACAAAGATCCTTGTAAAAGAAGGCGGGAGGGTCAGAGTCAGAGAAGAATATATAATGGAAGCAGGTCAGAGAGAGAGAAAGCTATTAGAAGAAGCGATACTGCTGGCTTTGAAGCTGGAGGACGGAGCACTGAGCTAAGGAATGGGGCCACATCTAGAATCTTGGAAAATCTAGAAAACAGATTCTTCCCTAGAGCCTACATAAGGAACAGAGCCCTGCGACACCTTGATTTTAGCCCAGTAGGGCCCATTTGGACTTTGCATCTCCAGAAACATAAAGGAATAAATTTGTGTTATTAAAGCCACTAAGTTTATTGTAACTTGTTAGAGCAGCAGTAAGAAATTAGCACAATTATTCTTCCCATTCCTCCAGAAAATACATCCAAACATCACCTCTCTCCTCACCAGTTTTAGAGCCTCACTTCTCAGCAAACCACCCCATGTACTATTTCATAAGGTAAAATAATGTCAGATGTTCCTTCATCAGTTAGTCACAGACCCCTTTCCCAGCCCCATACAGACACACAAACACACTCATTCCTTACCCTGCCTTTTGTAAAGAACTACAAATTGATTGCATTGATTTTTCTCTGTAATTTGTCTATATTCAGTTTTATCAATTCTGCTCTTTATTAGTGTTTTCTTTTAGCTTGATTTGAGATTATTTACCTCTTTTTCTAATTTCTTATATTTTTATGTAGAAATACAGATTATTGGTTTGAGACCTTTCTTCTTGTCTAACATTAGCACTTAACACTATTAATTTCCCTCTAAGCACTTCTTTAGCTGCATCCTGCAAATCTTGATATGTTATGTTTTTATTTCTATTCAATTCAATATATTTTGTAATACACCTTGTGACTTCCTTTTTGACTCATGGCTATTTAAATGCTTCTGGTTTAATTTGCAAATATTTGAGATTTTCCCAGATACTTTCTATTATTAATCTCTAGTTTAATCCCATTATGTTCAGAGAAACTCTTCCTTTTCATGCCTATTTTTCCCTATGTCAATAAGTGTGTTCATGTCCCTCTCATTCTTAAAAAGAGACCCATCCTTTGATCCTACTTTGTCATATCTAGTATTCCCTAACTCCTTTTTACACTTACTATCTTTCTGTCCTCACTCCAATTCACTTCTGAAATATCTAGTGCTTTTTGGTTTCTTCCTGCTTTCCTAAGCCTGGGCGTATAGTCTCATATTGGTTCCATAAGCTTCTCTAGCCTTCTAAGAAATGTTCTTTTTGTTTCAAGTAACCAGAGTTCATTTTATTTTCTTCTAACCAGAATCCTGACTGGTGTAACTTAAAAGTACCAGAACTGTATCCATTAAGAGAGCATGTCATAAATCCTTTCCAGTTTCAGTATCTCATCACTATGGCAACCACATCTTGTGATATGTCGAAGCAGATATAGAGGCACAGTGTACAGCAGCCAAGTGAGGAGAGCACTTCAAGATGAAGGTGGTGGTGAGTTGGGGAACATTCTGTTGAGAGGTCAAGTAAGGTGAAGTCTAAAAATGACCATTTGGTTTGGCAATGTGAAGTTCAATAGTGGTGTGATGATACAAACCAAGGCCATTTTGAGAGTGAAAGGAGTCACAATTAATTAAGTCAGAGCCACAGGCCATAAGCCAACACTGTAACAGGCAAGCTGAGACATATGGTCTTCTGTTTCCCAGCACAGCGCCTTACAAGAGTGGTTTGGGTAAAGCAGAAAGATTGAAAATTCAATTAGTATGAGTGGAAGAGAGAATGGGAAGTGAGGAGGGAGACAGCTCTTTTGAGGAGGGATAGAATAAGAGCAGCAGAGAACCAGGGCAGGTAGGGGGAGGGGAAGCAGAAGTATGAGTAGATTTCTATTTTCTTTCTCCTTGCCCAGCATGTTCTCATTTTGATAAGAATGACCCAATAGACAAGGAGAAATAGGATCAGAGAAGGAAGGAATTTCTTGAAGAGTGAAGAGAAGAAATGCCATGGACAAGATGGGGAGGCTACAGACAGGAGCAGGGACACTTCATCCACTTGAACAAGAGAGGTGTCTGGTATGGGTCAAATTGTGCACCACCTCCCCAAAGCTATGCTGTAGTCCTAACCTCTGGTACCTGTGACTGTGACCTTATTTGAAAACAGGATCTTTGCAGATGTAATTAAATTAAAACAATGTCATGCTCCACTGGAATTACAATTAGGTGGACCATAATCCAATGTGGCTGATGTCTTTATTTGAGGAGAAAATACATAAACACAGATACACAGGGAGAATGCCATGTGATGCCAAGTGATGGCAGAGGCAGTGATTGGAGTGAGGTATCTATAGGCCAGAACACCACCGACTGCGGGCAACACCAGAAGCGATGAGAAAGGCATAGACTGGAGTTTCCCCTGGAACCTCCAGTGAGAGAAGATGGCCCCTCTGACATTGTGACTTCTGACTTCTCACCTGCCTCCTGAATTCCGGAAGGAAAAAGTTCTGTTGTTGAAAGCCACCCAGTTAGGGGGTACTTTGTTACAGCTGCCCTGGGAAAGTAACAGAGCTTCACAGCAGGGTTCTGACCCGGGTGGGCTGGGAGGTTTGGTGATGAGAAGATGAGGCTGCTTTCTTGTGATGAAGTAAAATAAAAACTCGACACCTCCTCCTTGTCTGGTAGGGGACAGGTGAAGCTGAAGTATCCTAGGATGGAGAAGAGAGACGATGATCTCTTGTTTAAGAGATAAACACAACGACAAAGGTTGGCAAGAGTGCCTTGGGTAGGCAAAGAAGGTCATAAGTAAACCCTCCTCCTTCCCCAGCCAGGTAAGCAAGCCGCCCAGAAAGACGCCCGTGGGTGATCACGCCTACAATCACCCTCAGTCCGGACAAGCACGAAACTCTCCCCTCCTTGCTTCCCGAAAGCCATTTTCTCCTTGTTCTGTCCTTCCTCTGACCACTGCATCCTTGCCTCTGTCATGAGGCTCTTCTCCCTGCCCCCACCCCCACCCGCACTGCCCCTACATTCTGTTTTGGTCCCCGTGGTGCTCCCTGTTTTCTGACAATGAGAGGGAAGCTCAGAGGTCCCTGCCCTCCACCTCAGCCCTGGGAAGGAGAGCCACCTATTTGCGTTGGTCAATAGCGATGGTCCCACAAACTGAAGCTCTCCCTGGGGGGCCCACATGGGGTGTACGAGTCTGTCGTCTCGGCTTCGTCCCCCCACATGGCAACCCCACACTCCACCTCTGCTTCCCTGAGGTTCAGCCAAATGAAGACTCAGAAGACTTCCTCCCAGGCACCTCTTCTGGAGCATGGACTGCAGCAAAACAAGTGAGAACACTGAGAAAATAAGACAGGTCCTACAACACCTTGTTGTTAAAGAAAGCCCAAGGTGACAAAGAGAAACAGGTGCCGCTCGGAGCAGGAGTCACGGGCTCCTGGGAGCCTCTGGGCGGGGCAGGGACAGAGAGTCTTCCTAGAGCCAATGGCAGCATTAAGGGTCAGTAATGGTGTCAAAGAGAGCTAAGGGTGCTAAACGGGCTGTGGGTTTGGGGCAGGGGCAGGGCGGGGGGAAGCTGAGGTACAAAGCTCATTAAGGGTGAGAACCAGTGGAGGGAAGAGGGTGAGACCAAGAACTGGGTGGCCAAGTAAAGCTCTCTGGGGGTAGGGGGGCCTGTGACCAGGCGGCCATGCCCTTGGCTGGGTTTTTAACCCCTCAAGCATTTGTTCTGGGGACAGATGAGCCCCCCTCAAAGGTGGAACCCAGCTGTGGTGCTCCTGAACCAGGCAGGCTCTGGACCAGCCATCAGATGCCTACTCAAACACACTCAGATCTGTATACAAGGCAGGGGGAGACTTTACGACACTTGTAGACACCAAAGAGGTGTCATCTCTGGATGTGCTGGCAAATATCCCCTGGTCTCCTTATTCTCTGATTACCCGGCCAAGCGTCTCTCAGCAAAAGGACAGCGTAAGGCTCCTCAAAGGCTCCCCAAAGGCTCCCCTCCTGCTGGGAGTCTGGATCACTCCATTCACAACAAAACAGTTCAGAGCCCAAAATGGTCTGGGTTTGAGTCTTATTAGCTCTGTAACCCCTGGCGCCTGTCCCCCACGCCACCCACCTCCCATCTCTGCTGCCCCTCTCCCACTGCTGTGCATTCTCACACTCCCCTGTTGGTTTTCTTAGCTCCTCCCACTTCTCTGCAGGACATGGGTTTCAATCCCATTAAAGCTGCATCTCCATGATCTCTGACCAGGGGACCAGCCCCAGGACATGGTCAGCGCTCAGAAGGAGAAAGTTCCCGAAACCCTTGCTTTGTTCACACCTGACTCCTTGGACCATTTCATCTCAGCTGCCCATCGACACCCCCATTCCCACCTGTCCTGGTCTCCCAGGTTCCTGTCCTTTTGTGTCATCACCTAACCAGGCTCTTACACACCCCGGACCCCCTCTTTGGCGCCATGCCCAGGGTCTGACAGGCACCCCCTTAGGCTAAGTTCATAGGATAGATCACATCAGCTGCTTTGGGGTCTGCACGCTAGGCCCTTCCCCAGAGCCTGTGCCCTGGCCCTGGGACCAGTTATGGGACATCACTAGGTCTGCCCTGGACTCCTGGCCCAGAGACCACCCGCTCCATTGAGGGTGTCTCAGGCTCACATCTTAGAGGTGCCTTAAAGCTTGTAATACATGTCCTGTTCCCCAGGTGGCCTCAGAGCCAGCAGGGCCAGAGAGGGGAGAGTCCTGCAGCCTCCAAACCCCAGCTTCCGGCTTCTTCAGTAACCGGATTCAAGCTGTCAGCCCTGTCACATTCGCTTCTGCTCACGGGCATTTTTGTCTAACCTAATTAGTTCGTATATCTCTCTTCCATGGGCAAGTCAGCTTTCCAATTGATCCTGTTGCTTATAAAGTGCCTCATTAGCCACCACAGCTCAGTTACGGGGTTCCCATTGCTGCTCTGGGTGTGTATATGTGTGTGTGTGTGACACACACAGGCTGCAGGGCTCTGTGGGGCCAGCCCTGCTCCGGGGGCCTTGCCCCCTCGGGGGTGCCCAGGGCGGTGGATGAGGGATGCTGTCAGCCTGGGCGTCCAGTCGGCTTCCTTCACGGCGGTGACCACTCCGGTGAACCCCTGGCCGTGAGCAGTTGCTGGATTCTTTGGGTGAAAAGCTCCAAAATGCAGCAGCACAGGTGTGTCATGTGTTTAAAATCCTGGTCCTGGGGGGAGGCTGAGCTTAAAGAGGATCCAGTCACCACATGGCCCAGTAAGGTCCTGGGGAGGCTCCCTCTGCCCCACAGTATGATGAGCACCTGGGATCCTCCTTGTCTTCCCGGCCTGGAGCCCCAGACCCCGTGATGAGCGAGCCTGCAGGGGAGAGAGAGAGTGTGTGTGTGTGTGTGTGTGTGTGTGTGTGCGCGCAGGGGTGAGGGTGTGTACAGATATGAGAGCAGGTGTGCAGGTGTGAGGCGCTGTGTACAGGTATGAGGGTGTATGTGGGTGTGAAGTGTGTGTATAGGTAGGAAGTGTGCGAAGGTGTGAGGGTGCGTACAGGTGTGAGGGGTGTGTGCAGGTGAGAGGGTGGCTCTCGGAGGCAGGGGTTGGGAGGGCGGGAGGCAAGGAGAGGGAGGAAAGGGGAGGGAAGGAAGGAGGGAGAAAAGGAAGCCCAGCCCGTTTTAGAACCATCTAGCAAATAATCCTCTTTGCACATTTTACAAAAACGAGTCCTTTGAGTAGCATTTCAGGGTGTTCAGGATTCACCTCTCAGTGCACCTCCCAAACCCACTGCGTATCCCCTCACCTGTCCAGGGTCTGGGTTTCCATTAACTCAAGGTAAAGCCAGATGTCACATCCAGCACTGGCCTCCATATGACGGAGAATAAGCCTACTGAGGTGTGACAAAGATTAAATTAAGAAAGAGGACATCGGAATTCCCATTGTGGCTCAGTGGTTACCGAATCTGACTAGGAACCATGAGGTAGAGGGTTCGATCCCAGGCCTTGCTCAGTGGGTTAAGGATCCGGCGTTGCCGTGAGGTGTGGTGTAGGTCGCAGACATGGCTTGGATCCCGCGTTGCTGTGGCTGTGGCGTAGGCTGGTGGCTACAGCTCCAATTAGACCCCAAGCCTGGGAACCTCCATAGGCCGTGGGAAGCAGCCCTAGAAAAGGCAAAAAGACAGAAAAGAAAGAAAGAGAGAGAGAGAGAGAGAGAGAGAGAGAGAGAGAGAGAGAGAAAGGAAGGAAGAAAAGAAACAGGACATCAATGGGACTCTAATAAGAAGGGAGGACTCCCAGAGACAAGATGCTGGGGACACAAGCAAGGGCCTCGGAGGGAAGAACGGAGCCTCGGTTCCCTTTGAGGTCCCTCTCCTTCCTCCTCCTGTTTCCTCATGTCCTGCGACAAGGCCAAGTGTAAACTACAGAAGAGCGTCCCCAAGGCCACCGTAATCTCACAGGCATTGGGCCTTGGAGGAGCCTACATGTGAAACAAGGTCAGAAAAGCAGGGGAGATTTCCCCTCTCGCACCCAGGTGGCGACTCTGGAGATTCCTAACAACGTCTTTCCTTCCTACCAAGCGCGCACCCTCTTTCCTAAGGTGGCCCAAGAAAGCAGCTTGGGCATGGCTTTCAGATGCTCTCGGTTACAAAAAAAAAAAAAAATCATCAAACCATGGAGTTCCCATCGTGGCGCAGTGGTTAACGAATCCGACTAGGAACCATGAGGTTGCGGGTTCGGTCCCTGCCCCTGCTCAGTGGGTTAATGATCCGGCATTGCCGTGAGCTGTGGTGTAGGTTTCAGACACGACTCGGATCCTGCGTTGCTGTGGCTCTGGCGTAGGCCGGCAGCTACAGCTCCGATTAGATCCCTAGCCTGGGAACCTCCATATGCCGCAGGAGCGGCCCAAGAATAGCAAAAAGACAAAAAAAAAAAAATCATCAGATGCTCTCGGTTAATCAGAGTGAGGAGTGTCCTTCTTCTGATCATCTGATTTGCCCTTGGGGACCAATCCAGCTGACAACATAACCTGAACTCCAAGACCTCACCAGCCTGGCAGCAGAAATTCAACCAAGACCATGGCAAAGTGATGCTCAGAGAGGCCCCCGCTCTTCCTCAGACCCCGGATCCGAGTCCCTCCTCCAAATTCCCCCTACCACTTCTGGGAGCCCCAGGGGTCCCTCTGGGCTGAGGATGCTGCTCTCCATCCCAGGGGTTCTCTGTAGGCATCTGCAGGTGCATAACAACACTGACTCCAGCCAGCACCCCAGCCCCAAGGCACCCAAGGCTTCCCTCGGCCAGGAATCACAGATTCCAAGAGTGGAAGGGTGCCTTGGGGCCCCTTAGCAGCACTGCTCTGCCCCACAACTCAGGCTTCTGAGGAGCAACACTTTCAGCGCCATCTCTTGGGACTCAAGTGTGGTCCATGGCGCTGAGCTGGGAAAGACTACAGACCTCACCTTTCCCCTCTTGCTCTGTCCCCATCTGAACCCTCACTTAGCCCCACTCCTCCCCTTCCCTCTTACAGAACAGGCCGTGGAAAACAGCCCCCTGCAGCCTTGGCCACACCAGCACCTCCAATGCCCTTTAGCTGGGCCCTGGCTGAGTTTTGGCCACACCAGCACCTCCAACGCCCTTTAGCTGGGCCCTGGCTGAGTTATGGCCACATGTCTGGTCCAAGAAGCAAAAGGAGCTGTTGTTAGAAGGGGGCGGGGAGAGAGCAGAGGACCAAGTCAGAAGACCCCTGCACGTCTCCCCCAGCAGTAACCAGAAGACACCTACCCACCTCCCTCAACAGTAACCACTGGGCATCCCTGTGCCTTGGACTCAGAGAGGTGGGCCAAGCACAGTGCACCATACCTGCCCTGCACCAGGCACTTGGCTTGGGCAAACCATGCGGAAATCCTACCACACTCTGCAAATGCTAGCTGTTGTCCCAACTAATACTGACACTGATGACCCATATTCATAGTAATAGCTCAGAACACTCCAGGGGGAACCTCATTAGATGAACTTATTCCCTCTATTGTATGTCAGGAAGTCCAGTAAGTTCCAAAGACCCTTCCAGAAGTCAGAAGGGGACAGTTTCTCAAAACTCCTCGCCCCATCCCTCAGAACAGGAACAACAATGGGGGTGTCGGTGGCAGGGGGGAGCCGTGTCTGAGAAGCGGGTACAACTGGGTGGTACTTATATTGTCCAGGGTGGGAGCCCTCTTTGGTAAAAGATAACTTAATAGAATCCATCATCCCATGGGTTTACCAGGGCTGCTATAACAAAACACTACACAGGGAGTAAGGTTGAAACAACGTAGATGTATTTCTTCACCTGCTAAAGGCTTCACATCCAAGATCAAGGTGTCAGCAGGGTTGGTGCCTTCTGAGCCTTCTCTCCTTGGCTCGGGGACGTCCATCCTGCTGTGTCCTCACGTGGTCTGCCCTCTGTGTGTGTGTGTGTCTGTGTCCTAATCGCCTCTTCTTACAAGGATACCAGTCCTGCTGGGTCAGGCTCCACCCCCGTGTGACCTCAGGTAACATTAATTACCTCTTTAAAATCCCCATCTCCAAATCCAGTCCCATTCTGAGGTACTGGGGGTGGGCATTTCAATACATGAATTTGGAGATGTTGAAATTATAATCTGTCCACAATCCAATAAAATGTCATGAAAGAAACTGAGCCCCAAAGAAGTCCTATAACGGCCCGGGGCTTGCAGGACTCCATGCCTGCTGGGCAGGCTATGGTCAGGGGACACTGCAGCTATGCCAAGCTCAGGATTTCCCAGGGTGATCCAGCCAGTGACAGGGCAGGGACAGGGGGTGTTGGATGCTTCTAACATCAAGGGAACCCTTGAGTGGGCAGGTCTGCTCTGAGTCCCCTTGGACAGGGAGGGACGTCGCAGGGTCAGCACCATGCGTGAGCTCAGCGCTCCCTCTGCCCAGCGCCCCCACCTCTGTCTTTTCACCAAAAAAAAAAAAAAAAAAAACTTTAAGGTCCTCACTCCGTCTCAGACCCCACAGATGGTCACAGACCCCGGGCTCTCCGACAGCCTTGATCACAGGAAATAGCCATCCAAAACAGCTTCCCCTACATGCTTAGCCATCCTCAGAGGTACCAGTTGGTCAGGGGAGGGTTGGGGTGTCAGGCAGGCATTGTATACCACAAACCCTTACATATACTGGAAATGGGTCAAAACTGATACTCTCACCCGCTCTGGGTTGGCTTAGACGTTTTCTGGAGTAATCCATTGGCAAGCAGCCATAGCGAGCCAGGCAGCAGAAACCAGCATGAGGTAGGCAGGGTGGGAAGAACTTTCTCTTCATCAGGCTTAGATGCACTGTGACAACTCAAGCTTAGGGCCCCTCACACAGCCCCTGCCAAGCCCTGGGTTGAGGGGTGGGGGCCCCATGTGCTCATAAGGACCCAGACTCTTTTGAGATCTGCCCGTCAGAGGCTCGGCGTGTTCTTTTTCTTAAAGAGAAGCCCCTACTTTTCACAAATACCCCTCTGTACATGTTGAACTCTTACCCTGGGCACACATTACAGTTTCACTGTGTTTTCGTTGCTATGTTACCACCCAGAATGAACAGGAAAGGATGAAGAAAGGGAAGGAAATTAACATACCGCTCAACGGCTAGAGATCAACCGTGATGGAGCAAAGCGGGGAAACACTGGAGACTCATAAGGGCAGCTTATACGAATCAAAACCTGAAACGCAATGACCCTTCCAGGTCCCCTCGAAGGGCGTGTCTGCCAGGGGAAGAAGGCAGGGGTTGCTTTCCTGGGTGACGCCACATAAGGGTATCCAAGAAGTGGCAATAAAACGGACAGAGCATCTTTCTTGACCTCTTTCAGCGTGGCTTTCACATCCTGAGGGGAACTTTGGACCACAAGCAGGGAACAGAATGCTGAACTGGGGAAACAACGAAGCTGCTGAGACCACGTGTCGTGTGCTCAGGCCTCCTGGGAAGTGACTCACAAACTGTCCCTCGGAAACCCTCCCGCTGGCTGAGAGTTGCTTGCAGACCCTGCCACCGCGCGGCTGGGGTCCGGGACCCACCTGCCCTGCAGATGTCAGGGCCATTGAAAGGAATATTATTGCCCTCATTAAGTTCCTTTTACAAAGCTGTTCCATAGGGTTTTCCCAAAAAAGGGTAGCAGCGCTTTCCAAGAAAAATGCCGTCTTGTAATTTTCGCCCAGGTCAGCGTCGGGGGGCTGACCCCTTGGAGGTCCAGTGTTCTCAGGCAGTGTCAGCAATCATTGGCCCGTTTTAGACCCAGCTGCACCCTGACCCACTAAACAAGTGACTTTGGGCTTCTCACTTAACCCCTCCAGTCTCAGTTGCCCCATATTCTTAAAAAGGAATCAAGACAGTCTTTGAGAAACTCAGAAGAAATAGCGCTGGTGAAAGCACGGGGAACACCAGAGCGCTGACCAGCCATCACGACTTTATCATGCAGCGTTTTATGTTTGGATGTGCAAATAATGGCTGTAGCCTAAGCCAGAATTATCCTGGGACCAAGAGCAAGTTTTCTAGATGGATTCTCTCTGGGGAGGACACCGTGCTGCTGCGAAGGAGGTGCCGCCTCCGACACCGCCTGTTTCTAGGCACGAATCCATTCGTCTTCCTCATTTTCAAGCCCTTTGATTTGATCAGGCCGGGCCTCACTCTGCCCATATCTCGTGTCTTTCCTCTTCATAATCCAGTCCTGCCTGCTGGGTTCACTGCTTTGTTCGGCAAACGGCACGGACCTCCGGGCAGCCCCGTGCTGGACCAGAGGCGTATGGGGAAAACAACGGGGCAGGTGCTGATTACGAAGCAGTGAAGTAACCACTGGGACGAGGCCGGGGTCTCAGAGGCCAAGGAGGGCATGATCGGGAGCAGGACAGGTTTCCTTAGCGTCTTATTTCTCTTCCCTGAATGTTGGGAACTTGCACAGATCTTTGAAGGGACCAGAACTGGATGAGTTTCTTAGAAATGAATTAGAAAACAGAATCATCATTTGACAGAGGTCCCTTATAAGGAGAAACATACTCCAGGTCTCATGTACAATTAAATAGTCTGTGATCCAAGGATGCTTGACTCTATTCTAGGGTAATAAGGGGAAACTGAGCATGTGTGACCCAGCACGAAAGTGAAAGCCAAGAGCACCAGGAAACTAGACCTAAAAAGACGGTTGGCATTTGGGGATCTTTCACGAGTTGAGACTAAGGTTCATGAGCCGATATTTTCATTTTGTAGGATTAACAGAGCCTTCTAAGTCGGCCGTGTGTTAGAACTCTTACCTCAGCTTTGAAGCGTCAGGCGGTGTGTTTGATGTGAAGTTATTTTGCTAAGGACACACCAGCACAGAACAATAGGTCTTTATCTGACCCAAAATAGACTGGACTGTCGCTACTGACGTGGCTGTTTGATAGTTTTGGAAGTGACACAATTTTAAAAGCACGATTACCCACTGTTCTGAAAAATGTAATGAGAGGCCACACTCAGTGCAACGCGTCAAAAGCCCAGCCAGGGAAAGACTCCAGGGTTCGACCCTGGAAGGATATCACACTCCCCCCCCCCACCCCCCGATCTGCATGGTCTGGGAACCTGAGTCTCCACTCTACCTGCCAGTGAGGTCCCCCTGGTAAGGACCCTCCCCTTATCCCAAGACCCAGGCTCAAGTCCATTCCTTGACTCCCCAGCCCTGTGAGCTAATTATTTGACTTGTCCAAACTTTCTCAACTAAAGTAGAGATAAAGATGCCCAGCCATGGGAATCCGCTGTGTCATTGTGTGCTTAGCCCAATGGCATCTCCAAGGTGCTCAATGAAAGATAAATGTTATTATAAAAGATAGATATTACAATTAATTGACATTCCCTGAAGGAGTCCCTTTAACCCAAAGTATTGACAAGATTACAGAAAGGCGAGTTCTCACTGTGGCTCAGCAGGTTAAGAACCCAACATAGGGTCTGCAAGGGTACAGGTTAAGGATCCAGCGTTACCATGCACTTCGACATGGGTCACAGATGTGGTCCAGGATCTGGTGTTGCCGTGGCTGTGTGTAGGCTGGCAGCTGCAGCTCTGATTCAACCCCTGGGATAAATTCTTAACTAGAGAAACCCACCTGCTCAGCTCCTATCAAGCAGACTCCCTTTCTAGCTCCTCCTCACTCTATTTAAACCATGCTGCCCTCTGTGAGCCAGGGCTGTCTGTGTGTCCTTGCCTGAAGCATTCATACACATCGCAGCCCCCCTCTCTCTCTCTTTCCCTCCCTCTCTCTCTCCCTCTCCCCGCCCCCAGACACTTTTCCCCATGGCAAGGACAGCTTGAGACTGCCTAAAAGAGTAGAGCTGATATTTATTGAGACAGTGGCAGTGATACCTCATTGGAGTTTTGATTTGCATTTCTCTAATAATTAGTGATGTTGAGCTGGAAATTTGGATCCTATGAAAGATTAGATAGATAGGCACACATATACATATAACTATTATATATATATATGTATATATTACTATCTGCATATATATAACCATGCAAAGAGTAAGCCAATGTGTAGACAGCAAACACCAAGTTACAAATATTCATGAGTATATGTCAAATTCCATTTAATACTAAGAGAGCCGTATATGTACGTACACACACACACACACACACACACACACACACGGGCTCGCTATTTGCACAGTTCCAGGCTCTGTGGTTGTAGAATTCAATATATGCCCCAAATGTATGTTTCTAAAACACAGATTTCTGTCCTTTAGCATAGTTTCCAAAGTTCTCCCTCTTTTCAAACATGAAACTAAGTTCTGGTTGTAGTCACTACTGCGGAACATGACCTATTTCTGCAGACACAGCTCTATTTTCCTGTTATCAATATTAATGAAACATATCCAGCATAACCTCGGGTCTTAAATGTTCTCCCTCAGACAAAAGAGAGATAATAATGAAGGCAAAAAGCTTGTGTTTGTAACAAGCAATTTCAGTGATGATTCCAAAATCATCTTCCACAGAAGAGACTCCGCTAATCAGCACAAAGCAAAAGCCAGAAAGAAGTCGTGGGCTTGACAGCATAATCAGAATGCTGGCTGCACTGGGTCTCTGTGACCCTTGCCCGAGCAGCCTCTGATCTGCGGTCCCTCCAGCTCAGCAGTTTTGCATAAAACCACCAGCCTGCAGCCTCCATTAGTTCGCAGCATGATCCTGGACAGCAAGAATCTTCCCATTAAGGGCCCTGGCTGTAATTTACTACACTGTTTTGTATGCTGCAATTTCCAGCCTTGCTATAAATTCTGCCTCTAATCTCAGGCTCAGAGAAGTCTTTCTGCATCTTGCCATCACTGCACAAATGTCTGAGGAGCCTGCTTTTAATAAACAAAGAGTGACTGGCAGAGGGTGAGAGAAGAAACACCGTCAATGGCGTGAAATTTATCTCGGAGAGATCGTCTTCATTTATCTGAATGCTCCCCCAACTCCCACTAACCTAATCAGAATCTGTATTTTGCCTTAACTCCCTGAGTCCTTAAAGAAAAGAGTAAATCTCTGTATCCATACAAATACATGAAACATAATATGGTAACCCACCCAGGGATACAGGTATTTTTAAACCTGGAGTTTAGGGATTAATTAAAAGTAGCAGTTTTTAATGCACGTTGGTTTTCTCCAGAGCACAAGAGAGAATTCTGTGAATAAAAGTTGGGGAAATGATGGCTTAAAAAGGTCTCTGTGTTGGGCTTCTCTGAATCATTAACATACAACTGTGACTTGTGTGTCTCCAAGAGGGAGCTAGAGTTTTCACCATAGATTCCTTCTTTAAAAGAATATTTTGAGGGCCAAGTTATTCCGATGGTTGGGTTTAGAAATACTGATCTAAGAGATGGGTTTCTTTTTAAATTTTCTATTAGCGTGTAGTTGATTTGCCATGTTTCTTCATTTCTGCTGCTCAGCAAAGTGACCCAGTCATAGGTATACATATACATTCTTTTTCTCATGCTATCTTCCAACATGTTCTAGCCCAAGAACATAGGTCTCTGTGCGGTACAGTAGGACCCCATTGCTTATCCATTCTTTTTTTTTATAATTTTTTTATTTTCCCACTGTACAGCAAGGGGGTCAGGTTATCCTTACATGTATACATTACAATTACATTTTTTCCTCCACCCTTTCTTCTGTTGCAACATGAGTATCTAGACAGAGTTCTCAATGCTATTCAGCAGGATCTCCTTATAAATCTATTCTAAGTTGTGTCTGATAAGCCCAAGCTCCCGAGCCCTCCCACTCCCTCCCCCTCCCATCAGGCAGCCACAAGTCTCTTCTCCAAGTCCATGATTTTCTTTTCTAAGGAGATGTTCATTTGTGCTGGATGTTAGATTCCAGTTATAAGTGATATCATATGGTATTTATCTTTGTCTTTCTGACTCATTTCACTCAGTATGAGATTCTCTAGTTCCATCCATGTTGCTGCAAATGGCATGATGTCATTCTTTTTTATGGCTGAGTAGTATTCCATTGTGTATATATACACCACCTCTTCCGAATCCAATCCTCTGTCGATGGACATTTGGGTTGTTTCCATTGTCCTGGCTATTGTGAATAGTGCTGCAATGAACATGCGGGTGCACGTGTCTCTTTTAAGTAGAGTTTTGTCCGGATAGATGCCCAAGAGTGGGATTGCGGGGTCATATGGAAGTTCTATGTATAGATTTCTAAGGTATCTCCAAACTGTTCTCCATAGTGGCTGTACCAGTTGACATTCCCACCAACAGTGCAGGAGGGTTCCCTTTTCTCCACAGCCCCTCCAGCACTTGTTATTTGTGGATTTATTAATGATGGCCATTCTGACTGGTGTGAGGTGGTATCTTATGGTAGTTTTGATTTGCATTTCTCTTATAGTCAGCGATGTTGAGCATTTTTTCATGTGTTTGTTGGCCATCTGTATATCTTCTTTGGAGAAATGTCTATTCAGATCTTTTGCCCATTTTTCCATTGATTGATTGGCTTTTTTGCTGTTGGGTTGTATAAGTTGTTTATATATTATAGAGATTAAGTCCTTGTCCGTTGCATCATTTGAAACTATTTTCTCCCTGCTTATCCATTCTAAATGAAAGAGTGTGCATCTGCCAATCCCAAATGCCGTGTCCATCCCACTACCCCCACGGCCCCTGGCAACCACAAGTCTGATATTCACAAATCCTTGATCTAGTTCTGTTTTGCAGATGGGATCATTTGTGCCTTATTTAAGATCCCACATATAAGTGATATCACATGGTATTTGTCTTTCTCTTCCTGACCGACTTCACTTAGTATGAGAATCTCTGGTTGCATCTATGTGGCTGCAAATGGCATTATTTTGTCATTTTTATGGCTGAGTAGTATTCCATTGTATATATGTACCATATCTTTCTAGTCCCTTCATCCGTTGGGGGACATTTATATTGTTTCCATGTCTTGGCTACAGTGAATAGTGCTGCAATGAGCATAGGGTGGCATGATCTTTTTGAATGAAAATTTGTCCAGATAGATGCCCAGGAGTGGGATTGCTGGATCACATGGTAGTTCTATATTTGGTTTTCTGAGGAAGCTCCATACTGTTCTCCATAGTGGCTGTACCAATTTACATTCCCAGCAACAGCGAAGGAGGGTTCCCTTTCCCCCACACCCTCTCGAGCATTCGTTATTTGGGACTAGGCGATGGTGGCCATTCTGACCAGTGTGAGTTGGTACCTCATGGCAGTTTTTGATTTGCATTTCCCTAATAATTAGTGATGTCGAGCTGTAAATCTGGATCCTATGAAGGAACTTCCTCTTCCCCCTTCAGGACTGGGCCCTCCTTCCCCCAGATGCTGAAGTCATGGCTGATGACAACTCACCACTGATTCCTTCCGTGGAAATTGCCCTCAGTTGCAGGGAGCTGCCATGATCAAGGTCACGCTCCTTCCTGGGGACAGCCTGCACCCCATGCCTGGTTGATGCAAGAGTACAAGGCTCAACCTATGTCTTCAACTCAAGACAACTCTCAATGCCTTCCCAGCCCCAGAACTTCTGGTAGGGTAAGCTGAGGTCTCTGTTGCAACTGCCTTGGGGTTCACCTTTTCCCTCTGCCCAGTCCCAATCCCATCATGCCCCAAATGTGCCCTCCAATATGCCTCCTGCATCCAAATCTCTTTCAGGCTCTTGGGGAACCTTACCTGAGACACCCAGATAAGGAGCCATTGCCTTCTGCTATTTCATTTCATTAATAAGACCCTTTCTAGAGTATAGGTTTAATAGGACCAGCATGTATTGACCACCTATTGCATACATGACGTTGCATTTAGTAGGCCCTGGGGGATACAAAGACTTTTATTTCAATTCAGCGAAACTACAGTGAGCACATTTACTGTACCAGGCCCTGGGCTAGTACTTGAGATAAAAACAAAAAGAAACAGGAGTTCCCATCGTGGCTCAGTGGTTAAGGAACCCAACTAATATTCATGAGGACGCGGATGTGATCCTTGGCCTTGCTCAGAGGGTTAAGGATCCAGCATTGCCATGAGCTGTGGTACACATAGGTCACAGGCACAGCTCAGATCCCACGTTGCTGTGGCCGTGGTGTAGGCCGCCAGCTGTAGCTCCGATTTGACCCCTAGCCTGGGAACTCTCACCCCCATGGGTGGGGCCCTAAAAAGACAAAAAAAAGAAGGATATTTTCCTCCTGGAGATATCACTCTCATTAGGGAGGGGGCAGTCCACCAGATGACTTCTGCACAGGGCTACAACAGAAGAGAAAGAAAAGGCAACACAGGTTTTTAGACATTCAAGGTCAATGAAAACTCATACCTCCCTTTGGCTGACTTTACCCATCTGTGTTTACTCCCAACCTGCACCACAATCTCCCCAATGCAAACCCCTATTAACTTAATGAAGAGTGGTTGAGGACCAGACAGGGAAGTAGCCTCAAATACAGGCAGCGTCCCCTGAGAACGGAAGCTGAAAATCTAGAGGGATCTTCTCAAGCAAAGGGGAGCAGGGTGCCACGAGCTGTAATGAGTCTCCTGGGAGAAACAACAGTGGTCCTTGGAGGTCCTAGGAGAACCAATGAAGCCCCAGTTTCACAGTGACCTCCATCCCTGCGATGACTTAGGAAGTCAGGTCCTTGGTGGACATCCAGGGAAATCCAGTGGAGAATGCACTTGGGGCAGGCAGTCCGGAGGAGTAGAACCTTAGAGCAGCTGCTGCCTTTGCATCCGACGTGGTCCAGCCTTGGAAAAGAGGAAGTTCTCTTATCCCATCAGTTAACAAAGGTGCTACCCCTTCTGAAAGAAGGATCTAGAAAAGCCAAATAAGCACATGGAATTCAATAAATGAGAATGTGAAGAGGCCACAAACAGAATCCATCCTTTCTGCTCCATGCTTTCCCCTTGAATCCCTGTTGACCCCCATGGGGACGGAATTGAGCTGGGACGGTTCAGCCAAGGAGTAACAGCCAAGAAGAAGATTATCAAAGACAGCATGTACTTCCCAACTCTTCAATAACTCAGAGAGCTTCTTCTGAACCACTGGGGAGAAGCAGCCCAAGCATCAAAGTGTAGGTGCATCCCAAAATAAGACGCGTGGGGAATTCTTTTCCTCCAGCTGCAGTAACAAAGGACCGGAGACTTGGGGGTTTTACAACAGCACAAATGTTTTCTCTTCTGGTTCTAGAGGCCAGAAGCTCACATCAGGGTGTCAGCAGGGTCACACCCACTTTGAAGGCTCTGGAGGAGAATCTCTCCTTTTATGGTCCAACTACTGGCGACCCCAGGCATCCTTGGCTTGTGGCTGCATCCCTCCAACCTCTGCTTTCTTCTTCACTGGTTGTCACTTATGTTCTCCTCTTATGAGGAAACTTGCTCCTGGAAGTAGGCTCCACCTGGTTAATCCAGGACAATCTCATGTCAGGATCCTGAACTTAATACCTGCAAAGACCCTTTTCCCAAATTATATCACATTTACCTGTATTGGGGGCTAGAACATGGACAAATCTTTTGGGAGCCACCATTCAAAGAACAACATATGGTAACCTTACTACACATGGTAGCTTATTGGGAGGTCCTACAAAAGTGTTAGGCTTTTTTTTTTATGCTTAAGACATTAACACCCCCTGGTAACCCCTTTCTTCCCTCAAACCACCCCCTTTCCTGTTTTCCTTTCCCTTCTGCCTTCCTCCTCCACCATGGACCAGCCTCCCTGTCTCCCCAGGAAAACAGCCGAGGCCCTGCTCTGCAGTCCACAAGCCCACAGCTCCAGCTTGATGCAGAGACTGGTCTATACCTCGGCATCCCACTTTCACGATTCTGGGAGAGAGATGCTGCCCACCTAGCTTGGGTCAGTGTCCACCCTGATCCAGTGAGTTATGACTCAGGAGTCAGAACAGAGGGAGCAAACGTTATCATCATCTCTGGGGCGAGACTGCCGGAGACCTACCCACATCTGTTCTGCCTTCTCCCTTAGGATAAACACGCTACTCTTCACTACACACGCAAATACTCTGTTGAAGCTGGACATGGCCTTGTGATTAAATGCTGCCTGGCAAGATGTAAGCAGAAGTATTGAACAGCAGCTTCCAGCTAACATCCTTAAAAGACAGCTGGGTGTTCCTTGGTGGCCTAGAGGTTAAGGATTTGGTGTTGTCACTGCTGTGGCAGGGATCTGATCCCTGGCCTAGGAACATCTGCATGCTGTGGGTGTGGAAAAGAAAGAAAAAAAATAGATAGCTGAACCGTGCCTTCTTATTCTTTGTTCTGTTATGGAGCCTGAAATGTAGATGTATTGAAAGTCTAGCAGCTATTTTTGACCATGAGGATGAAGGCTACATCCTCAGGTGGTAGAGCCATGCTTTAGAAGGGATCCATGCCCCCGCAAACCTCTCGAAGCCCCATAATCCATGAGTTGGACTTCTACCCTTTGAACCTCACATGGGAAAGTGAGAAACTTCTGTCTTCTTTTATTTGGGTTCCTCTGATATAGGTGGCCAAATCTAACCTCAGCAAATACAAAGAGAATGGAAGGATATTCTTAGAAATAAAAGGAAACTAGGTGAGCCATTGCACTGCCTTTCCAAAATAATTCTCCGCCAGACATGGGAGCTGATCTCAGTGTCCCCAGAAACCTGGGCTGTCCTGAACTGCTCCATGACGGCCTCTCTGTGGTCATCAGGATGGAGAACTGGACTGGCCCAGGACCACCCATGCTGGTCTCTGCAAGGCCAGGTTCTACGGCCAAGAAGGCGAAGCTCCATTTTGCTGCCAAACTAAGTCAGGGCATCATCGAGGCACAAAATGGGTCAGATGGGATTTGGAAGGTGCCTTCTTTCTTCCCACTTGTTGATACTCAAGATTGTGCATCCTTAAAGATTCATCTCTGAAATTCTTCAACTTCTCCTCCTGTCTCCCCTGGACCATTCATTACAAAGGTCCAAACCTGTGCCCATGATGGAGAGTTTCCTTGTAAGACCCCTCAATAAGAAAGAACCGTCCCTTCTATAGGTACTAGCAATGAGGCAGGATGACATGCCCAAGGACTTCAAACACCATAGGACCAGGGACCCTAGGGAGCAAGGGTCAGCGCCTGGGTTGGCAAAGGAGAGGCTGTATCTGTGGCATATAGAGGTTCCCAGGCTAGGGGTCCAATCAGAGTTATACTGCTGGCCTACACCACAGCCACAGCAATGCCAGATCTGAACCGCAACTGCAACCTACACCACAGCTCACAGCAGCAGTGGATCCTTAACCCTCTAAGAGAGGCCTAGGGATCAAACCCATATCCCCATGGATCCTAGCTGGGTTCATTACCATTGAGCCACGACGGGAACTCCCTCGAATATTTCAAGATAAATCTTTTAGCTTAAAAGAGGTTTATTTAAAATGCAAAAAATATAATAAATAATAATAAAAATTGGAGTTTCCTGACATTGACACTGCTGTGGCTCAGGTCAATGCTGTGGTATGGGTTCAATCCCTGGCCCAGGAACTTCTGCAAGCCACAAGTGCAGTCAAAAACTTAAAAATTAAAAAATAAAATAAAAATAATAAAACGAGTACCTGTGGAGTTCCTGTCATGGCTCAGTAGATGAAGAACCCGACTAATATCCATGAGGATGAGGGTTCGATCCTTGCCTTTGCTCAGCGGGTTAAGGATCCAGCATTGCTGCAAGCTGAGGCATAAGTCACATAGGAAGCTCAGATCCCACGTTGCTATGGCTGTGTCATAGCCTGAGAACTTCCATATGCCCCAGGTGTGGCCCTAAAAAAGAAAAAGAAAAATCGATCCATCCATCAATAAAGTACCTGCCTTCAAAAAAACAATACCATACAGGGCGAGGCCATGGGCATGTGGTCTGCATTCAGAAGGGCCTCTGGTTGAATACTTTGCTGTTGCCATCTTAAAGTCCTTAAAAACTTTTGAACCAGGGACCCTGCCTGTTTGTTTTGCATCTGGACACACAAATTGTGTGGCAAGTCACACAGACACGTACCAAGTTCTCCAAAGATTTATGAGCTATCCTCTCATATATGACACAGATGCCACTGGTTTACCCATTTCTTGACTTTTAGTCACTGGGGACATAAAGACAACCCAAGTTCAAGTGCCCTGTGCCAGGAGGCCTGCCTGGGCAGAAAACCAAATAGTTCATACCAATCAGTCAGATAGATGCTTCGATAGACTGGTATATTTTGATGGCGCACCGCAGGAGCCAGGTGCCACAGCAGACATGCCTTCTAATCTTCTCAGCACCCCTGAGAGCCCACCATGGTTCTCCCCCATTTGACAGATGGAAAGACTGAGAACAGCAAAGGACCTTCTGCACTGAACAGTGCCGGGAACACATTAGGGGTTCCCTAAATGCTTATTGAATACCGAAATATTGTTTGGGAGGTGTCCTTACCTCACTGCATTGAAGGCAGGATTTGAGACCAGATAACAAGCATCCGAAACAATATTGTGCTTGAAATGCTTGGGCATCGACTATTCATTCAACACACCTTTATTGGGCCCTTTTAATACCCTAGGACCATGCTAGGTGCAAGGGCCCCAAGCTGCAGCTCCTGGGCAGCCTTTGCTGGTATTACAGGGGATGTGCCATGGCTCACCTGGATGAGGGGTCCATTCTCAGTTGGGACCTTCAGCCAAGAAACTACATGTGGGGAATTCCTGTTGTGGCTCAGCAGGTTACAAACCTGACTAGTACCCATGAGGATGTAGGTTCGACCTCTGGCCTCGCTCAGTGGGTTAAAGGATCCGGCATTGCCATGAGCCGGGGTGTAGGTCGCAGATGAAGCTCAGATCCTATGCTGCGTGGCTGTGGTGTAGGCTGGCAGCTACAGCTCTGATTCGACCTCTAGCCTGGGAACTTCCACATGCTGCAGGTGCAGCCCTAAAAAGGGGAAAAAAGAAAAGAAAGGAACTACTTGTCTTCCCAAAGGGAATGAACAGAATCAACAAAGCCTTCCATCAGCACAGTCCAGGAAGATGCATCAAGAGTGGCAGGTAACACAGGCACACAAACAAAGCTTTTTACCCAAATGAAAAAGAGAAGTTACTTTGCTGAAATCAAGTCAAGCAGGCAGCCAGCGCTTCTGCAGGGCAGACTGGTCTATTGATTTCTGCTGCAAGTGAACTTGGAGCTATTGCATGAGAGCCAAGGCTAAGAATTATCCTCAAATAGTTTCAAGGAGGCTTTTTAAAAAGGGGCTATATTTTTAGCACAATCTCTATAGAATAAGAACAATGGGAAACAGAAAGAAAATCAGCAGAAATCGGGAGAAGAGAAAACGTGATGGCTCAGCGCTGGAATAATCCCTTTGCCACCTGGGACAAGGGTTGTCACCGCTCAGCAAGGAGGAAACAGGCACAGTGAATAGTCTTCCTGGTTCTTGCACGTGACAAGACCTATAGTTAGGGCACCATCGCCAGCGTGTGGTTCTTCACTCTGTCTCATGAGAGAATCTTTTGTCACTTGTCTTTCCGTGCAGGGCCAATTACAAACACCCACCAGGAGTGATGCACACTCCGCAAGCCGTGGAGCATCCTAGTTAAGACCCTGATACCCAGAATCAAGCAAACTCCCTCTAAGAATCCTGTCTTCGTAAGTCATTGCTGTGGGTGGATGTCATTCATTATAAACCGACACCTTCGTGGGGAGTGAAACAGATCCAGAGCATCCAACAGACTGGAAATAAAAACGTGATAAAATTGTTAGAAACAAACCCTTTGCAAATTGCAGAATTCATCCATTAGGAAGTCATCATCTTCCTAATACTTTTCCTGTCTTCATCTCAGAATCCCAATATCCTGAGAAATTCTGATTTCTTTCTCTGATATTAGTAAAAAAAAAATGCCTCTTTTTTTTTTTCTTTCTGTCTATGCCCCAGCATACAGAAATTCCTGGGCCAAGGATTGAACCCAAGTCACAGCAGTGTGCTGCCACAACAACACCGACTCCTTAACCATTAGGCCACCAGGGAACTCCCAAAATGCCTCATTTTAAAAAGTGTTCTGTTTATCAGTAACATTGGACAGGTTTTCATAAGTTGATTACCTGTATGGATTTCTTTTGGGAATTTCCTCCTTCCAGACTTCACCAATTTTTACTTTCCTTATTGATTTGTCTGTCAGAAATAATTCAAATATTTTCTCCAGTTTTTATGGGTCTGATAAATTTTTAGCATCTCTTACTATTCAGAAGTTTGGGGATGTTATTGTTTTATTTTGGTTCAGTTTGGTTTTTAAGTTTTATGCAGTCCTATATTAATAATTTTAGCTTTGGGAGCTCTTGTTTGGCTTAGCAGGTTAAAGACCCCACGTTGCCTCTGTGAGGACATGGGTTCGATCCCTGGTCTTGCTCAGTGGGTTAAGGACCTGGCTTTGCCACAGGCTGCAGAGTAGGTCGAAGAGGCGGCTCAGATCCTGCATCACTATGGCTGTGGCATAGGCTTCCGCTGTAGCTCCGATTCCACCCCTGGCCTGGGAACTTTCCTATCCTACAGGTGTGGTCCTAAAAATTAAAAAGTAGAAATAAAAATCATTTTAGCTTTGGTATCGTGCTAAGAATGGCTCTTCTCGACCCAGACAAGTATAAAGAGGCTTGTTTTGTTTCCTTCCAGGGTAAGAGGTTGTTTTGTTTGTTTGATTTTGTTGGGGACGAGGAGGCCGTTTGTTGTTAATTTACTCGTTCATTCAAAAGCATGAGTTATTGCTCTCAGAGCAAGACACAAACCCAGACAGCTGCGTGGCTCAGCCTTCCTGAGAGCGAAGACAGTTGTGGCCCTTTAGCAGAGGAGGTGGCGGGATTAACAGCCCAAGGCAAGTCTGGTGCCCAGTAGCAGCGAGAGGAGTTGAGGACACAGCCCACTGCTTCCTCGCTCTGGTTTGTTCTTATTAGACTATTACTCTGAGCCTCTGCTTTTCTTTTTTTTTAAATTAAATTTATTTTATTGAAATATTATTGATCTACCAAGCTATGTTAGATTCAAGTGTACATCATGATTCAGTTATATATATATATATATATATATATAAAAAATATGTGTGTATTATATATATATTCTTTTTAAAATTCCTTTCCCTTATTATTATAAGATATTGAGGAGTTCCCAGCATGGCCCAGCAGAAACAAATCTGACGAGCATCCATGAGGACACAGCTTCGATCCCTGGCCTCGCTCAGTGGGTTAAGGATCTGGCATGGCCGTGAGCTGTGGTGTAGGTCACAGATGCAGCTCAGCTCCTGCATTGCTGTGGCTATGGTATAGGCCAGCAGCTGCAGCCCCAATTCAACCCCTAGCCTGGGAACTTCCATACGCCGCTGGTGCGGCCCTAAAAAGAGAAAAAATAAAAGATATTGAGTACGCTTCCCTATGCTATACAGCAGGGCCTTAGTTGGTTATCTATTTTATAGATAGTCGTGTGTATGTGTTAATCCCCCAAACTTCTAGTTTATCCCTCCCTGCCACGTGTCCCTTTTGGTAACCATAAGTTTGTCTTCTATGTCTGTGAGTCTATTTCTGATTCATAAATAAGTTCATTTGTATCATTTTTTTTAGATTCCAGATGAAGTGATATGTAATATCTGTCCTTCTCAGTCTGACTTACTTCACTTAGTGTGGTCCTCTCTAGGTCCGCCCATGTTGCTGCAAATGGCATTAAGAGTCTTTGCTTTTATGAAGTTCCCTCCCCTCTGCTCCCCGAGCTAGCAAGGGTTCACGTCTCCTGGCAGTGATGGTTCACCTTTCGTTCCTTGCAATCACTGCAGCAGGGTTTGTGCCTCCAGCACAGCCAGATCAGTGGCGCGAAGAGACAACCATCGCACGCCATCGGAGTCTAATCAGACCGTCCCCCTGGAAAGTCCAGGTGACAGTGACAACGCCAGCCCTTCCCTCCCTGCCCAGGCCAGCAGGGAGCTACTCTCTTCCTCTTTGAGATACTCCAAATGCCATTCCCGAAGCTCCGTCAACAAAACAAGCCAGTTCCAAAACTGTGTTGACATTTGTAAACAGCAGAAGTTCCACGACAGCAAAGCTTCGCATGACCTTTCCAATCGTTTCATTCTTATTTATCGAGATTCTCTCTTACTGAACATGGAATAAGGTTTATCAAGTACTTTGCTTTGCAAAGATTTTCAACTTAATGCATTCTGATAGATCATGGACTTTTTTTTACAGGCTCCTCAAAACATTTAATACTGTTCTCCTCTGGCCATTGAAACAAATTCATTCATTCCTTCAAAAATAAATCAAACCTGTACATTTTGAACACTTACCCTAGACCACAAACTGTGGTCTGTTTATCACAAAGATGGGCCCTGTATCTATTGCCATGTCCTCTGCCACGTGGCTTAGCAGCCTCCCCCATCAAGAGCGTGTCTATCCCCCGCCCTCAAATCTGGGCTGACGTTATGACTGGCTTTGGTCAGTGGAGCGTGTCATTGAGGTAACGCAGTTCACGGGCACCTGTGGGATATCCCCTCTCCCTAGAAACCCTGCCATCACCAGATGTTATCAAGCCCAGGCTAGTCTGCTGGGTTGGGGTGAGGGTCTTGCGTAGCCAAGCCAAGTCATCCTAGTGGTCCCTGCAGCAGCCCCTGGTGTGCAGAGAGTCCATTGGCACTCAGTACACTCCCTGAGCTAAGCCCGGCTCTGGTCAACAGAATGGCCCAGTCAATCTCTTGGAAAAAAATGGTTTGTTGTTGCATGCCAAGGAAGATTTCTGGTTGTTTATTACCGCACATGTTTGTATCAACAGATATTAATATTGATATCAATGGTTTGGAAATGTACATCAAGGGTGTCTACTCAAGACAAGACACCATCAAACTCCTGGAAGAGAACACAGGCAAAACATTCTCTGACATCAACCTTATAAATGTTTTCTCAGGTCAGTCTCCAAAAACAACAGAAATAAAAGCGAAAATAAACCAATGGGAACGAATCAAACCGACAAGCTCTTACACAGCAAAGGAAGCCAAAAAGAAAACAAAAAGACAACTTAGAGAATGGGAGAAAATAGTTCCAAATGATGCAGCTGACAAGCGCTTAATCTCTAAAATATACAAGCAACTTATACAACTCAACAGCAAAAAAGCCAGCAACCCAATGGAAAAATGGGCCAAAGACCTGAATAGACATTTCTCCAAGGAAGATATACAGATGGCCAACAAGCACATGAAAAAATGCTCAACATCCCTGATTATCAGAGAAATGCAAATCAAAACTACCACGAGATACCACCTCACACCAGTCAGAATGGCCACCCTTAATAAGTCCACAAATAACAAATGCTGGAGAGGGTGTGGAGAAAAGGGAACCCTCCTGCACTGTTGGTGGTGATGTAAGCTAGTACAGCCGCTATGGAGAACAGTATGGAGGTACCTTAGAAAACTATACATACAATTACCATATAACCCAGCAATCCCACTCTTGGGCATATATCTGGACAAAACTCTCCTTGAAAAAGACACATGCGCCCGCATATTCATTGCAGCACTATTCACCATAGCCAAGACATGGAAACAATCCAAATGTCCATCGACAGATGATTGGCTTCAGAAGAGGTGGTATATATACACAATGGAATACTACTCAGCCATAAAAAAGAACAAAATAATGCCATTTGCAGCAACATGGATGGAACTAGAGACTCTCATACTGAATGAAGTAAGTCGGAAAGAGAAAGACAAACACCATATGATATCACCTATATCTGGAATCTAATATATGACACAAATGAATTTTTCCACAGAAAAGAAAATCATGGACTTGGAGAACAGACTTGTGGTTGCCAAGGGGGAGCGGGAGGGAGTGGGATGGATTGGGAGCTTGGGGTTAATAGATGCAGACTATTGCCTTTGGAATGAGTTCTCGCTGTGTAGCACTGGGAACTATGTCTAGCCACTTATGATGGTGCATGATAATGTGAGGAAAAAGAATGTATACATGTATGTGTAACTGGGTTGCCATGCTGTACAGTAGAAAAAATAATAATAATGTATTGGGGAAATTAAAAAAAAAGAGAGAGACGAAGGAAAAGCACAAGCGATCCCTGCCATCCAGGAAGGTTCAGGCTAGTGGGAAACACAGACCTGCAGGCAGCACCCAGGACACAGTGTGTTGGGCCTGATGACACCATGACAGCTATCAGCCACGATAGCATCTTCTGGTGGCACAGAAAGGGGATGACCTCGGGGCCAGAGGGTCAGAGAAGACTTCCCAGGGCCGGAGAGCCTTGAAGGTGTTTGACTTTGCAGGTGCAAAGCCCCAGGACTTGAAAGGCACAAAGAGCACAGTATTTTAGTAAAACTGGCGTAGAAAAGCACTCGCACTCAGCAGTGTCCTGGACGCCCTGAAAAATCTCAAGCGTCTGAGCTCCACCCTGGAGTTTCTGACTCAGGAAGTTGGGATGGGGCCCAAGAATTTGTGTTTCTAACAAGTACGCTGCTGGTACTGGTGCCACTGCTCTGAGAGGCACAGGTGGAGCGGTGAGGAGCACAGGGCGCGGGCTTTACCCAATGAATCTGAGCTCCAGTTCTGCGCGTCTTGCCAACCGTGAGACTCCGAGAAAGGGGCTCAATTTCTCTGCCGCCATTTCCTCCACCAAAAATCGAGCTTCATAATACTGACCACCAGAGAGAGCTGACGTGAGCCTGGAATGAGCTAATGCATTCAAAGCACTTAGCACAGAGCGCAGCACCCAGGAACATTCAGGAAATGCGAACCATCCCATCACTGTATTATGTGAGCTGTTATGACGGCGACGCCTGGGCACAGCCGGAGCGTGGAGCAACATGGAACATGCAGGGAGGGGAAGGTCCCGAGTTGGAATTTTATTCCCTAGGTTCGGCCGAGCCTTAAATCAAGTTGGGGGGTGGGTAACACAATTAGATTCATGTTTCGGAAAGATCATTTGGGCAGCGGAGCAGAGGATGAGTTGGCGGAGAAAGGTGAGCTGTTGGCAAGGTGGTTCCTGGGCACAGCCGGATGCGCGGTGGGCACAGGAAAGGGACACCTGCCCTTCCTTGGACAAACCAGAGCGCTGCTACACAATGTGCGTTTGCACTGACCCCACGCAGAGGCACGTGGACTTCGATGGGCGTGTCACACTTAACATGGTCCAGAGACTCGCATTGCTCCCCAGCCCCTCACACGCCCACCTCCCTGTGGCCAAAGTCTGTCCGACTCAAGAAATGGACAGCAAGGTTGTAGGAGCGGCCAGGCCAAAGCCTCAGAGTTCTCTCCTTTCCCTCCCTCCTTCCCCCTCTCCTCCTCTCCTTCCTCCCCTTCCTTCTTCCATTCCCTTGTCTCTCTGTCTCTCTCTGTCTCTCCCCTCCCATCCTATCCTTCAGCAAATCTTATTGGTTCAACATTTACAAGGTAACCTGACTCCACTTCCGACCCCCTCCTCTGCTCTCACCCGGCATCATGGACCCATTATCTCGTACCCAAATAACTCTAGTTTCCCCCTTGCTATATTCTGTTTCCACTCTCTTCCTCTCTAATCAACTCTCCACACAGCAGCCAGAATGATTCCTTCAAATGGGAATTGGACCAAGCCCAGTGGCTCCCCATCAGATTTGCGACCAGATGTCCTGGCCCCTGCCAGCAGACCTCTCCAGCCACTCTCACAGCCTCTTCTCACTGTTGCATCCAAGTCATGCTGACCCCTCGCTATGCCTTGAGCTCCCTGTGTGCACCTCAGGGCCTTTGCACTTGCTGTTTCCTCAGCTGAGATAGCTTTTCCTGCAGGTAGATGCATCGCTAACACACTCTCTTCAGTCACATCTCTTCAGATGTCTCCCCACCTCCCCAAAAACCTCCCCTGATCACCTGATCTAAAACCATGGCCTTACTCTCTCTCCTCCTGCAGATGCCCCATCTTTCACTGTGTCCATCACTGCCTTGTTTCCTTGCTTACAGCCTGTTTTCTGGCTTGCATGAAACTCCATGAGGTCAGAGCCTGGGCCCGCTCTGCTCAGGGTTGACCCTCGGCTACTGACAGTGCCTAGCATCGATGTCAGCCATCAGCCAGCATCACTAAATACGGCCCCCAAAGACGGAGCAGGGCCCCAAGGATTTGGAGTGGAACCTGGCTCGTGGATTCCAGCCCCGAGTTGACCACGACGACAATGGGACTGTTCATCTAACCCAAGGGCAGGAAAGCTTCCTGGTCTGTCAGAAGTTGTGTGTGTCTAGGGAATGCATGTCACTTGCCAGCAACCCAAGTAAGACTCTTCATCAATTAGGTACAGACCAAGGGAGAGTCGGAATTCATCTCCAGGCTTTGTGTTGGCGGGGAAATATGTATCTCCCTGCACAATTTATTTACATTTCTCTCCCGCTCTCATGACTTCTGAGAAATCCCTTTTGGACAGTTTTGAGACTTGGAGGCAGCCCCAAAGCTCCCCGCCCGACCTCGGTTCTGGCTCAGGAATGATGAATGGGAGGTCAGGAGAGAAACCGGTGTTTATTTGACTAAATGCTGCCCATTCCTAGGCAACAAAGAAAAAAGGCTGGTAAAACATTCCCCCATCTGCTGGGGGCCAAACTTTTAGCAGAAATGGATCTCACTGTCCTTATTAATAAAGACCAGGGTCAGAAAATGACCAGCTATTCACAAGACAAGCTCGACTCAAGGCTTAGAAGTCAATTAAGCTTGTTTAAAACCCATTATGGAATTAAAAATGAAAATCAAGTGCATTAGCTATTGGAAAAAACCTTTAGCTAGAAGGGCTATGCACTGGTTTTTAAGACGTGAATTAACAATAGATCTTTTAAAAATTATCACTATTTTATTGCAAGAAAATGTTACATACATAGCTTTATACTATTAAAATTTTAAACTTTGTAAAAATTTCCTGATATAAACAGTTTTCTAGGAAAACACAAGTGGACCACAATTTACCCAAAAAGAAAGAAAATGTAAATCACTGTCATGAAAGGCATTTTAAAAAACATTAAAGAATGACTTCCTCAGAGGATATTTAAATATAAAACTCCTTCGAAGGGCCACATTCTCTCAAATGTTCAAGGACTAGACCATTCCCGTTCTAAACTGGTTTTGGTTTGTTTTTCATTTTTATTGAGACACAGTTGATTTGCAATGTTGTGTCAGTGGCAGGTATACAGCAAAGTGACTACACATCATTCTTTTTCGTGTTCTTTTCCACTACAGTGAATAGAGTCTCCTGTGATATGCAGTAGGACCTTGTTGCTTAACTCTTTTGTGTACAATAGTTTGTACGTGCTACTCCCAAACTCCAATTTAGGGTTAATATAATAATAGGTCACTTTTGGTGTGTGATCCGTAGTATACAAACTTTAACCTCCTAAGAGCTGTCAGACTTAGGAAGAAACAAGAGTTTTGTTCTCCTTGAAGATTTATTACCCCAACTTGGGGAAACTCCACGTAACGCATGCTGACTTTTTTTCTTCTCCATTCACAGTAACCGTGGCCAATCGGGAATAAAATGAGGAAACCACCTCTGCACCGTTAGGAACTCACCACGAGGCTCTTCTTAAGGCCTGAAGAACATACCTTACACTCTTACAGCTTGATCTTTCAGAAATCAAGGCAGCAAAATATGCCACTTACACAAACACCATAATAGATATGGGTCTCAGATTTCCAGCTTTTCTCCACGGGAAAGGTCTGACCAACCTAACAAGAAGGTTCTGGTTTGGTGCCTCACTTCTAGAACCAAGGCAAGGATGGCAGGTGATGACTCAGCATGAAACACAGACCTCTGTTTCAGGGATTTCCAGCCTCTGGACATGCATAATTGTCAATACAGTAGACGCAAACTTTTTGGCTTCAGCAAGTCAAGGGTTATTGCTTGTGAACTTGAGGTGCATGTTTCGGTTTTGTTCCAAATTGACTTTGTTCATTTTCTGTGGCTGCTGTAATAAACCACCACCAATGCTGTGGCTTCAGACACGCAAATGTATTTATTTTTTCCTGGTTCTGCAGGCTAGAAGTCCTACAGGGGTTCCTACAGGAGCCCTGGAGGCGGTGTTCCTCTGAGGAGGCTCCAGGGGAAGTTTCCCTGGCCTTATTCAGCTTCTAGAGACCACCCGTGTCCTTGGCTCATGGTCTCTTCATTCTCAAAGGCAGCCAACAGAGGGCTGCATCCTTGCAGCTTATCTCCTTGACCTGCTTCTGCAGTCATAGCTTCTGACTCTGACGCCTTTTCTGTCTCTCTCTCCCACCTGTAAAGGGCCTTGTGATTACACTGGAGCCCATCAGAATAATTCAGGAAAATCTCCCTATTTCAAGGCTAGCCAATTAGCAACTTTAGTTCCATCTGCAACCTTAATTCCCCTTTGCCATGTAATGTTCATGGCCACAGGTCAGGGCTTAGGATTTGGACATCTTTGGGGCTCATCCATCTGCCTACTGCATTAACCAAATTCACCACAAATGTACACCACACCCAGAAGATAGTTACACACCCATACACACACACACACACACACACACACACACACACTTCAGGCCTAAACTCCAAGACAAGGTGGGTAATCCGTCATGATCGAACACAAGCTCACTGGCTGACCCTCCTTCTTGTAACCTTGCACCATTAAATTACAGGCAATGAATTAGCCTTCATTGACATCTAAACCTTTGAAATGTTTCAAGCAAGGTATAAAAACCCCATTCCCCTGCCTGGCTTCGCAATGGAAACTAGTGTGGCATGTGGGTCAGGTCCCTGAGCTGCAGGAGGACTCTCCCAGGAGCTCTGGGGAAAATCTTCCAGGCTCCTCAAAAGAGACAACCAGGAAACCAAAATGTGCGACATTGGCCGTCAGAAGGAATGACCCCTGCTGCAATGCGGATGAGCCTGGAAACATTATGGTACGCAAAAGAAGCCAGACACAAGGGCTGCCCATTTTAGGATTCCATTTATAGAAAACATACAGGAGAAGCAGACCTGCAGAGACCATTAGTGGTCAGCACGTCCTGGGGAGAAGGGAGGAGGTGGAATGATTGTGAAGGGTGCTGAGCTGTCATCTGAGGTGACGAAAACATTCTGGAATTAGATAAGAGGTGATGGTTGCACAGATTGTGAAGGGTTAAGATGGTGTCTTTTGTGTTATGTGCGTCTTATTGCAACTTGGAGCAGGAAGGGAACTAAGGAGCAGCAAGTGTTTTTCTGCTGTCCCTGGGATTGTGAAGGACAGGCCATGCCGGGGTGACTCCTGTGACCCTGGTCACAGGCTGGGCTCCAGCCCAGTGACAGAGGATGGCTGAGCACGGAGGCTCAGAGAGACAAGGACCTTGGCATTTATGCCAAGCCCATCACGCCCAGTTCTGGGGCATTCCAACCTCTGGGTTTCTTATTTCTAGACTTTTTTTTTTTTTAACGTGCCATGTAAAAACATCGCTACTTGGAATAATTATTCTCTCCTTCCAGACCCTACACAATTGTCTTCTCAATTCACTGCCCATCTTCGAAAACCCAGTTTTCCAAGAAAGCTTCCCTTGAATAACCGGAGGACAAGATACTTCTCTCCCACCCCCTTGAGAAAGTCTCTACCGGAAGAGCAGAACTAAAGAGCACATTTGATTTCTCCTCCTTTCCAGATATGATTAAACTAATTTTGTTATGGAGAGACGGGGCGGGGGAGGGGGGGGAGGCGAAGGGTGGTCAGGCACACAGGAGCCCAACGCTACGCGGCTGGCAAGGTTTAATTCCTTGCCTGTCTCCTGCAGCCTCAGGAATTTTCCGAGGCCCTTCGAGGGTATGAATACATCCTGCAGAAATCACGGTACCCTCACCGCCCTCAGGGGCTCCATGTGGCTGGTTCGCTGCCCGGATAAGGCACGAACCCAGGAGAAACCACTCCCAAAGCCAGGAGACCGCCGCCAAGAACGAATGCTGCTCTGCCTGCATCTCCGCAGCATCGCTCCCGCCATCCTTTTATTCAGTGCCCCCAAAGAAAATTAGTTTTATGTCATTTACATGTAGAAAGCGAAATGAAGTTTGCCACTTGGGGTGAGAATCCTCAGCAAGGGAAAGAGAAAAGATCTGGTCCCTGGGGAAGGCACAGGAAATGATTCCAGGAGTAGGAGGGTCCAGAAGACCCACTGTGAGCAAGAAAGGAAAGGGAGCCTGGTCTGAGAGGAGATGATAAGAGGCCGGCAGAGCCTGGCTGGAGCGGATAAGGCTCCACCAGCGCCTCAGAGCAGATCGCTCCGCCCAGAAGGACCTAGAAATCAGCTACTGGGGGGCAGGGCTTACCAGAGTCGAGATTTCTCATGATTTTATTTTCTTCCCTTCATGTTTTTCTGACTGATCTGATGTTCTGCACAATGAACAAGTATTATTTTTCCAAATTAAAAAAAAAAAAAAACAGCTTACTTTTTAACATGGTTGAACTTCACACTGTCTATAAGGCAATGCGAAAATAAGCTTTAAAGGGCGTTTGACTAAGAAGGGCAAATTCTTTCATACCTTTTGGCATTTTTAACCTTTTTTTCAGCACTGAAGACCTTCTCGTTGTGGGTGTTTTTCTGGGATGTGGGACTTCTCAGGACAGGGATTCAGTCCCCCAGGCGGCTCTGCTCTGTTGAAGTGGCCGTAAAACATTTACTTTATCTGAACTGACAGTTTTCAGCCCATTGAACAAAATCAGGGAAACACATTTCAGAGTTTGATGTTTAAGTAAAACCATAAAGCTACTGGGGACAGAAGGAGGACGTTGCCCTTTCTTTTGCGCTCAAAGTACCTGAAATTGGAGGTGTTTCCTGTGATAAGAAATTCACAGCTGTTCTGGGTGGGAGACTATTCTACAGACATTAGGAGCCCTCTTGGCTAATCCCAAAGCAGCAGAGGAGGACAAGGCTATGAAGCCCTACACACTGAGTGCTTTGCTTTGCCAGAGAATGCCTTTTACTGTAAACGAAAATGCCAGCCACACCCTGCTGTAAAAATCCCTCAAGCTTTGCCTCTGCTTTGCATAGGAAAGATAATATCCCTTTCCTTCTGCCAAGTATTTTAAGTTTCCTTTAACACTTTAACATTGGACATAGATGTCCAATGCCATCTCTATGAATAAAATACTTTTCATATTTAAAAAAAAAAACTTAAAGGAAAAACGGAGTTAGTAACAGAAGAATAGTAATAAAGCCTGAATATAACATTCCCTCTTGGGCACCTCCCCAGGATGACGTCATGGGGTGACTGGCATGATGCAGTCACCCACCTAGTCGCCCAACTGGATCCTTAATTAACTCCGTGTGTGTGTGTGCGCGCGCGTGCGCGCGCGTGCTCACGTGTGCAGTGTCAAAGCTGTTGATTTCAAATCTGAGAATCTTGCTGATTCTCACCACGTGCTGTGTCTTCATGGATTCAGTTTCTGAAGCAGGAAGGGGGGGGTCCATGGCCCCACCCCAGGCATCTCTGAGGGAGCTGTTCTTGCCAGGGGCTCCCTCAACCCTCAGTGTAGAGGGAACGGTCAAGTCCGTTACCCTCTCAAGTGGATTGAATTGTGTCCCTTAAAAAGCGACCCAGTCCTGACTCTCAGGACCTGTGAATGTGACCTCTTTTGAACACAGTGTCTTTGTGATGTAAGGACCTCGTGATGAGCCCAAACTGGACTTGGGGCAGGCCCTAAATCCTCTCACTACTGTCCTTCTAAGAGAAAGGAGCAGAGATTGAAGATGTAGAGACAGAGGGGAGATTTAGGGGAGAGGGAACGTGAAGATGGAGGCGGAGAGCCAAGCCACATGTCTGCAAGCCAGAGACCGGCGGCTGCCACCAGAGGTGGGGAGAAGAGTGTAAAAGGGATTCTTCCCCAGAGCCTCCAGAAGGAACCACGCCTGCCAGTACCTTGCTTTGGGGTTTCTGGCCACCAGAACTGTGAAAGAATATATCTCTGTAGCTTGAAGCCACAGTTTGTGAGTTTTTACGCAGCTCTGAGAAGTGAATACACTCTCCTGACCTAGAACCTGGTCGTTCAGGCAAAGCTCCAAATCCTGGATTATTCTGCATCCTTTTAGCTGCCAACTCCCCCCAGAGCTCAGCGCCCTCCTTCCATCTCACCTGCTCAGACCTCTTCTGCTGGGTTTCTCCTTCCTGCTTGTATCAAGCCTTGACTGAATCGGAATTACATGGAGATTTTTTTTAATGTGAAGGAGTTCTCTTGTGGTGCAGTGGGTTAAGGATCCAGCATTGTTACTGCAGTGGCTTGGGTCACTGCTGTGGCATGGGTTCCATCCCTGGCTCAGGAACTTCCACATGCTGTGGATATGGCCAAAAAATAAAAATAAAATAAAGAGAGAGAGAGACCCCTCCAAAGATCAATGATTAATTAAATAAGACTGTATTGGGGTGGGGGGTTGAGGTGAAGCCTGAACATGTGAAATTTATATATATATAATGATTTTTATTTTTTTCCATTATAGTTGGTTTACAGTGTTCTGTCAATTTTCCACTGTACAGCATGGTGACCCAGTTACACATACATGTATACATTCTTTTTTCCATATGATCATGCTCCATCATAAGTGACCAGACATAGTTCCTAGTGCTACACAGCAGGATCTCATTGCTAATCCATTCCAAAGGCAATAGTCTGCATCAATTCACCCCAAGCTCCCCATCCATCCCACTCCCTTCCTCTCCCCTTACAATTTTTTTTTTTTTAAATCTATGTACTGGCTAGCTAAAGTGGTCTTCAATCTTTAGTATATATCTGCCTATTGGGATGAACATGTGAAATTTTTAACAGCCTCCCATGATGGCTAAATGCAGCCAGCCCTAGGGCCTCCAGCTGGCATCCACCCTACTCCCTCCCTACACTGCCCACTGAGGTCTCTTCCACAGCCACGCTGGTGTGGCTCCCCGAATCCATGGGCCTCAAATTCAAGGTTGCAAAAGAATTTCCTGGGTCATCTGTCAATGTGCAAATTCCCAGGCCTCTACCCACAAAGTCAACTCTATAAATCTGGTGTGCGTCCAAGAAGATGGGTTTTTAACAATCTTGAACTTTGTCAAACACTGAAATCTAGAGAGCTATTAAACAAAAACAAAAACTGAAAAACACAACAGTGTCCAGTTGAATTAGAAACCCTAGGGGAAGCACACAGGCATCAGAATTTAAAATTTTTTCCAGCTGGTTTCAGCATTCAACCAAGCCTCAGATCTACTGTCTCCAAAAGTGCCTACTGAGTGCCAACTACAATGGTGATTCAGAATATCTGGTAGGGGAGCCAGATACCATGAATCATTTAAATACACAAACAAATACACAGTTCTAAGCTATGATGGATACTGTGACAGAACAGAATGCAGTGCTATGTGACAGACTGAAGTGGGATCCGGGATTGACTCTGAGCATGAGCTGGAGATAACAAGTGGAGTATGGGAGTCAGAGCTTCCCAAGTAGACAGAATAGCACATGCAAAGGCCCCAGGGCAGAGGGACGGTTTGAGTAACCAAAAGAAAGCCGGTGTGGCTGAAAGGCAGTTAGCAAAAGAATGGAAGTGACTTTACTCTGAAGGGAGATAGAACAGGAACAGGTTTGCCGTGTGGGAGGGCGGAGGCAGATCGAGCTAGCTGTGCTGGATATGGTGGGTTTGCGATGTGTGTGAGTTACCCAAATGGTGATGATAAGCAGCTAAGCATGCTTCTCTGCGGCAGGGTTGCAGACCCAAATCTAGCAGTCTTTGCCATCTAGAAGATTCTGCCATGGGCGACAAGAGCTCACATAAAATATCACCCCCTTTTCCCTTCCTGTCTCCCCCAGACCAATCAATTTCAGTCTTTTTGATCCCCTCTGCCTCCCAGGTCCACCTTCTCCTCTCGGTCAATCATCAGCATGTGTGCCCTGCTGTCAGTCAAACTCCTGACTTAGTTTCTCTCCTTTCCCATCCATCCTTCACAATCCAGAGCAAGCTGATCTGATCATAAGCCTCCTATGCTCACAACTTTCCCGTAACTCAGAGTCACTTAGAGAACCACATAGGACACCCTCGGCATGACTGCCAAAGGCCTGTGTTATCTGGCCTCTGCTTGCTGGTCCAGCCTGTCTGCACTATTCCAGGCCCCAGGGTGCCCTGCTCCCAACCTCACTGAGTTACTTGTCATCACTGGCCACCCTCCCCAGTCTCCCGGCACAGCAGCATCTCGGCATATGAAGCTTAGCAAACTGTAAAGACCCCTCCCCCCCCAGCACACCTGGAATTTGTCACCCAAGCACCTGTCTTCTCCTGCAGGGGGACGTTTCTTTCACAGTCTCCAGCAGGTGACACAGGTGGGAGCTTTCATCCTCTCACAGATCTGGTCTCACCACAGGATGGACGCATGGCCAACCTGAGCCACTACAGCACTTCCCTAGGGCTCTGGCCCTTGGGATGGGAGGGAGAGAGTGGTCAGTGCCTTTCTGGTGCTAAGATGAATAGGATATGATGATGGGGAGCTGCCAGCAGCCTCGTTCCCCAGCAGGTAAAGAAAGCCCATGTCCGGGGTGAAGTACCGAGGCTGATGCGGTGATGAGAAGCAGCAGGACATCCTCGCAGACTCACCAGAGGCCTGGCCCAGGTGTAAGGGGCCACGTGACCCTTCCAGCATTCGCCATTAAGACCTAAGGCGGTTTGAATGAGACAACTGTCCCTTACAGTTTCAGGCGGCATCCGTGGAGGAAAAGAGTGGAGGAAGTTTAGGGACAGGTGAGAGAGAACACAGCCCCTACAGCGGATGGAACGTGAGGCTCTATGGGTCATAGAGCCCAGGAGAGGTCCTGGGGTGGCCACTCAATATCTGGGACCCTGGTGCTTCTGAGCCCTTTATCCCTCAAAGCTGGGGCTGCTCAGCTGCCTGGCAATCAAGGACTCCCTCATTGAGACCCCAGGCAACCCAATGTGAATGTGTTCCAAAAAGGTGATAGTGACAGACAAGTGGGATGACTGCGGCTGGTCCCTGAAACCCTCACCCTCCCAGGTACTGACATCCTTGCCATTGGAGCTTCCCACCTGCTTTTTTTTTTTCCACCGTACAGCATGGGGACCAAGTTACATGTACATGTATATATATATTTTTCCTCCCATTGATGTGTTGCGATGTAAGTATCTAGACATAGTTCTCAATGCTACACAGTAGGATCTCATTGTAAATCCATTCCAAAAGCAATAGTTTGCATCTGTTAACCCCAAGCACCCAATCCATCCCACTCCCTACCTCTCCCTCCGGACAGCCACAAGTCTATTTTCCAAGTCCATGATTTTTTTTTTTTTGTGGAAAGGTTCATTTCTGCTGTATATTAGATTCCAGTTGTAAGTGATATCGTATGGTATTTATCTTTCTCTTTCTGACTTATTTCACTCAGTATGAGAGTCTCTAATT
Organism: Phacochoerus africanus; assembly: GCF_016906955.1. Lineage (NCBI taxonomy): Eukaryota > Metazoa > Chordata > Mammalia > Artiodactyla > Suidae > Phacochoerus > Phacochoerus africanus. Next base: position 200,399,061 of record NC_062546.1, read on the forward strand.
CCATCCATGTTGCTGCAAATGGCATTATGTCATTTTTTTATGGCTGAGTAGTATTCTATTATGTATACACACACACACACACACACACACACGCACACGCACACGCACACGCACACATCTTCCTAATCCAATCATCTGTCAATGAACATTTGGGTTGTTTCCAAGTCTCAGCTATTGTGAATAGTGTGGCAATGAACATGCAGGTGCATGTGTCTTTTTTAAGGAAAAGTTTTGTCTGGATAGATGCCTAAGGGTGGGGTTGCGGGGTCATATGGTAGTTGTATGTATAGTTTTCTAAGGTATCTCCAAACTGTTCTCCATAGTGGCTGTAATAGCTTACATTCCCACCAAGAGTGCAGGAGGGTTCCCTTTTCTCCACACCCCCTCCAGCATTTGTTATTTGTGGACTTATTAATGATGGCCCTTCTGACTGGTGTGAGGTGGTATCTCATGGTAGTTTTGATTTGCATTTCTCTACTAATCAGGGATGTTGAGCATTGTTTCATGTGCTTGTTGGCCATCTGTACATCTTCCTTGGAGAAATGTCTATTCAGGTCTTTGGCCCATTTTTCCATTGGGTTGTTGGTTTTTTTGCTGTTGAGTTGTATAAGTTGCTTGTATATCCCTATCAAATTACCCATGACATTTTTCACAGAACTATAACAAACAATCCAAAAATTTATAAAAGACCCAGAATTGCCAAAGCAATCCTGAGAAACAAAAACCAAGCGGGAGGCATAACTCTCCCAGACTTCAAGAAATATTACAAAGCCACAGTCATCAAAACAGTGTGGTACTGGTATTGAAACAGACAGACAGGCCAATGGAACAGAATAGAGACCCCAGAAATAAACCCTGACACCTATGGTCAATTAATCTTTGACAGAGGAGGCAAGAGCATAAAATGGGAAAAAGAAAGTCTATTCAGCAAGCATTGCTGGGAAACCTGGACAGCTGCATGCAAAGCAATGAAACTAGAACACACCCTCACACCATGCACGAAAATAAACTCAAAATGGCTGAAAGACTTAAATATAAGACAAGATACCATCAAACTCCTGGAAGAGAGCACAAGCAAAACCTTCTCTGACATCAATCTTATGAATGTTTTCTCAGGTCATTCTCCCAAGGCAACAGAAATAAGAGCAAAAATAAACCAATGGGACCTAATCAAACTAACAAGCTTTAGCACAGCAAAGGAAACTAAAAAGAAAAAAAAGACAACTTACAGAATGGGAGAAAATAGTTTCAAACAATGCAATGGACAAGGGCTTAATCTCTAGGATATACAAGCACCTTATACAACCCACCTGCTTTTCCCCTTCAGTTTTGAGTTCCACATCCACCAGCTTCACATCCTGGTATGTGACATGCACGTGAGCCCCTTGTATAAGGCTTCTGGGACCTCTGCCTTCATGGATGAGCAGTGATCCATGCTTGGGTGCCACCCTCATGGCTCGGGATGGAGGGCAAAAGGACAAGGATGGGCAGAGGCTTATACCAGACTGTGTGAGTGGTCCTGAGATCCCCTCCACTCCCCAGGTGCAGAAGCCACGACTCTAGGTGCTTTCTCCAGCCATGCCGAGGCCCAGCCTGTCCTCCTGAGCCTTCCAGAATCCAATCCTTTGCCCAGTGGTGGAATTCCCACAACACGACACAGCGGAGCGTCACCAAAGGAAATAGATTCAAGTTGCTGTGAGTTGAAGAAAGTCTCTTGGAAAAAATTTACCTTGAAGAATTAGATTTTAGTGTATGTTAGTGATTAACTTTTTTCTGACCTGTGAAATCTTCTCCCCTGTTTAACACCATGTCTTTTCTTCTTTGTATCAAGCATAATACCTGGGCCCCAGTGGGATCTTAAGAAATGTCATCAAGAGTTCCTGCCATGGTGCAGTGGGTTAAGAATCTGACTGCAGCAGCTTGGGTCACTGTGGAGGTGTGGGTTCCATCCCCAGCCTGGCGCAGTGGGTTAAAGGATCCAGCATTGCTGTAGCTGCAGGGTAGGTCCAAGCTGTGGCTCAGATTCAGTCCCTGGCCTGGGAACTTCCATATGCCATGGGTGGGGCCATAAATTTTTTTTTAAATGTCACCAACCTGCAACTCCCCATCTTACCAACTTCTGGCAAATCTAAAAGAGCAGTAGAAACAGGCACTCCCAGGAGGATGGAGGTTGTCTGCTGAGCCCTTAAGTAGGTCAGGGTCCAATAGACATCTTAAGCATGACAGATCCAAAATCAAACTATTATGGCATAATCAGCCCTTTGCACACCTGTTCATCCCACCCAAATTGCTTCCCCAGGCAGTCATCTCACATCTGATGGCCAGGTCCCTCTGATGCCACCATACCCCAGTCCTCTTGTCTGGCCCCCTCCATGCTTCTCAGACCTGTGGTCACCTCTGGGGCATCTTGTCTCTTAGGTCCCTACCTGCCCCTTGGTAGATCCATGTCACCCACAGAAACTACCATCTCTTGACTTTCAGAACCTCCATAATGTACCCACTGGCTCTCCTTTCAACCATGCCTAGTGAGACACTCTGTCCGAGTTTTTGGAGGACTAAAGGGGGGGGGGTCCCAAGGTGAGACCTTCAGTGCTAACACCAGGAAAGTCCAAAGCAAATGGAGATAAATGGCCTTCCACTCTAGAAATGCAAAACTTGAAGTTCTGTTATGGGCATGGCCTTCCAGTCTAGAAATGCAAAACTTGAAGTTCTGTTATGGGCATGTGTCCCCACCAAAGTCCATATAGTGAAGCCAAGCAGCTGGTATTTGAAAAGGGGCTTTGGGAGGTGATTGTGTTTAGATGAGGTCATGAGGGTGGGGCCCCTGTGATGGGATTGGTGCCCTTAGAAGAAAAGGAAGACAGAGCTGGCTTTCTCTCTCTCTCTCTCTCTCTCTCTCTCCCCTCTCTCTCTCTCTCTCTCTCTCCTCCTCTGCTCTCTCTCTCTCTCTCTCTCTTCTCCCTCTCCCTCTCTCTCTCTCTCTCTCTCTCTCTCTCTCTTTCTCTTCTCCTCCCCTTCCCTCCTTCACTCTCCATGGGCACACAAGAGAAAAGGTAATATGAGCACACATGGAGAAGGCATCTTTCACCAGAAACTAAATCAGCCAGCACCTTTATCCTGGACTTCCAGCCTCCAGAACTTCGAGAAATAAGCACAAGCACCTGCCCGGGGTGCATCTCCTATTACAGCAGTATGGTTGACTGAGACACATTTCCTACAAGCCCTCTGTGATTTTCCTGCTTGAGGCACTGCTTTGTGCTGGTCACTCAGCCTGGACCCTTTCCTTTATGCCTCAAGACTCAGCACAGGAGGCCCTTAGCCTGAAAGTGTCCCTTGGCTCGAGCTGGCACCTCTCCTGTGTGTCTGTGGAGATCTAGGGGTGCAGCTGTCCCACACTGGCCTTGGGTCAAACACTCTCCCTGGGTGTCTGGCTCTCTCACCAGAGTGGCCATCATGGGAAGGACTTGTTTCTTATTCATCTTGTAGCCACAGCCCAGCCCAGGACCTGACACCTAGGAGGTTAATCAGGAATTAAATCAGTTTTCCAGGACACTCATGTATCAATCATTGTGGTTTGTTTTGTTTTTTTTTGTTGTTGTTGTTGTTTTTTAAGCGTGCTGGAGTTCCTCAGCGGGTCAGGGACCCAAAGTTGTCTCTATGAGGACGAGGCTTCAATCCCTGGACTCAGTTAGTGGCTTCAGGATCCAGCACTGCTGCAAGCTGTGGAGTAGGTCACAGCTGTAGCTCCAATTCCATCCCTGGCGTGGGAACTCCCATATGCTGCAGGTGTAGCCATAAAAACAAAAAAAAAAAAAAAGAGAGAGAGAGAGAAAAGGAGTGCCATTTCCAACTCAACAAACTGAACAGATGAAACAAATGGCTTAAGTGTCCTTTAATTCCACTATACCTTGTCGCCATGTGAAATCCAAATACATTAAAATCAATGTGAAGCAAAGACGGGCTTTCCAGGATCAGATTTTCCTACTAGATAATGATTCCTTCAATGAAAATCTGATTGCCAGTATTGGAGATTTTTTGATGTTTTGCCTTCTTTTATCTTTTGCCCAGGCATGACCTCACTTTGTGGCAGGAGCCCCATTGCCTAATTCAGAGGACTTTCCAATGCTGAGCTCATGCAGGGGCTCCAGTGCCCTCCCTGCCTGGATGAACTTGACTTTTCTAAGAGAGAGAGGATCTTGAAGAGCCCTCTTTCTTTTCCCTTGAGCTCCACTTTGGAGCAGTGACTAGAAACAAAAGGCCCAAGCTCCGTTCTAAAATTAGAATTGGACATGTTTAATTAAATTGAGATGTTGGCAAAGACTCCCAATTCCAACTCCTAGTTAAACTCTGAGCGTAAACAAGAAGTCATCAAAGGCATGTGACTCCTTTTTGGCCGGTTGGCGGGGTCACCGCCCATGTCTGTGAATCGGAGGTAGTCCCGTTGCTCCGCCAGCTGGGTTTTCCCAACCAAACACCCACACCGCAGCTTAATGACCAGCCCTTATTCTCCCTCTCCTCCCCTGCCAGCGGCTTATTTAGCAACGTCCGGACTCATTCCACAGATGCTTATATGAGAGCAAATCCACATCAAATCCAGATGAGAAAGGTATGCCTGGAAGAGGAGGAGATGATTTAGTGGGACACTTGAAGACATCAATGCAAATATATTGACACTAATCTGTGCATAGAAATTATAATATATCCATAACACATGGGAATTGGGCTAAAGGGGTCCACGCAGCCAGAGCACACAACTCTAAGGCAGTGTCATAACATGGGCTCTGCTGCCAGGTACAGAATAAACTGGATGTGTTTGGGTGGCATTTATACATAAGGCTTTATTAATAAGGAGATTTCCTTGCATACATATAAGCATTCGTGTTGTTGATGAAGAGCCTCAAAAATGCTTGTTGTTGGCATTAAATCAAGACCATCAAACCGGCTGCAGAAAGAACCCATTGTTTTGAGGAAAAGAGATTATACGGACACTCAGAAATCTCCATTAAGAACCAAAGACATCATAAGCAAACCCATTTCACGAGAGTTCCTCCCTGACTGGAGAAATGCATTGCATTTTGATTTTTGGTTACATTTGACATCTATTCATTTACTCCTTCACTCATTATTTCTCGAGCACTTCCTCTGTGCCAGGCACTGCTCTATCAATAGTACAGGTCTTCTTTCAGCATTTGTTTCCTTCTAAAAGGAATTTCTGCAAAGAACAAACTATGATAGATAATGAAGTTCAAGTTGCTTTCTCAAAGTCTTATTAGGCAAAGCTACAGTATGAAGTCAAATGCAGAGACATCTTTGACATTTTTCCCTTTTCTAGTTTATAATATTAAGTTTAAGGATGTGGAAATACGTATGTTCTTTTGCCTAAAAAATGACATCATTTCCTACTGCGAGAGCCATTTTTAGGAGCTCCACCAACCCTGACGCACTTGGAACTTTTGTGCCTTTTTATTTCACCTGTTGAAATGCAGTCTCCTCCAAACTATTTCCCTCTTTCCAGTCATTTCTCTCCAGACATTCTGGGTTCAATTGCATCTGAGAAGCAGAGCTGAGAGAACCCACAAAAGGCCAGGAGTCTAAAATCCAGACCTGTCACCTTGATTCAGCTACTTCCTCTCCTGGGACTTTGAATGAGAGGGTACTTCCTTAGAGAAGAGTCTGCCCACTGTAGGGATAAAGGGCATCCTGGGGTCTATCACTGGTTCATCAGGCAAGACAAGAATGGGGGGTGATTTTTCCCCACTAAACTGGGGAGTGTTTGGAGTTGAAGAGTTAAAATGTGTGCACCTGTTCGCTGCTGGTGTCCCGGAGGCTGGAGCCACCCCCTGGGAAAACCACGCACATGTCACCCATCACAAGAGTCTTAATTCGCTTTAGACCCATCATTTCAGTCCTGGGAAAAGTTCCTCTGGAAATACCATCTTTCAGAATACAAGCAGTATATTCATGAAGATGCCCAATCCGGCCATCATCCAGGACATCACAGGTCATGGAGGCCTAATTAAGGAAATGGGGTCCCCCTAAAACTTTGCTGAGTTTATGCTGAACCTCTCTGTCCAACCATATTCCCTTTCTTGTCCTCCCTCTGTTGCCCTCAAGATTGAAGAGCATGAAAGAAAAGGGAGGATTGAAACTGAGCAGGAGCTTGTGGGGCCCTCCTGGGTACAAAAGCCCCTCCATGTATTGTTTGTAGAAAGAAGAAAAAAGTTTTCATCTCTGAGGCTTCCCGCGTGTTTGTATGAGCAGCCTTGAGCAAGCAGTTAACGAGAAGGGTAGAGTCACAGGACTCCTCGTTCCTCCTGCAGGACACAGATAACAATCTGACACTTATCTCTGAGTTGTTCTGCTGACACTGAGACACACACACACACACACACACCCCACTCAGGTGGAGGGCATGACTTCACACTGACCACAGGCACGCAGACCCCAGACTGGCGGAAGCCAGATGGAGATTCCTGAAACATCACCCTGTTTCCTCACCACCAACCCATCAGAAGAAGGTCCATGAGCTGCTCACGCATCCTATGAGCCTTGCCTCCAAAAACCCTTGCCTGAAAGCCATCAGGGAGTTCGGGTCTTTTGAGCACGTGCTGCCAATTCTCCTTGCTCAGCGCCTCGCAGATAAACCCTGACTCTGCTGCAAACGCCCGCTCTTTAGAGTTTGGCTTGCTGCCTGCTGGAGGCACCCAAGCTCGTGTTCCGTAACGTGACCGTTGAATTCTTCAATCCCATCACAGCGCTGCCAAGACCCGGTGAGGTTTAAGGCCACTCGCCCTCTCACAGACACTGCAGCCCTGGGGCTCCTGCTTCTGTACAGGCTGGTCTCACTGACGCGGTGTCCACTCTGAGAGGAGCCCCTGTGTCTTCCTCGCTGACACCCACCCGCACACACATACACGCGCACACAGCTTCCAGACTTTCGTGAGTGAGACAACGGCAATCACATCACAGCCACAGGGCCGGCTCTGAATTGACAAGCGGGCACCCCCACTGTAAAATACCCTATGGGGAGTTCCCATCGTGGCTCAGTGGTTCACAAACCCGACTAGGAACCATGCGGTTGTGGGTTTGATCTCTGGCCCCGCTCAGGGGGTTAAGGATCTGGCGTTGCCGTGAGCTGTGGTGTAGGTTGCAGACGTGGCTCGGATCTGGTGTGACTGTGGCTGTGGTGTCAGCCGGCAGCTGTAGCTCTGATTCGACCCCTGGCCTGGGAACCTCCGTATGCCATGGGTACGGTGCTAAAAAAGACAAAATAAAAATAAAAACACCCTTTGGCTGCTCACCACACCATAGAGGAATTTCTGCTCAATCTTGTGTTTTTTCCTTTCTCATCTGACGTCTTCGACCTCTCCCCTCCCACCCCAGCGTGACACCGCCTCCCAATCTGAAAACACTCCTCCCTTTGCTCCAGGACTCACTCCCCTCCTACAGCCACATTCTGGTCCCGCCATCCTCCATGCACCCGTGCCAGAAAGGTGTGTCCTTACACAGGAACCTGTATGCTGCCGTATACAGGGTCCACCTGAAAGCTACAGGGTTACAAGGGGAACGTATTCCTCCTTCACAGACGTCCTGAGGAGCATTGCTCAGAATTGTGAAATGCTGAAAACAACCCAAATGATCAATGATGCAAACATTTAGGAGTTCCCCTTGTGGCTCAGTGGGTTGAGGACCAGATGTTGTCTCTGTGAGGATGCGGGTTTGATCCCTGGGCTCACTCAGTGGGTTAAGGATCTGGTGTTGCTGTAAAGTTTGTGGTGTAGGCCTCAGCTGCAGCTCTGGCTCAACCCCTGGCCCCAAAACTTCCATATGCTGCAGGTATGGCCATAAAAAATAAAATAAAAATCGTTACCCTAGTGGTTTCCTAGAGCTGGGAAGGAGCAAGAGGTTGGAAGTAATAGGTGAAGAGCATGGGGTTTCTCTTTGGGGTGACAGAAATACCCTGAATTTTTGGCGATGGTTGCACAAGTCTGGGAATACACGAAACCTCACTGAATTGTACACTTTAAGTGGGTGAATCACACGCCCTATGAATTAGGTCTCAATAAAGCTGTGACCAAAAAGAATTAGGTTCTAGTCTCCTGATGAAATATTATCCGATGAATAAAATGTGAGATTGTGACGCTCCTGTTAACCTCCACCCCAAACCCTCTGGGTTTTGAGCTGTTTGGGGCCTTGTCTTTCTCATTTGTCATCGAGTTTCTATGCTTACCTGTCCCTCTTTCCGCATCTCAGTTTCTGTTACAATTTATCTTGTGACCAGACCCCACTCCATGCTTTGGCGATGATTTTTGGACTGAAATGTACCGTCCATGAATATCTGATTTGATCTCCTTTCTGGACCGTTCAAGAGCCTTGAGCAACCCAACTTAAACACTGGCTTTGCCTAAGGGACGCCCCGCATCCATGTCATCACGTGCCTCCCTGCCCTGCCCAGGGGCCAGCCTAGGGCAAAGCCAAGCAGGTGCTCAGGGAACAACATTTAAAGAGGCACTCAGTCTTGGGAGTGCAAGTGCAGAGCCAGCCCCTGCGTCGATGCCTCTTTAAGGGAGCGGTGCTCAGGTTGAAAAATTTAAAGAGATACTCAGGCTCAGAGGTAGAGCCTCAGAGTAGGTGCCTCCTTAAATTTTATGCCTATAGTGCCTCTAATCTAACCGATCCCAGAGACCCAGAAGGTAAACAAGTCAGATACTGGACACGCAGGGTGTGTGTTTGTGATCAATGGATGAGCTCTATTCCTTTGTTAACGCCATCCTAATAATACTGTTTTTAGCTAAGTACACTTAATAATTTTCATTTTTTGGAGTTCCTGTGGTGGCTCAGCAGGTTAAGAACCCGATATAGTGTCTGTGAAGATATGGGTTCAATTCCTCACTCAGTGGGTTAAGGATCCGGCATTGCCATGAGCTGTGGCGTAGGTTATAGAAGTGGCTTGGATCTGGTGTTGCTGTGGCTGTGGTGTAGACCGGCAGTGGCAGCTCTGATCCAACCCCTAGGCCAGGAATTTCCATGTGCCGCAGGTGCAGCTGTAAAAAGAAAAATAGGAATAATAATCATATTCACTTTTCGGAAATTTAAGATCCCAAAGTTCATCCTTTTCGTTGAAAAAAACTTATTTTGAGGTCGTAGGAACAGAATGCGGTCAGCAGCACCAATACCCAATCTTTCCCTTTAATAAAAATTCAAGAGATACAATAGTGTCCTTGGATAATTCCTTACAGGTAATCTGGGGCCACTGAGAGATACTGAAATATACCACCCACCACCCACCCCCACGTGGGGGATCTCAGGCAGAGCCAGTGCTCCATTCCAGTCCTACAGAAGCTGCTCACACATGCTTTACACCAGCGGAGTAGAGCACACAGGTTGTCGCTCCAAATCCCTTCCTTTGGTGGAACAATGTCTCTCCGTTCCTCCTGGTTTTGGTGTTATTTGGAATCCCACCTCCTGGCTCTAAGGATCATCATGTGACCTGCCCTGGCCAATCACTATTCACTACACCCCTCCATCCAGGGGTCCCATGACTAAGCAGAACCAACCAGAATCCTGCTTGAAAATTGACGGTGTGCACACAGTGGGGATGGGGGTGGCCGCTCTTTCTGCAGGATTCTCAAGCTTGGAGCTTATTTTTATGAGACCTTGTGAGGAGCCAGCAGCTGCCATCCTGGTCACCAAGTTCTGCTGGAGAATAAAATCATTGCTGAGGAGAGCAGAGCCAGAGGAGGGAGGTGGACCCTGAGTCCTGTGATGGATGGTCCGGCTGTGTCTGAAATCTGACACCCCTAGACATTCACAAAGTTGGACTGTTATGTTGGGGGTTGGCTGGTTGGTTGTTGTTGTTGTTGGGTTTTTTTTTTTTTTGCTTGTTTGTTTTGTCTGTTTGTTTGTTTGCTGTGCTTGAAGTAATCTGAGTTGTAGTCTGTCAGTCTGGGTTGAAACTAAAGAGAGTCTAGACTAATAAAGCAAATTGAGGCCAAGATCTTATTTGTTCAGTACTTGTTTTGCTCTGTCTTTCTGAACGCCTTCATTTTCTTTGTTTCTGCTTTCTCCATTCTCACCATCAACATTCTCTTTCTCACTTTCCTTACTTAGCCCAATAAGTACACTTAATACCTAGACGATTCCCTGAGGGATTATTAGATATCCGGCTTCACACATGGGGTTCTGAATTCACAATTTATTTATTGTGGTAAAGACGGTAGCCTATTTTCTCCAAAGAGTAAGATCTCTACCACTCAGTTCCTTCCACCATGATGGGGAAGGCAAAGCTCTTGAGGCTGTAACAATGTGATGACAGCCAAAACAGGTTTTTCTCATCCAGTCAATACCTAGGTTAATTGATGATGGTATTCATTAGCTGAAAACACGCTGTGCAGAGCTATTTAATTCAGTACAAGTGTAAATAGAAGCAAAGAATGTCTCCCAAGATTCTCTTGCAATGTTTTAATCTTTTCTTCCAAGATTTTTCAGAAAATTTACATATACAGTTGCTTGCTTCAGTAGATTCAATGTGAAGATACATAGATGCAGTTTCAAGGAACTGGAAATAAACACTCCATGTTTGCAGTACATGTTGGAGAAGCCAGATTAGCAAAGCCTCTCATTGAATGATGTCAAGCAAAAGCGGATATCCTTATAGATCAATGGCTAATCTCTCCTCTGTAGATATAAAATGGACTTTCTTAAAGGCTGTGAAAGTTATTTAAACACAACATTTGAGGCTACAACAGTCTTGGAGTAAAAAAAAAAATGCATCATCAAATTATTCATGGAGAAAATGAAAGGTTTTAATTATCCAAGAGAAGGGGGTGGACTTTCTTTTCCCTGCCTTTCTGCGGGAGGCACACTGCTGGGGACCTCTGAAGAAGGTGTTAAGCATGAGGTCAGCTGTCAGTAAAGACTTAGAAGAGTCTTTTCGTGACTCCAGTTGACTAAAACCATTTGGCTGGACAGATGCTGTAAGCAGAGGAGCCAGTCAAGGAAGTGAGACTCAGTCAAAAGAACAGCTTGTGAATGACCTTGTGAATGACCTTGAATACCAAGCTAAGGTTTTGGACTCATTCCTTTGGGAAGTTGGGAGCCATTGGAGATGTTGGGGCCATCTCTCATGTGTGAACAGTGGGATTTCAGGAAGATGAAGCTGGCTGCAGAGTTGGACCAGAACTGATTCAGATGCACCAGAACTGGACAGCCTGCTGTGGTCAGCTGAGCCAGGTACAACTGGGCCTGTGAGCCAGGGGACCGCGGGGCTCCAGGGGCATCAGCTGGTGGTTTTTGTGGGAGATGGGGGCTGGGGGAGGGTGTCTGAGCCCTGGAGATGGAAAGCTGAACCAAAGAGGGGAGCAGCAAGATCTCTCTTCCCCAGCCCATCCCCAAGAAGAGGGGGCCGGGCTGCAGGCAGGTCCCAGAAGAGCGGCTTTGGGGAGGGTCTCTGCAAGGATCTGGGGAACTGGGTGCAGCGTGATTGGGAAGGAGACCCCGCCAGCCACGTACAGAGAAGAGTCTAGTTGCAAAGCGGCTGTTACTGACACATGAGGGGCCCTCTCTCCCAAAGAGAATACAAAACTAAAATATAGCTGGATGTGAAAGTGAACTCCCATTTTGAATGAAAAGAGAAATTACAATCAATTACAACTGTTAAATAACCAACATCGCATGATCCAGAAAAACAATATTTTCTTACCTACCTGACTTGCTTGAATAATGATTTTCTTTTCTCAGGGTTTTTTGGCTGTACACTCTCAGTGCCCTTCCAATCTGTCAACAACTTTATGATACCATTTTCTATAGAATGAAAAAAGATCAGTCAGTCTTTGGTGTAGCCTGCTCAAACAAAATTAGGCTTTTTTTTAATATCAATAGTTTAGGAAAGTTTCAGCTTCTCAACTCTTTATTGGTAATGTCACATAAACTTTCAGAAACGTTATCAAATCTGGGGACATTTCTGTAAAACATCACGTATGAGTTGTAAGAAATATTTTGGAGTATTTCAGAGTATCTCTATTAAATTATGATAAATATTTTTTGAATTAAAGATATACAAATGGGCTTGTCATCAACTATATATATATTCAGCTGTATATATTTAGTAGAATATAGATACATGCAAATTAAATGTATCCCCAACTCAACTTCCCCTTAAAGGGTCCCTAAAGTACCCACAGACTCCAGCATCGCCTGATGGAGGGGAGTGACCCCAAGACACATGGGAATTCGAAATGGAGAAAAACAGCAGCCTGAACTGATTTGCCATCAAAATATCTTAGGTTAGCAAATTTTCAAACATGCGTGGCCATGCAACTATAAAGCCAGGACATCTCCAGTGCCTTAGAAGGCTCTCCATGCAAGCGAAGTTGTGTCAGCGGTGTCGCAGCAGAGCCATCTCCAGTCACACAGCTTTATCTGCCGTGGAGAAATAGGGGTAATTCCAGCATCGCTCTCCACGGCTGGCATGGCCACTGACTGAAGAGGCAAACACCGAGCCATTCAGTAAAGGCAGCCAACGTCTCTGAAGCTCGTGCCCTCCACAATAAGCAGCATCACTCAGGTGTTTCCTGCAGACCTGGCGGTGTTCCCGGCCGGACAGGTAGGGGAGTGTTAACCAGTGCAGAGCCCAGGCTACATGGTAGTGTGTGTGTGTGTGTGTGTGTGTGTGTGGGGCCCCTTTCCCTTTGGATGGGAGTGGGAAGTTGTAGCTGTGGATGGTACAAGGAGCCGTCTTATATCCAAGGGCAGATAAAATATGAATAAATATAAATATAAAACAGAGGTTAAACTGTGTCTAGTCCCTTATGATGGAGCATGATAACATGTGGACATGTATGTGTAACTGGGTCACCATGCTGTACAGTAGAAAAAAAATTGTATTGGGGACATAACTGTTAGAAAAATAATAATTAATTTAAAAAGAACAGAGGTTAATTACAGAGTAAATGTGGAGGTAGCATAAATTTAATGACCTTTTAGGGAAAGATTACTTATAGTTTTCTTGGATATCTGTCACAATATCTTTTTGGGTGCTTGCTTTTTAAATTTTTTTAAACTTTTAACTTTTTAAAAGGTGAAGATCTCTACTTCAACCCGTCAATTCATGTTCATGACGTCTGTCTGCTGGTATTGTGAAGACACAGCAAGAGTTTGATAAACCTTAGCCCACTCTTCATGTTTTAAAAACAATTGGCACGACCTTTTAAAATTCAGAATGAGCCTCTCTCTTACTTTAATCCAATGCCTTATTCCACTGAATACTTTAATAACTCCCTGAGCTGCTACAATGGTGACCTGTGTGAATGTTTTAAATCAACAAACATTCATAAGGTGTCTTTACATGGAGTCACTGACATAATTTGGAAGATGTGGTATATATATATATATATATATATATATATATATATATAATGGAATACTACTCAGCCATAGAAAAGAACAAAGTAATGCCACTTGCGCAACATGGATGGAACTAGAGACTCTCGTACTGAATGAAGTGATCAGAAAGAGAAAGACAAATACCATATGAGATCACTTATTTCTAGAATCTAATATATGGCACAAATGAACCTTTCCACAGAAAAGAAAATCATGGACTTGCAGAATAGACTTGTGGTTGCCAAGGGGGAGGGAGGACGAATTGGGAGCTTGGGGTTACTAGATGCAAACCATTCCTTTTGGATTGGATTATCAATGAGGTCTTGCTGTGTAGAACTGAGAACTATGTCTAGTCACTTATGATGGAGCATGATAATGTGAGAAAAAAGAATGTATACATGTATGTGTAACTGGGTCACCATGCTGTACAGTAGAAAAAAAAACTGAATTGGGGAAACAACAATAAAAAAATTTTTTTTTAAATTCCACCAGGAACCTTGCCCGTGTTGCTCCGAAATCTCCATCACTATCAGTTTTAACAACCACGTAATAGACAACGATTAGTAAATGCTGACATTGAATTAGCCATTCCAATATTGTTAGACATTCAGAGCTTCTAATTTCGGGCCGTTATAAACGATGGTAGGAGGAGCGTTTCCACCTCTATAGCTTTTCCTGTGAATCAGATTCGAAATTACCTGTGAGCACAGAGACAAGACGAGCAGCCCAAGGGTATGTTTCCTCCTTGACCGAGTGCCGTCCCCTCTGCAGGGCTGCCCTCTTCTGGTACAGGGTGGGGGAGGGGCTGTCTTCCATCCTGCTGAGCCAGCCTGCTCTGCCACCTGTCCCTCTGCTGCTCCAAAACCAGGTAATTCAAGCGTTCCTGTTGTGGCTCAGCAGGTTGAGAACCTGACATAGTGTCCATGAGGATGCAGGTTCGATCCCTGGCCTAACTCAGGGGAGTTAAGGATCTGGCATTGCCACAGCTGCAGCATAGGTCCCAGATGTGGCTCAAATCTGATGTTGCTGTGGTTGTGGTGTAGAGCTGCAGTTTCAATTTGACCCCTAGCCGGGGAGTTTTCATGTGTCACAGGTGCAGCTGCAGAAAGAGGAGAAAGAAAGAAAGAGAGAAAGCAAGCAAGCACAACGAGGGAGAGAGAGAAAGAGAGAGGGAGAGAGAGAGAGAGGAAGAAAGAAAGAGAAAGAAAGAAAGAAAGAAAGAAAGAAAGAGAAAGGAAAGAAGAAAGAAAGAAAGAAAGAAAGAAAGAAAGAAAGGAGGAAGGAAGGAAGGAAGGAAGAAAAAGAGAGAGAAAAAGAGAAGGAAAAAGAAAGAGAAGAAGACGAGAAAGAAAAGAGAGAGAAGAAGAAAGAAGAAAAAGAAAAGAAAGGGAGAGAGAGAGAAAGAGAAAGAAAGAGAAGGAAGGAAGGGAGGAAGGAAGAAAGAGAAGGAAGAGAAAGGGAGAGAGAGAGAAAGAAAGAGAGAGGGAAAGGGAGAGAGAAAGAATGAAAAAAGAAAAAAGAGAAAGGGGGAGAGAAAGAGAGAGAGAGAAAGAGAAGGAAGGAAAGAAAGAAAGGAAGGAAGGAAGGAAGGAAAGAAGGAAAGAAAGAAAGAGAGGGAGAGAGAGAGAAAGAAAGAGAGGAAGGGGGAGAGAAAGAAAGAAAGAGAAGAGAGAAGCAAGCAAGAAAGAAAGAGAGGAAGGAAGGAAGGAAGGAAAGGAAGAAACAGGAGAAAAGAAAGCCAAACCAGGCAATTCAAAGCAGCCCCAGTGGAAGGCAGCAAACAGTTCCACATTCAGTGTCAGCCTCCCTGATGCAGAAAGGCCTTCTGAGACCCTTACGATGGGCATTGCCTCCTGCTGGTGCTGGCCTCTACTGAGCGCCACCGGGCCTCCCCTCTCTCCTCGTGGGCCCCTCCTCTGCCTCTAACCCTGGACAGACTGTCACCTCCTAGATTCTTGTTAGCAGAGTTTAGACACACACACACACACACACACACACACACACACACACACACACGCCCTCTGCTTTACAGGCATTTTCCAAAACTCATTAGGGTGTGGTGGGAAAACAAGAGAGCTTAGCAGAATCAGTTTTGAAATCGGAATTTTCTCTATTGGGACAAAATCTAGAGGCATTGCCCTTGCCTGTCGCAACCAGCATGAACTCCAGGCCTTGCCCTTCTCTGTGGTGTCCAAGGTCATTGTAGATCCTGGGCCACAGAGTGCATCCTGGGAAGGAGGACATTGCTGGGGGACCTGTGTCAGCCTGTGGCCTCGGAGCCCCGGTGAGGCACACAGCCCAGGAGGATGCTCCTATCTGCTGCTTGCTCAGCACACACACAGGAGGGGATCTGCAAACACTTTGTTGCGGGGGTGACTCACTAGGGTCAACTACAGCCTCTCCCCTCCTGCCCTGGACGTGTTTCTAACAGAAGTTACAGCAGCACGAAAAAGCCGGGGAAGCGGGAGCATATTTCCAAGGACAAGAGCGCCTCTTCCCTTCTGGCCACTAATTTGGGAGATGGAGGCCAACCTCTATCGAATATTCTCAAACTATCTGTGTCCTGTCCTGGTTCCCTGAGCTGAGGACAAGGCGCATGGTCGTTTGTTGAATGAATCCTCAGACCAGGAGATAAGTCAATAGTGCCACCTGCATCTCAGGGACAGGGACCTGACACTCCGAGAGGTGACGATCAAAGAGCTGCAAACAGTGGGGCCAGGACTCAACCTCCAACTACCCCCACTCCCCCACCATCCTTGCCAGTGGGGCTTTCAGATACTCCTCGGCATCAGCAGGTGGGGGACTATGTACCCAATGCTGTGACAGTTACACTGATTTTTAGGCAAATCTTTAGCGAGAGAGCTGTATCTTTCCATTGCAACATAGAATCAAGGATGCATAGTATATAACTCCCCACGTATTCAGCAGAGGAGCTTATATTCAAGTCAATTCCAAGCCAAATAATTAAACATAAACCCTGCAGCTCTGTCCCCCCCCTCTCCCAGATGCCATTCTTTGTGCCGTTCTGTGATAAACACACACAGACACACACTCTCACTCTGAATATTGACGGTAGAAAGAAGGAATTAAGAAGTCCACCAATAAACAACGTGCTTCTGGAGAGCTTTTAAAAAAAATCATTAAAATAACATTTTCTAACATGTAGCTTCACACCCATTTCGGAGAACCCATAAAGATCACAGATATAAGCGGATTCGGACTCTAGAGGCTCCTTGGCGAGGTGTGTTTTCATTCGCTTGGGAGTGATGTTTATCAGCCTAACCTTCAGAAGATGCCTTTCCAGAGACCGCCAACCTTCTGGAGTCTGTTTTGTGTTCAATAATTCTAACCTGGATGGTTGTCGGAAAACAAACAGCACGGCCGTTTCCCCATCACACTCGGCAGCCCGGGGAAGGAGAGCCCGGGCCAGCCGGAGAAGCAGGACCCCGGACCCCAGGCAAGGGGGCGGATCTCGTCGGGGAAGAACACCAGAGCCCGCTCCCCAGAAACCGGAGGGGCTAAGACCCCTGGTCGGTGATCATGGGCTAAAACTCCCCGAAGCTCACCCCGGACCTGCTTATGCAACACCATGTTTATGTTCACAGCAAAGCCAAAATGCCCCTGCTGCTTTTTTAGCAGAATCCAGGCTCACATGGCCTCAGGCTTTGAGAAAGGTCTGGCAGCGTCTTCTTCAGGAAGGGGTCTTAGGAGCAGATAATGTGGCCGTAATGTGACACTGTCCCCAGACAGATGCCTGTTCCCACCACGTCCTGGCCAGCTCCTCCGGGACACAGGAAGCCCCGAGAGAAATGAGACCAAAAAGGAAAGAGCCCCACCCCACGGGGCCACCAGGCTCCGCAGGTGGAATCTTCAGAAGCCTGGAGCAGACATGTGGGAGCTTCGTCCCCATTTCAATAACCCGCCTAAGAAGAATGAAGCATCCTTTGCAGGAGCACATGTCCTGCGTGGAGCACTAGCCACGTTTGCAGAGTGTGGTTCAGACATGAGCTTCTCCCTGCTTCTCTAGTTCTCAGAACAAGGTGGACAAGGAGACATGCAAATGGCCCGGCTTATAGAGCACAACGCCCTCGGGGAAACAAACACAGCTCACTGCAGGCCACTCACAAAGCAATGTTCATATGCACAGCTCTGGGATGGTTTGCGGTCCAGAGACCCACTTAACCATCTTGAAACTTGGGTGACAAAGAAGCCCGAGCTCCTGTCCCAAGGCTCTTGGGTTCGACGAGGCCACCCCAGATGGAAGACCTGAGGGGTGCAAGCAAGGCCCTTTCCCCTCGCTCCCGATAGAACTTCACTCGCAGTGGCTTTGACATTGGAGCATTTTCTGGCCATTCAAGCAGTTAATGACTCGAAGCAAACACTCAAAAACTCTATGCAAGGAACTATATTTAATATCTTGTAATAAATTATAATGGAAAAGAATTGATTGAGCCGTTCCCACTGGGACTCCGCGGTTGAAGAACCCCACTA
This sequence comes from Phacochoerus africanus, assembly GCF_016906955.1. Taxonomy (NCBI): domain Eukaryota; kingdom Metazoa; phylum Chordata; class Mammalia; order Artiodactyla; family Suidae; genus Phacochoerus; species Phacochoerus africanus. The sequence continues at coordinate 200,416,935 of NC_062546.1, forward strand.
GTATCCGTGAGGATGCGAGTTGGATCCCCGGCTGGACTCCCTGGGTTAAAGAATCTCGTGTTGTCTTGAGCTGCAGCATAGGTCACAGATGCAGCTTGGATCTGGTGTTGCTGTGGCTGTGGTGTAGGCCGGCAGCTGCAGCTCCAATTCAACCCCTAGCCTGGGAACTTCCATACGCCACAGGTGTGGCCCTTAAAAGAAAAGGAAAAAGAAAAAGAATTGAAAAATAATTTTTAAAGAATATATATGTGTGTGTATATATATATATAAACTAAATCACTTCACTGTACACCTGAAATGAACACAATATCGTAAATCAACCACCCCTCAATTTAAAAAAAAAAAGAAACTATTCAATTCTACGTGGAGAATCCCTCAGCAAAGGGAAGAACCCTTTGGTAACATACATTTTCACCTCTTATAAAGCCACTTATCTGCTTTCAGACAAACTGGCACAGAGGCTGCCTGGTGGCCGAGAAGAATAGTCATTTGCTTCCTCCTCGGAATTGATGGAGTTTCATCCTGGAAACTGGCCCTTTGCGCCAACAGGGAAAGTTATTGGCTTTCAGATTTCCTCGCTCCTCTTGGAAAGCTGGGTTCCCTGGAGCCTGTGGATTGGTCTGGCTTCTGTGGAGAGAGGGCGGGTCCGTCACACAGTTCAAGCTGTGCCCTGAAGCCCAGGGCCTGTATTCAGCAGCCCTGGGCTTGGGTCCCCAGGGGAACAGAAGGAGATGCTCACCTTTCCTTTCTGTTTCTTTTCTTTTCTTTTTATTGCTGCACCTGCAGCATGTGGAAGCGCCCAGGCTAGGTGTCCATCGGAGCTGCAGGTGCGGGCTACGCCACAGCTACAGCCACGCCAGATCTGAGCCACCTCTGTGACCTGGGCTGCAGCTCACGGCAATACTAGATCCTTAACCCACTGAGTGAAGCCAAGGATGGAACCCACATCCTCAGGGAGACAACTGCAGGTCCTTAACCTGCTGAGCCACAACGGAAACTCCGCGATACTCTCCTTGCATCCCCAGGCTCCTGGTTCTGCCTTGCTGGTTCTAGGTGTGCATCCCCCCCACCCTACCCCCCCCATCCTTCAGCCTCAGTTTTCCTTATCCCCAGGAGGGCCTGGCTGTGTGGTACTGCCTGGAGTCAGGGCAGATGACTCATGCGCCAAGAATTCACCACTTGACTTGAAAGCCCAGCCAAGGAAAGGAAACTCCCTTTGCATCTGGCATCCTTCTGGGGGCCGCTGGGGGCGGGCCTGCTCTCCCAGACTGGGAGGGGCCGGAATGTTATTCTTCTTTCCCCAAACTACAGATGTATCTGTTTCCTGAGCTTGCTGTTTATTCCGTTGGAAACTGAAAATACCCAGTTAGAATCAAGTTTCATTTCACCCAGAAATAGGGCAAGTGTAGACTCTTCAAAAAGGATTTGTGAACAGGAAATGAACCTCAGTGTTGAGTTCCAAAATCATGTACTCCTTGGTGAGTTCTTAAACAAAATTTCAATTCCTTGAAAATAGGACATGAACAGGATTTCAAAAACCACGTATGATGGTCACAGATACTCACGAATTCTCTTTTATACCCAACAAATACAAAGAGCAAAGATGGTTCTAGAGAGCTGGCCCTCGTGTGGCTCATTCCCAAACTAGAGCTCTCGGGTCCATTCCAGAGAGGGTTCTCACAGGTGCATGAAAAACAGGGTCATTGCAGGACGGCAGCGACGCAGGTTAAAGAAATCCTCGCACAAGCCCTCAGATCTAGTTCCAGACCCCAAGCCAGGAGGAAATGCTACAGAGACTGTCTGTGCATGACGTGGGAGTGTTGCCGGCTGTTTTCCTGCTTATCGAGAAGATAAAACCAGAACCAACTTGGCCTTGAGGGAGCCACACAGGCCTGCACCCACAAGAGTATCTAAAAGGACATATATTCAAATATGCGAGAATTTTGTAAGCTACTTGTTACATTGTTGGCAGTTTGAAATAGACTATGATGGGAGTATTTCTATCACAAAAATTGGCAAAGGCTGCAAATCTTCGCCTTTTCTTTTCTTTGTCTTTTCTTTTTTTTTTTTTTTTTTTGAATTGATTTATCAGCACACCATTGCCTGAGCTGGAGGAGGAGAAGAAGGAAATACCTCTGGCCAAAGGGCAGACCTTAAAGGCAAGTCACCACATTTTAAAGGTGTGAGCAACCCCGATTTGATCTGATGGGTCACCACGCCTAGAGCTGTGACGTTGAAAAACAGGCATGACCATTGTACGGGCCACCAGCAAGCCCTGGGGGTGCAAGGGACCCGAGGCTTTCATCTCCCCGGAGTAAGGGTCAGGAAATGATACAATCTGTTCCTTGTGCTGCTGTGGAAAGTTAAGAGGAGCCGGGGTCATGCTTGGGTGGAGCAGGGCAGAGAAGGCCCATTTGTTCAGACCACCTGTTGATGTGATAAGAAAGAGCCAGAGCAGATTTGCAAATCAGGTAACACTGGCGTCAGGATCTTCCTGGAAATGCACAAGAGAGGATTGTCTAAAGTCATCCTGGCTGGGGACACAGGCTATTGTATTACTCCTTTGAGCCCTGAAAGGTAACATGGCCTTTGGTGACCTGTTAGTATCAGGGACCTGTAGGATACTAAGCAAATCTATGACCATGTTTAGTGTGTTGGTGGAGGGCTCACGCCTCTCCAGGCACTATTTTGGACAAGCGCACGCCATCTTCATAGCGACAGCACAGAGTAGGACTTGGCTTCTCCCATTTTACAGATGAGGAAACTGAGGCATAGATTTGATTCAGCTACAAGGTAGAAGAGTCGAGATGGTGATTTGACTAAAGCCAGCGCTCTGGGGATGTCACTGAGGATTCCCAGGGCTCTGCTGCCCTGAAGCTGCCACCCGCTGGTCCAGGCACAGCCCTCTGGGGGCCACCTGAATGGAACGCCCTCGACAACGCTTCGGATATTTGAAGACGACTGTTCCATTCCTTGAACCCTCTTCTGTCCTCCAGGGTAAACGTCCTTGGTTCATTCAGTCGCTTCCTCTGCAAAGTGGCTCAAATCCCCTGACTGCAGTGAAAAACCATGGCAAGTGCACACCGCACTCCGCATGTGTGAGATCAGAAGCGCGTTGCAAGCACCATGCTCTTTGTTCTAAAATGATCCACCTCTCTTAATACACCAGCTAGCGGAAAAAAATAAGCTGCAGAACAATTTGTTAGCGGGGTTCCATTTTTGTGGCACGGTTATTTACATACGTAGCGTAATACACCTGTGCATATGCACAGCTATTAATATGCACAGAAAAAAGCCTCTGAAAAGGAGAACTAAGTGCCCCCACCATCGCATGTAGGTGGTGAGGCTGCAGATGGAGACAAGAGATTGGGGAATTTCACACTTTGCACACTGCTTGAAGTGTTCATGATAATTAGGTGTTACTTTGGCTTTTTAATTCAGATAGCAAAATATTGACTTCTGGAAGTCATTCAATGACTCTTTTCAAAACACTGCTTAAATGCTATCTTTTATAAACTCATCTAAGAATTTCATGGGGAATAAAATGATTTAATTCGGACTCAACTCCTCCCCCTTCCCAAAACGGTCAATGTGAAAGTTTGAAAATTGTGGCTCCCAAGTCCCGCTGTGTCTTCTGGCAGCGAAGCCATTTCCCAGCGACGTAGATGCGCCATTTCTGGGCACGTCTGGGTCTCAGGACATCCTGTCAGCTTTGTGCATCCTTGGCTGTTTTCCAGCCTGCATCACTGATACGGATAAAAGGCCAGCTTACGGCGTCTCCTCATCCTTTCAAAGGTGGCGCTACTTACTCATTCCCTCGTCTGCTTCTGAGGATGTTCGGGGAGTCCTAACCCCACAGAGCAGAGCCCAGCCTGGGGAAGAGGACAGAGCCTTGGGCAGGCGTTGGGCAGGCATGCCCACGAAACTCAAACGTTCTGGAGCTGACGGGGCACAAGGCCGAAGGTTTCCTAAGACCCAGACGAGCTGTGGTGCTGCTTGGCTGGGTGGCGTTACCTTTTCGTGGCTCCGGAAACCAAGGTTCATGGAAAGGAAGTGAATTACCCTGGTTGGTACAACTGGGACTAACTTATATTCCTTCCAGCCCATGAACAGTCTGGAGCCCAGTTCCGATACCCCTGGGGTGGGGGCATTACATGGTGTCGACCTCTGTGGGAGGCCATTGGAATGATCGCCCACCTTTTAAATTCTTAGACTCTTTGACAATTTTACTTCCAGGAATTTATGGGACACACATACCCATGTTGAAATGATACGTGTCCATGAACTTCTACTGTAATGTTATTTGCCTTAAGAAAAATTGGGGGAGTTCAGTCATGGCTCAGCAGTAATGAATCCAGCTAGCATCCATGAGAACACAGGTACCATCCCTGGCCTCGTTCCGTCGGTTGAGGGTCTGGTGTGGCGGTGCGCGGTGCAGTCACGGCTCGCATCCCGCATTGCTGTGGCTGTGGTGCGGACTGACAGCTACCGCTCCAGTTCGACCCCTAGCCTGGGAACGTCCACATGCCATGGGCGTGGCCAGTAATAATAATAAGGTTCAAAAGGAGAAATGTCTTGGCTCATGAACTTTGGCCAATTCTGCAGACCCGTCCTACGCCTTCACAGGACTGAGAGCAGCCTTGCCGCCGGCCCTGCGACAAGAGCCAAAAGGGTCCCAAGAAGAGGGGCCTGGCATCCTGCTCCTGGAGAAGGCATGAACCCACCCTACATAAGAGCTCCGTGGCTCATGGAGTCCCCAAGTGGAACAGGCCTCCGTGTCCTGTAACCCAGGTCTCTCCCACCACAGCACCCCAACATGGACCTCTGGCTGGAAGACCGCCGCCTAAGAAGTCATGTGAGCATCCGCGAGAAAAGCCCAAGAAAACGCCTCACCCCAGGCCTGGCACCCAGTACATGTCCCCTGAGTGGTTGTCTGCTGAATGCGAGGGATGCAGAGCATGACACACTGGAGGAGAGACGCAGCATCCTCTCCCGTCTCTGCCCCTTCCGCCTGTCACACCAGCTCCCATTGTACTGTCTTGCAGAGGCTGTACAGTATCCCACTGATGGGCAGCTATCGTTTTCCTTTTTATTTTCTTCTTTCTGTTTCTTTCTTTTTTTTTTTTTTTCTTTATAATGGCCTCACCTGAAGCAGATGGAAGTTCCCAGGCCAGGGGTCAAATTGGAATTGCAGCTGCCCGCCTACAGCACAGCCACAGCAACGCCAGATCGGAGCCCCATCTAAGACCTACAAGGTGGCTTACGCCAACGCCAATCCTTAGCCCACGGAGCCGTAACAGGAACTCTAGGACCCGTCATTTGCTAACCACACATCCCATTTGCTTTGAAATTTCCAGAAGCATAAATGTAAATACAGATGAGCATCCTTTTGCACATTGTATGTTATTTTTCACGCATCCTTGTTTCGGGAGCATAAGTATTCCACCAAAGGAGTGACCTGTTTGAGGCACAGGCAGCTGTTCGTGAACAATAACACATGGCCGTGGCATGGACATTGCGTTCAAAAAACAAAGCTGCAAAAGAATTGGGTCTGAGGAGGAGGGAGGAAATAAGAATATAAGCTCATAGAGTCTCCAGGATCAAAGCACTAAAGATTAGTCTGCATGGAAGAACCAGACTCTGCTTATATCCCTGAGACCACCTCCGGGACACTCAGAGTCCTGTAACACTTGGGGACCTGCACACAGTATTTCCACAAAAAGCAAAAATGGCAAAAAGCCTCATATTTCAAAGGGTAAAGAGGCATAACGTCAAGATGCAGAAAGTTTTCATTGCCTCGGAGAAATTATTTTTCATCGCCCCAAAGAGAAATATTTTTCCTGTTGGAAGAAAGAGAGAAAACAGTGTTTTATAGGCAGAAGGTGGCGGTCCCCTCCCGCGGTGGGAGCCTGGAGTGAGGGGAAGGAACGAGAGCTTTGCCGAGGGGACGGGAGTGTCACAATGGCTGGGGACACTGGGCCAGGCCATGTCACCTGCCTGAGCCCCTGTGTTTCTACTGCACGAGTTTACAGTGAAAATTAGGAGTTGGGGGCTCTAGTATGTCAGGTGCTTTAATTAAGCCCCTCTCACTGGTGAGTCCCCAGGCCAGACGGAGGCTCACTGTGGACCCTCAGTGCGTAGACTCAGGCCCCGGCCCCTCCCCTCGGCTTAGGGGGTTTGGGGGTCCATTGCTGTGGGCAGGGGTGGGAGGAAAACCACAGGGTCCCCTCCTGATGGGCCAAACTCAAAAGCAGGACCCAAAGAGGGAACATTCCTGTACCCGGAGCTGGTCAGTATGCTGAGCAGCCCCCAGGTGAGACAGCGCCAGGGGTCCCCCTCCTTCCTCCTCTTTCTCTGTAGGTCCCCACCTTCAGGGCACCCCCCGCCCCTTGGCACCACCTGACTTCCAGAACCATGCCAATCACACCCATCCCAGAACTTCCTATGGCAACAGGAGATGGTTTCCTTTCTCTGGGCGATTCCCTCCACCTGTCAGGACCTCTGATGCCGTTCCTTGCTGTGGCACCATCCCTTTTCTGCCACACCTTGAAATCTTGGTGAGGCCACAGCTCTGTCTTAGGAGGTCTCCACCCGCCCTCCCAACAGGTGGCCTCGCCTACCCCTTCTAAACACTGTAACACCCAAATAAAATAAAGACCACCCTATGTCTGTAGACGTCCCAGCCCGTTCCGGCTGCTATAACAGAAAACCGCAGCCCAGGTGGCTCATGAACAAAGCAATGTACTTCTCACAGCTCTGGAGGCTGGAAGTCTGAGGTCAAGACCCTCCCTGTGTAAGACCTTCTTCTATGCAAGTCCCTCTCTTCACAGCCAGTGTCTTCTCCCTGAACCCTCACAGGGTGGATGGGGTTAGGGAGCCCTGGGGGGGCCTCTCTTCTAAGGGCACTAATCCCACGCACGAGGGCTCCACGCTCAGGACCCATCACCCCCAAAGTCTCCACCTCCTAATAGATCCCTTGGAGGAAGGGTTTTCTGATGGACGCCAAGGTTTGGACCAGAGTCCAAGTCCCGCTGTTTCCTCCTCAGTGGCCAAGCTCCGTGAGGGTTCTGACACTCAGTTTCTCCATCTGCAAATTGGGGATGACAAATCCAGGGTGAACTAGGAGTGTGAATATCGAAGCGCTTCGCACAGCCGCTGATGCCCTAACGCCAGCGCCCGCTGGCCCCAGCCAGGGATGGGCTGCCTCCTGGTATCCTCAGGGGCTCCAGTCCTACCCAGGATTTGGAACTGACCTTCGCTGGATCCTTGGAGGGTTCTTCTGCCTGCTCAGATCACGGTGGCCTCTCCTGGGCTCACCCCAAATCTGGGCGTCCCGATGCGTTCTCCTTGCCTCACTGAGCTTCTGGGCAGTGGGGTCTGCCCTGTCCCTTTCACCCCTTCTCTAAGAATGTTTTGGAAGCAAAGTGCCTTGTATACACCTGACGTGCTCTCCCAGGTCAGACTGTGGAGGTGCAAGTAGAGAATGGACTCCAGAGACAGGTCTTTTTTGTAAACACCAGAAATTTTAATTTGTGTTTTTGGAAACCTCAGATCAACTCAGTCTTTCAGTTTTTCAATTTCATTTTGCTTTTTCAGTCCAATATGGCTCCTCTTCATCCTAGTGGGAGACCTCTGGCTTTCCAGCATGACCCAGTGCTTCTCTTTTCTGCAGAGATCCAGACACATCGAACCTGAAACTGCTGGCGTGTCAACTATGCCCTCATTTTAAAATCCATAATGTCTCCTTTGCACCCAGTGGTCAACACTATTTAGTTCCCTGACATTTTGATAGAAAAATATCTGTAACCCAGAAACTTATCCTGCTACACAGTAATATTTAATAAACATGGGTTCCCTCTCTCCCCTCCCCAGCAAGCATTTCAGACCGGAATGTCCTTTCTTATTTTTCTGTCTTGGCAGGAGAGTTGAGGCCTGAGTTCTAAAGTTTACTGCAAGAAACCAGAGTTCCTATTATGGCTCAGCAGGTTAAGAACCTGACATAGTATCCATGAGGTTAAGGATCCTCAGTGGGTTAAGGATCCAGCATTGCCAAGAACTGTGGCATAGGTCACAGATGTGGCTCGGATCCAGCATTGCTGAGGCTGTGGCATAGGCCAGCAGCTGCAGCTCCAATTCCACCCCCAGCCTGAAACTTCCACATGCCACAGATATGGACTTAAAAAAAAAGAGAGAGAAAGAATGAAAGAGAGAAAGAAAGAAAGAAAGAAAGAGAAAGAAAGAAAGAAAGAAAGAAAGAAAGAAAGAAAGAAAGAAAGAAAGAAAAAGAAATTATAGCTTTTTCTCCTCATCTTTGTGCATTCTGGCTTATTCCCCTTACAGCTCAGTTTTTAGATACAACATACATTTAAAAAAAAAAATTTTAAGCATGTCCACAGTATTCACTTCAAAGTCCTAACCCTACTTTAAAAATTTCTGGTGCATTATTCTCATTTTCCTATTTTTCCCAGAAATGTTGGCCCGTTCCCTTACCAGAAGGATCAGAGTTTGATTTGACAGAACATAAAAGACCCCAGGGTACATTTATATGTCTTGTCTCTGCCGATGACTGAAAAACCAAAAATAGCTGTCCTAGGAACAGAGCTCGATCCAAGCAGCCTAGTCCCAGAACACAGAGGCAGGAACCTGGGACCCTAAACCCACATCTCAGCCCTGTTCTTATAAAGAAACAGAAAGCGAAAAGAAAGCAAATCCAGGCTACTTTGCCTGAGCACATATTGGGTATTAATTTAGAAAGTCTGACTGCCAGTTGCACCCGATGCCAGAAAAGCATAAATCCAAGATGCGTCTGGTTGGCGGTGCATCTCCCCAAGACCACGGATAATGAAGCACCTGATTTAAGCTCCCTTTGGGATAAATATGCCGAGGCTCCAATTCTGTAAAGGAGTCATAGATCAACCCCCATCTGGAAAATGCAACCAGCAGAGTTTTCAACATTCATCAATCGTTGCATCTGGTGACTCTGAATCCTGGGGGTTATGATATTAAAGCACACGGTTGTATTGGGAAGAGTTATACTAAGCCAGGAAGACTTTCTAGATTCCTAAAATTATGTATTTTTTAAGTAATGAGAAAACAAGTTGCTTTTAGGACTAATGAGTGATTGGTTTCCTTTTGGATAATTGGTTTGGTTCGGTTTTGTCAGCTCTGCCCACTCAAGCATCTGGTCAACGGTGGGCTACCTGGTATCTGATGGCCTTGGCTGGGACCCTCAGCTCTCCTCCACGGGGTGTGTCATCCTCCAGCTGGCTAGGCTGGGCTTATCTCTGAGCATCTCGACGTTTCTAGAGTAAAAGCACCCACTGTCCCCTGAGGTGCAGCTCAGAACCAGCTCATCCACATTCTACTGGCCAGGGCAGATGACAAGGCCAGTCCAGGTCCCAAAGGTGGGAAAACAGACTCCACCTGATTTGACAGCAGGGGACCCAAGGCCACGTCACCAAGGGTGCTCGTACAGGGAGTGGTAGGAGCTGTGCTCCACTTCTGGTCAATCTTGAGGGACTCGGCATCAGTTGTGTGAATAAATTTGCTTTAGTGCCAGCTCCAAGTTCCTGCTGAAATATGCCACCGGAGGCAAAGACAAGGCTGGGGAGCAGACAGCCTGTGAGAAACACTCACCAGCGTGGCTGGAGGAGAGCAATCCCTCCTGTCCAATCGGTAAGAAGAAAGGAAACAGAAGAAAGGGCAGAACAAGGCAACCCAAGGTGAACCAGCTTCTGAGAAGTGAGTCAGGGTGGATAAGCCAAGAGGAGACTATGATAAAGAATTCATAGGAGTTCCCGTCATGGCTCAGTGGTTAACGAATCCGACTAGGAACCATGGGGTTGTGGGTTCGATCCCTGGCCTTGCTCAGTGGGTTAAGGATCCAGTGTTGCCATGAGCTGTGGTGTAGGTCGCAGACGAGGCTCGGATCCCGCATTGCTGTGGCTCTGGTGTAGGCCTGTAGCTACAGCTTCAATTCGACCCCGAGCCTGGGGACCTCCCTATGCCACGGGAGCAGCCCAAGAAATGGCAAAAAGACAAAAAAAAAAAAAAAGAATTTATAGACTGTGGGGCTTGTACTGTGATACACAGGATGCAGGAAATGCCTGATTTTTTTTGTCTTTTTAGGGTCGCACCTGCAGCATATGGAAGTTCCCACATGCAACACCAGATTCCAGCCACATCTGTGACCTCTGCTACAGCTTGTGGCAATGCTGGATCCTTAATCCACTGTGTGAGGTCAGGGATTGAACCCACATCCTCACAGAGACTAGTCAGGTTCTTAATCCTATGAGCCACAACAGGAACTCCTGATTTTTTTTCTTTCTACAAAGCAAGTGTCACATGCTCTGTACCCACAAGCACCGGGCTGCTGGTAAATCCAGTGGCTGCCTTCCTGAGGTTCCATCCCCCATCCTCACGGGTGGCACTGCAACGACCTGGACCCTGCCGTCTGGTCCTCTCATGTCTATCTATGCTGGTCATCTCCGATTGGCTCAGTGTCCAGCTTGGACACAGGACCTTCATCCAGGCAGGGGTGTTCTGAGCTCGGGGTTCAACCATCTCTGGGAGCAGCACCCAGCCATGCACCTGTCACCTTCCTGATGCTGTGGGAAGCAAAGCAAGCCCCCCTAGGTCCTGGGACCCCAGGTCTCTGCCCCTTTCATCTTAAGTAAAATTAAGTAGTGCAACAGGATAGGCAGTATCTCCGGAGCGCTGGGACACAGGTTTGATCCCTGGCCCTGCACAGCAGGTTAAGGATCCAGCATTGCTGCAGCTGCAGCTTCGGTCATGACTATGGCTGGGATCTGACCTTGGCCTGCGAACTCCGTATGCCAAGGGGTGGCCAAAAATGAGAAAAAATAGATAAATAAGCCTCTCTCCACATCCATTTCCACGTTCTGCATCTCCCAGAGCCCCACGTGGCCTCCAGGACACTTTGCTCAGCTTTTTTTCTAAAGCAGAAGCTTATGGGTGCTGAGGTTGTCCAGATTTTCCAGAACTTAAGGCAGAAAAGGGGGGAGCAGAGTTAGAGATGGCCAGGAATTGTTCTCCTTCTCTCGGACCCTTTCACAGAGTCAAAACAAACGTAAATTAATATCTCAGTAAATCCCACTGCCACTTTCAGCTTCTCTATAAACCTGCCCTCAGCTGATCACGAGGGGCAGCCTGGTCAGACTTCTCACAGCCCCTCCCTCAACTGAGTCGCTGATGGGGCCGCAGGGGCTCTCTTCCCTGCCTCACCAACAGCCTTTCTTTCCTTTCTAATTTAAAGACAAAAAGAAAAATCGCTTGGCTCGCAACAAAAACTATTTTTATGTATGTCATGCTTTTATTTAAGTGAGATCTTTCTTTTCTTTTTTCTTTTCTTTTTCTTCTTCTTTTTTTTTTTTTTTGGTCTTTTTAGGGCCACACCGGTGACATATGGAAGGTCCCAGGCTAGGGTTGAATTGGAGCTACAGCTGCCAGCCTACACCACAGCCACAGCCATGCCAGATCTGAGCTGTGTCTGCAACCTACACCACAGCTCATGGCAACGCCAGATCCCCAACCCACTGAGCAAGACCGGGGATCAAACCCACATCCTCATGGATACTTGTCGGGCTTGTTAACGACTGAACCACGACGGGAGCTCCCTAAGTGAGATCTTCCTTGATCTTGTGGCCTGGGCTTTTAAGGGCTGTCCCGTGGTGGAGACACCTGACCCTCATCGAGGGCTTTTCTCATGGTAGTAACTGCCTGATGCATGGTTTGGTCCCAGAGTTCGCAACCACCAACTGAAGCTCACCCCTCACCTGTCAAAGCCCTTCCACCTCTTCAAACTCAATGCGTCTAATTCCAGAGCCCTTGACCCTAAATGCACCTCCCCCTGGATTCTGGGATGTGTGACTCAGGAGGCGAGAGTGGGATGAACATTTGGGTCCCCTTTCCTCTTCCCGCCTCATCCAGAGTCCATGTGACTCCTCACTGCTTCCCGCCCACTCCTCAGTCCCCGCCCCCCTGCCCCCGCCACCCTCCGCCCATCTCCTCTTGCCCTGACCTCCACCAAGGTCTGCCTGCCTTGCCTCAGCCCCTCCCTCCTCCAATCCACTGGGATGTCTCTGGCCTGTGAGATGCTTTGAGATGTCAAGGAGCCCAGGGGAGGGAATTTGCAGGAGGAGTCCCCCCCACCCTCACCCCGCCACAAGGATTCCTTCCTCCCAGAGAGAGAAAGATGTCAGGAACCAGCCAGCCTCACACAGATCTGCAATGTTGCGATGGATTTTACAGGGAAGGAATGAAAAGAGCGACTGCCCATGAGTCCGCTGGTGACCTGGAGGGTAAGGACGCAGCGTCGTCACTGCTGCGGCATAGGTTCAATTCTTGGCCCCGGAACTTCTGCAAGCCATGGGCGCAGCCATAAATAAATACATAAATAAAGAGTTCACCAAAATCCGGTTGTAAGTTTACTTATCAAGCTCCCACCCAGAAGGCGTCATTCTCTCCTCAAGTGTCAAAATTCTTCAGTAGTTTCCTATAACATCCAGGATCCAGGCCAGGGAGCTCAGGCTCCCGTACAACAACCTTCACAGCTCGGCTGCAACCCTGCTCTCTCTTCCCATCTTGGAAATAGCAAACCCTTTCCGTGATGGGATACAGTCTCCTGAGGGGTTTTAGAAAATTTTGAAATCATTTCATTAATTTTGCATGGTATGAGACAAGGAAGTAGTTCAAGGAGTAAGTAATTACTCTTTACTTGAGCTGAATATATTACTGAAGATTTATTACGGATCCACAGTTTCCTACGCGCAATCGCGAAATCCCAAAATCTCTGAAAACCAGAAGGTCCTTTCTATTTTTGGCAACACATTTATTTGTCCACACATCTGACCTTCACTGACGGGAGGCTGTTCAGAGTCTATATTTATCCTACACGGTGTGAATATTCAGAGGTTTCACTGTAGAAATATTAACGTGCTTAATTACAGGCTGTAGCCCCAGACCTCACTGGGGATTTTAGGTAACACAGGATGCATACAGTGTATTTCTTCCTTAAAAATCCCCAAACTTGGAGTTCCCATCGTGGCTCAGTGGTTAACGAATCCGATTAGGAACCATGAGGTTGCGGGTTCGATCCCTGCCCTTGCTCAGTGGGTTAAGGATCCGGCGTGGCCGTGAGCTGTGGTGTAGGTTGCAGACGCGGCTCGGATCCAGCGTTGCTGTGGCTCTGGTGTAGACTGGCGGCTACAGCTCCGATTGGACCCCTAGCCTGGGAACCTCCATATGCCCCGGGAGCGGCCCAAGAAATGGCAAAAAGACCAAAAAAAAAAAAATCTCCAAACCTCTGAAATCAGAAACACATCTGCCTTAAGGTTTTTAGCTAAGAACTTGGACCAGGATATATGCATCACAGTGTACCTCAATAATATTGGAAATACACCTTTTAAAATCGACAGGTGCGTTGTATGTAAAATAATGCCACCCCACCCCCACCATCTGTCCTTGTGGTAGCTTAAAAAAAAATTGCCCGGAGAGTTCCCATCGTGGCTCAGCGGTTAAAGAATCCGACGAGGAACCATGAGGTTTCGAGTTGGATCCCTAGACTCACTCAGTGGGTTAAGGATCCCATATTGCTGTGAGCTGTGGTGCAGGTCACAGATGGGGCTTGGATCCCGCGTTGCTGTGGCTGTGGTGTAGGCTGGCAGCTGCAGCTTTGATTTGACCCCCTAGCCTGGGAACCTCCATATGCTGCAGGTGTGGCCATAAAATAAGGAGGGTGGGAAGCTTAATTCTCCGTCCGGTGAGTGAGGATTAGAACAAGAAACTCCATTCTAATGAACAGAATATAAAGAAGTGATGGTGTGTCACCCTTCTGATCAGGTTCTGAAAGCTGTGGCTTCCCTTTTGGATGAGCATTGTCCCTCTCCCTCTCCCGCTCTTGGACCATTAGCTCTGGGGGAAGGCAGCCGCTATGCTATGAGCCCCCCTATAGAAAGGATCAAAGGTGAGTAACTAACTGGGTTGGTGGAGACAGTCGGCCAACACCTAGCAGGGAACTGAGGCCCTCAGCACAGCAACAGGTGCAGATCTGAGGCTTGCCCGCAACCACAGGCGTCGGCCTCGAACCCCGTCCTTCAGCCCAGGCTGAGCCATAGGATGAGGTCTCAGCCCCAGGGCACAGTTTGACGAAAGCTTTCAGACAGCCGCTGAGCCAGAACCAGCCAGCTAAACTGCTCCCAATCCCTAATCCATAGAATCTGAGATAATCGATGGTGCTGTTTCAAGCTGCGGGGTGGGGGGTAATTTCTGACGCCACAGTAGACAGCTAACACGCCCCTCAGCGTTCTCCACCACAGCACCCCGTGTCTTTTCTCATCGCATGGTATCACGCGGTGAAGTGCGATTTGTTGTGTTGTTGTTGTTGTTGTTTTATTTTGTGGCTTGTTTTTAGGGCCGAACCCAGAGCCCATGGAAGCTCCCAGGCTGGGTGTCAAATCAGAGCCACAGCTGCCGGCCTACACCGCAGCCACAGCAACGCCAGATCTGAGCCGCCTCTGCAACCTACACCACAGCTCGAGGCAACGCCAGATTCCCCGACCCCCTGAGCGAGGCGAGGGATGGAACCCGCATCCTCCTGGATGCTCGTCCAGTTCGTAATCCGCTGAACCACCAGGGGAACTCCCAACAGTGTCATTCTGAATCATGAAGGCCCAGGACAGGCAGAGCCCCTGCCCCCCCACCAGCAGTCTGGGGAGGAGGGGGACCCCGATTTATGGAAGGGCAGAAGACCGGCGTGGGGAAAGTCAGTGTCAGGAAAAGCTAAATTCATGGCTGGCACGGGCCCGGGCAGGGTTGTCTGGAAGTCTGGAGCAGCTGCTTGACAGAAGCCCATTCTAAGAAGGGACTGAGGTGAGAGCCTCTCAGGAGAGACTTTTCCCCAAAGAGAGCCAGGGGGCAAGGTCAGGCCGGAACACACCTTCGCCATGCCAGGACGCAGACCCTGTGCCCAGCCCAGATGCCCCTGATCTGGCCCGTGGGCACCTGGCTGAAATCCTGGAGGCGGAGACCTGCGGCTGAGACAAAGAGGGTCCTTCTCGCTCTCATCAGACCCAGGGGCGCAGAAGAGGGGGGCTTTGCTCCCACAGCTCCGCGGGGTCAGCAGAGGGTCTGGGGAAGCAGCTGGATGCCAAGGAGGGGCCAGAGCCACAAGTTCAGTTACAAACGGCACGTCTCCTAGAGGCCCCCAGAAGGACTGGGGGAGAGGCACAAAGCCATGATGAGGCAGGCAGGGAAAAGGAAGCACTTGTTTAAGCGTGGAATTTACATGCTTTTTTTTTTCTTTTTTTTTTTTGTTTTCCTTTACACAGCCGCACCTGTGGCATATGGAAGTCCCTGGGTTAGGGGTCCAACCGGAGCTGGAGCTGCCAGCCTACACCATAACCACAGCAATACGGGATCCAAGCTGCATCGGCAACCTACACCACAGTTCATGGCAACCCCGGATCCTTAACCCACTGAGCGGGGCCAGGGATTGAACCCACATCCTCATGGATATGAGCCAGGTTCGTAACCCACAGATCCACGACAGGAACTCCCAAAAATTACAGGCTTTTTAACTTCAGCCTTGAGACCAAGAAAGCAGAAGGCAGGGACATCAGGGGACGCCTCAGTGATGCCGCGGCACGAGTGTCACCTCACCGAGGCTGCAGCTCTCCGAGCACAGGCAGTCCTGTCGCTTTTGCTCAAGGCTCTCTCTCTCTGGAGGCTAGAAAAGCACCTGGTAAGTGGTGAGAGGACAACTGTGGCCTCCCCCGCCCCCCCACCCCCCGGTGACATTTACCCTCAGCGATAAGAGAGGAGGCCCCTTGGGAAAGGCTCAGTGGGGGCTGAGCCTGTGGGTGGATGGGGAAGGTAGCACAGGGCAGCTTCTCGGGCAGTGACAGAAGCTGAGCCACCAATGCCAGGCCGTCCCACTCCTGCCAACGTGTCACCCCCGAGGGCGCTGACTCTTCATGCATATTCATGGCCGCTGGCTCAGCAATTGCTGAATATTCCTCAGTTTGAGCCCAGCCTCCACGCTTGCCGGGACAAGGAGTCAGGCTGAATTACGATGCAGCCCTCGCAGTCTTAGAACACGATGAGCTTAATTCTATTATCATTTGAGCCTTCCCAGCCAGACACCAAAGTTTGCATTTGTATCAAGTTACTCGTGACAAGGTCTGGTGGTCACTGTCACACGCCCGTCAGGACACATGCCCGGGGTGGAGATGACCCTCTCATTCCCACTCACACCAGCGTCTCTAGTATTTGCCCAGTCTAACTCCACCAGTAAGACACAGCCTGAGTCCTGACACGACCCAGCCCCTGGGCTGCACGGTGCGGACTCCGGAGCTGCGCAGACTGAACGGGGGGCTCTGTCACTTGGGCTCATGCATGTCGCCGATTTGGGTAAGAGTCACCTGGTTTGCCCAAGCCTCCGCTCACCATGTCTAACCTGTGGGAAACAACCCCGGGTCAGTTTCCTATTCCCAGCATCACAATCACAAACAAGAAGGGTGCAAACCCCCCAAACTTCTTAACTTCCCGTTCAGGGGGCCCAGAGTCCTAGTGTTACAGGCCATGTTCCTTTTGGCTCGGTGTTCTGGCCTTTTCCAGCTTCCAGAAGCCACCCGCATTCCAGCCCGGTGGCCTCTGCCTCCATCTCCAAAGCCAGCAGTGGCCAGGCTGGTCCTTCTCAGACGGTCCCACTGACTTTACTGCTGGCGGACTCCATGCGGAAGGACTCTTGGGATTGCACTGGGCCCATCTGGAGAACCTAAGCCAAGCTCCCTATTTTAAGATAAACGGGTTGGCAATCCTAATCCCCTTTGCCTTGTAAGGTGGTGTCGTCCCAAGTTGCGGGCGTTAGGACGCAGACCTCTCTAGGGGACCCTCATCCTGCTGACTGCGAGCCTGTCTCACTGGGTGGTGGGGAGGCCGATGTGAGAGCCAGGGGCACAGTGCTCGCCAAGGGCTTCCTCCAGAGCTGGATACCCGGGGGCACACGAACACCGGAAGCTGGAAGGCCCCACTGTCTTGCCTTTTCCTTTAGGACGTGCTCCTCCCAGCAAGGCTCCCGTCCGACTGGGCCCCTCGACCCCAGCCTCCCATCTCAGGAAGAGCAATCATCCACCGGGGCTCAACCGACCTCCCTTTTGCCATTGTCTGCCTAGAGTAAAAACAAGCGGGAGTTCCCCTGTAGCACAAGGGCTTAAGGAGCTGGCGTTGTCACTGCTGTGGCTCAGGTCAGTGCTACAGCATGGATTCGATCCCTGGCCCAGGAACTTCTGCATGCCATGGGCACAGCCAAACAAACAAACCAACCAAATGCAGCCACTTTAAGCTCAAGCTCCCTTTTCACGTTCCACTCCCACCAGCAACAATGACACTGGGTAGGGTCCCTGCTGGACACATGAAACCACATGTCCATGAACCTCCCCTTCAACATTTGGGAGCTAAGCTTTTGGAGAAACTCAGCCTCGCTCTCCGGAGACCAGGCATGGCCAGCTGACCCCCTGACCGGCAGGGACACGGCAAGCTCAGCTTACACACTGATGCCCACGTCTCACTCTCAAGGAGTCTTTCCTCACAGCACCTGTCTCCACAGCCCTCTTTTTAAAGCCTGAACAATGCTTGACCAACAGGACATCTCATTTCTGCTTAACATACGCACCACTAGGAGTTCCTGTTGTGGCTCAGCGGTTAATGGACCGGACCAGTATCCATGAGAACACGGGTTCGATCCCTGGTCTTGCTCAGTGGGTTAAGGATCTGGTGTTGCCATGAGCTGGGATGTAGGCTGCAGATATGGCTCAAATCTGGCTTTGCTGTGGCTGTGGTGTAGGCAGTGGCTACAGCTCCAATTGGACCCCTAGCCTGGGAACCTCCCTCCATATGCTGCAGGAGCAGCCCTAAAAAAAAAAATAATAATATGCACTCTGCACATGACTAAAAATTCTGCCAAAATCCCCAAACTAAAGGGAACAAATAAATTCAGCAGTGTTCTTAATTGTCATGGAGACACAACCTGAGGGACAGAAAAGGAAAGAAGAGGCCGGGGCCTGAGCCCCTGGAATGGGTGACTTCAGTTATTTCAGCAGACAGCGAGGCCAGCAGGGAGGGCGTGAGTCTGGGCTTCGCCGTGGGTGGGTTGAGATCCTGCGTCACCACTTCAAGCCCCAGCATCTCCAAGCTGGTTAGACTCTACAATGCTCAGTTTCCTCACCAGTAAATCATTGGGAATACCCCAGTATGCAGCATTAGGGTTAGAAAAAAGGAGAAGAGAAGCCCTACCAATTACCACATCTGGTGCCACCTCCTGTGTGACCACCTGCCATCTCCAATGACCCCAACACAGCAGATCAAACAGCAGCCATTGTCCTGTACACACCTCCCTGGTTCCCTGAGCCAGGAATTCGGCTCCCCGATCCCTCTGCTCCCCCTGTTGTCGGCTGACGTCTCGAGCTCAGCTGGTGATGACCAGCCTGGAGGGCATGGGGCAGCCTCACTGAGAGGCAGCAGAGGCTCCCTCTTCACTGTGGCTATATGTTGTAAAACCACCAGGCGCCTTAAATTAGCAGATACTGAGCCATTGCTCCTGGGGGATATTCACGGTGACACCACAGCATTTCTGTCAACTGATCCCTAAGCAACTGTTTCATCAGTGCTTCTGGTTTGTGGGGTTTTGGTTTTGTTTTGTTTTAATGGCCACGCATGCAGCATAAGGAGGTTCCCAGGCCAGGGATCTAATCCAAGCTGCAGCTGCAACCTACACCACAGCTGTGGCAACACTGGATCCTTGACCCACTGCACTGGGCTGGGGATTAAACTGGTAACTTCTGCAGCCACCTGAGCCACTACAGAGACAACACTAGATCCTTAACGCACTGTGCCGCAAGTGGGAATTCTTTATAAATGTCTCTATTTAAAGACACTTTATATATTTCTTCAAAATAATGAATTCGATTAGTTATCATGATAATTTAGGTACGTCTTTATTCTAAACACTAAAACACTAGCTGAAAAGGTCTCAGCGTCCTCCCAATGCAGGGTAAGGTGGCCTGAATGTTTTTTGGCTTCTAGCCTCACCGCAGTGCCATTCACTGTATTTTTTTTATCCGTCATCATTTCATGAGTCTGCCAAGTTAGCCACTCTCCAACTTTTCCAGTTTCATACTTACTACAACATGTCACTCACAGTTTCTGGAGTGACCTCTGGACAGGTTAGCAAACGTCCTCTTCCTTGGCTGAGATGGACCATATTGTTGGGTCATTAACATGGAACTCAGGGCCACTGGCACCACAGCTCAGGCCTGAATGAAGCTTATCTCCCAAGAGTATTTTCTCCCCATAAGGCGCATCACAGCCTTCCCGCACTTAGGACAACAGACAGCGTGTCAACACGAGGCGTGGAAACTATTTCAAATGGCAAAATTCCCAACAAAAAGCACAAAAATGCAGAAAACATAGCACTAAATAGACCACAAAAAGGACATTTATTTCCAGTATGAGATAGACTCCGCTGAAATATGCCCATGTGTTGCTGCTCTGCACACATCCCTGAATGGCCACAAAGGTGCCGTGAGTGTGGATGTGGGGGTTACACAGACATTTTAGTGACTAAAACGCACAGATGCATGGTGTGTGAATAATGAGCATCAGCTGTTTCTGGTGTTTTTGCAGGAATGGCTGGAGGGCTGCACTCAGCTGGGACTGTCCACCCAGGTGTCTACATATGGCCTCTCCAGTAAGGCACTCTCTCCAGTATAGTGGCCTCTCCAGAACGGTGGCCTCTCCAGTATGGTGGCCTCTCCAGAACGGTGGCCTCTCCAGTATGGCAGCCTCTCCATCATGGCGGCCTCTCCAGCATGGTGGTCTCTCCAGTATGGTGGTCTCTCCAGTATGGTGGTCTCTCCAGCATGGTGGTCTCTCCAGTATGGTGGTCTCTCCAGCATGGTGGTCTCTCCAGTATGGTGGTCTCTCCAGCATGGCGGCCTGGGGTTATGGGCCTTCTTATGTGGTCTCTCCTTCCCCGAGGGTGGGCCTCCTAAGAGAACAAGGAGGCCATTACCTTACCTTTCCTGGCCTAGCTTTGGAAGTCACAGAGTCACTCTGCCACATTCTGTTGGTCGCAGAGGAGTCCAGCTTCAAGGAGAGGAGGCTTGGACTCCACATCTTTGTGGGGAGATGTTGTGAAGGGCATCTTTGGAAAACACAGTCTGCTTGAGGGCTGGAAAAACACAGTAGCTATTATTTGATATAAAACAACTACAACAAAAGATGTTTCAACCAAACACCCACAAGTGTAGCAGTAATTACTCAGAGAGATTGCTTTCATAATCATCTCCTACCTCACAAGGCTCCAAGCATAGCCCGGCTACATCTTCCAGGAAAAGACAGGCACTAGGAGAAGTGACACGTGAGCCAGAGTCCCGTCATCCCGGACTTTGAAAGGCTTAGAGGTCTTCACGCCCAATCAGGACATAGTCAGGTCCCAGCCAAGTCCCAGGAATTCACGTCTGAACCACAGTGACCTAGAATGTTGGCTTACTCAGAAACAAACACCTGGAGACGGTGTAAAAAAAAAAATCTAGATGTGTTCAACCCTGCCCTAAATCTATGCATTCGGGGGCCTGTAGTACTTTTGACAAGTACTCCGAGTAACCCTACTCCAGCCAGTAAAACAGAGTTTTTCCCCAGACGTAGGAACCCAAGAAAACTCTCAGCTCCCACACCATCAGGAGGCAGCAGCAGTCACTGTGAGGTGCTTCGAGGCCACCTCCTGTTCCCTGGATCATCTAGAAGGGATTTGAGTGGTGGGCAAACCTCGCTGCCCAGCTGCCATAGCGGACCTTGGCTCTGCCCTGCTCTGTGACAAAGAGCCCGAGAGGAGGATGGGACGAGCTTCAGAAGACTTTCTATGTCCTCGTGTAAGGACACTCTCAGACTGGTACTGTGCCCGAATGATGCCCCTGAAAACTTTCTAAGCCCTAAGCGCCGGGGCTTGCCGTGCCCTTCCTTACGGGGCAAAGGGGAATTAAGGGTGCGGATGGAGTTAGGGCCACCCCATATTGGACTGTCCGTATCTACCACACTGAAGAAAGGACCAAGCCGTGTTGGGCACATAGTAGGAATTTAATAAATGGTACAATAAGTGGTGGCCATGCTTCTGTATTTTGCTTTGCTCTTGTCTTCCAATAATTTCTTTAAGTTTTATTGAAGTTTAGTCGATTTACGAGGTATGATCATTTCTGCTGTACAACCCAGTGACCCAGTCATACGTATACACACATCCATTCTCTTTCAGATTCTTTTCCCACATAGGTGATCACAGGATATTGGGTAGAGTTCCCCGAGCTCTACAGAGGTCCCCATTGGCCAATCATTCCACAGACCTCAGTGTGCATGTGCCCACCCCTCACCCCAGTCCATCCCTCCCACCCTCCCAATACCTTTAAAAAAGCACCCCGTTTTACTTCAGTAGAAGAGTTGCTGGTGCAAAGAGGACTTTGGGGGCAGTGTGGAACGTGGACATCAACAGGGGCTTGGAGGTTCATAGGGTGCTTTTCTGGAGACCTCAGTGGCCAGGGGTCCACAATGACTTCATCCCATCCCCATAAGCACTTCCAGTTCTTCCAACCAAAGGCAACAGAAATTTATTCAAATGTACAACAGATATTTGCCCAAATCGCAGGGAAAGGGCCAATCTCCCTAGCAGATCCTGGGCTCCTCAGAATTATTAAGAATAAGACTTTAAAAAAAAAAAATAAGGACAAATGACATGAAGGATGTGAATAGATACTTCAAGAAGGAAAAAAAAAGTGTGGATGCAATGAAAAGAGACTAAACATTGGTCAAAGGAAGACGAGCAAGTTAAAACTACACTGGAATTCCCTCTGCTGGCAAGGTTCTTGAGAAACAGGCACTTTCCTACGCAGCTGGCAGGAGTGGACCTGTGTACAGTCACAGTGGAGGGTAATCTGACAATATCTATCAAAATTATAAATCAGTTCCCTCTGTCCATCCACTCCATTGGGGAGTTTATCTCACAGACCTACCCACAGAGGGAAGAAATGACACCCCGCAGCTATGTTCGTGATGGCAGCATCCCGGAAGCCACCCAAACATCTATCAGTAGGGGTTTGGTTATATAATGGTACATCCATTTTGCCATTCTGTGAAATACTACCTAAATGTTTGTTTAAAAAAAAAAAAAAAAAGCTCAAACTCTGTAGGTGTGACACAGGAATATCTCCAAGACATATGGGTAAGTGAAAAAAGCAAGAACAATGTGGAAAACATGCCACCTTTTTGGTAAGAAGGAGGGGGTGGAAGATGAGACTCACGTACTTCTCTTTGCATGTAGGATCTCTAAAAGGAGGCAAGAGAGTTGAAAGCGACATTGGAACAGAGCCTGATGGAAGATGTGGATTGGAGGTACATTTCACCATGTGCCATTTGGGCTTCTGAGCCTTAATGTTTGTCAGTGCGTTGCTCGCTTAAATTTTAATGAAATGAAGAGGATTATTTAATAATTAAAATTTTTGAAGATCCAAATTGCAAACGATAGATGTCTCCTCAGTAGGCTAAGGCGCGGACCACGTGCTCTCCATGCTCCATAGAAGTGTCTCCTTGCTCCCTAAAATACCAGCCCGGGAAACACAGACAAGAAGCCGGCAAGAGGGGAAACCAGCATGAAAGGCAGATGCAGTACCTGTGGTGCAGAAGCATCATTTCGATAATGTTAATTTTCATTGCTGTTTCTACGTAAAATACATTTCCGTTCCAATACTGAAACATTGCCGAAGTTTATTGTTGGCTGCTTTATTTGTTTTCCCTGACTCTCCTCTTCCAAAATTGCTGGCGGGGAAGGGTGGGGCTTAAAGAATGTCTGTAGGTAAACTAATTGTGTTGCTATGTAGTCATAGAATTCTGGCAAGTTTAGCAGACAAAGCCGATCCAAGGCCCAGAATTCCACGTAAAATATGACTGGTTTTCAAATGCTTCTAATTGTACTATGTTTTGAGCATGAGGAATCTGATACCAAAAAACAGAATCCTATTATCATTGGGTCAAATTCTTTAAAGGTGGCCGTTCTTGGATGTGGTTATTCTGTACTGGTCCCTTAAGAAATGATCAGGTTTTAAATATTTAGAACCTGAGTCTATCACCATGTTTCTCCCTTTTAGTTACACAAGTCTGGAGTCCACCTATGTAGAAATAGTCTTTCCTACGTACTCAAGTGACAGAAGGACCAACTCATTTGTCATCTGCCTGGGACACTTTTCAGACTTAAAAATGGATACGCGTAATATGTACATGGGGACAACAACCTAAACCAGACTACCAAGGCAAACAGAGGCACTTTCCCTGCTGGGGGATTCACAACCAATGGGAACCACCGGATATTTATCAGGCTGGCTTGGTTGTGATGAATGGCGTCCTTCCAACTATGCTACAAAGTGTGTCCAGGAGGCACCACGTGGAACTCTTTCCTATAAAGACGCACCGACTAGCCCTGAATCAGTTCACAAACCTCTGCAGAGCGAGAGGTCTCTCCACCGAAACACTTTCGTCAAAACTAATGCTGTGTCTGAGATGATTAACGGCCGCCTTGCTAAAGCTACTCTTGCTCTAGCTTATTTGAATTTATTGCACCCAATTCATTTCCCAATCTCGAATTCGTTCGTGTGTTTTTAAAAATTGTGTTACATGACTTTCTAGGAGAATATCTTTACCTTTTAATTTCTCCCCATTCATGACACAATAGATCTTGCCCGCTGTATCCAGGCAGTAAGAGCTCAGATGGTCCATTCCTGGACTTATACCTCCCAAAGGCGAGTCAATCAGTTCCAGGAAAAGATTCAATCTGGTCTGCAATGTATACATTAAAGTCATAGTATCAATTATTTCACAGATCTGGGTAATTCATTCCCTTTGTATAGACATACGCAAATCCTTTCATTCTGTTTTAAAGTGGGTATAATACTGTTATCTGTTGTTAGACCTCCTGACCCAGTGACTTAGAAGCACTTAAGGACATAGAGAAATCCCTTGGAATTATCTAGAGCAGAGTTTCCGTTGTGGCTCAGCAGGTTAAGGACTTGACATTGTCTCTGTGAGGATGCAGGTTCAACACCTGGCCTCACTCAGTGGATTAAAGATCGGGGGTTGCTGCAAGCTGTGGCATAGATGGCGGATGTGGCTCGGATCCAATGTTGCCGTGGCCATGGCAAAGGCCGGCAGCTGCAGCTCAGATTCAACCCCTAGCCCAGGAACTTCCATATGCCACAGGTGTGGCCATAAGAAGAAAGAGGGGGGAAAAAAGAAAAACAGAAAAGAAAAACTAAAAGGGAAGAAAATAGAAAGAAATTCTCTGCAGCGTGTTTTGTGCTGGTGTGTATGCATTTTTTTTTTTATGAAAAATAGTTCATAGCATACATCACATTCTCAGAGGGGTTATCTGAAGACTAAGGAAGATTAAAACAGGGCACTCCTGCGTCAGGAGGGCGGCTTTCTTCTGGGATTTATTCGACAGACAGAGGTACCCACCTAAGAGGAAACTCTGTCACTGGCTGTTTACATCAGCAGAAGCAGCCCCTGAGTGTACACTCCTCCACACGGCCCAGCGTCCTGGGTTGTGACGGGGTTGGCCTCTGCCAGCCACCATCCTTAGGTTGCTCGTGTACTCCAAATATACGTGGCTCATTTTCCTCCTAATAGAAGCCTATGCACAGCTGACCCCATGCACTCTTGCACTCCTGACTCAACTGCTGAGACAAGGAGAGTCGAAACCTCTTCTCAATGACCTTCTCCTATGTTCTGATTTCTCCTGTATCAGAAAAGAAAGTTCTTCCTGCCAATGTCCCACCAAGGTGTTGCTGGTAGGTTAAAATCAACGTGTTCTGGTTATGGTAAAGTAAGACTTGCCTTTCTAACATCTGTGTTGACAGAGACGATTGGGCTAAAGATAGAAAACACTGGCCATTTTACACAAGTCAAAGGAAAACCAACTTTCCAAGAAGTTAGTCAAGACTCGATGGAACCCTAATCTGCCTTGAAACTTGTCATGGCCTTGGATAGAACCAGTCTTTATGGGAGGACCTGACTTAGCTCATTAGATCTGGCGACAGGGACAGCTGGGGACCCTGCCGCCTTGGCTGGAAAGCCTTGGAGATCCTGATTGGCGTCCCTCTCCCCTGGCCCCACACCCATCCCCTTGGCAGGTGCAAAGGTTCTAAGCTGTGCTGCTCGGCCTCCTCCTGAACAGACATTGGGCGATTTCCCCTCTCACTTCATTTAAATGCTCAGGCCCAATCACTTACCTGGGGGAGGGGTCCCTGCACACCAGCCTCAGGATAGCACGCTAAGCAGCAGGCGACTCAGGCACAGTCATTTAATACCCACTCCTGTTCTATTTTCATCATCCTACAGAGAATGCGGCCAGAACGACAAAAGACTGTTGGTAGTTCTGGTTTTTTCCCTGGCCTGTGACCCCGGGGACAACACTGCCTTCTCTGCCCAATAAAGAAAGTGTCTGGGCGTAACAGCTGTGACAGCCGCCTCTCTCTTTGAGTCGTGTGGACTAAGGGTTGAATGCTCAGTGAATGATGCCCCTCTTAGGCTCTGTCTCCGGTTCTCAGGAATTCGCCCACCTTTTATGTCGGTAACTTTGCCTTTGCAGGCTTTCCTTAGCCTTTTAAAAAAGGGCTCCAGTCAGACCAAGGCTTCAGAGCCATGGGGCAGAAGAGGCCAGCTGGTGCTAAGACCTCTTTGGGGCTTTTAGTCGACGGCCAGCAACATCTCCATAGGAGTTGGGTCAATAGCCAAAGGCTTGGCCTCATTCCGAGAGCACAGTGGGTGGTGTGACGGTGCTTTCTCATAGGAGGACATGAAGACATGTCCCCTGGAGTCTAAACAGAAGCTGTCCTTTTCTTACCATTTAAATTGACCATCTTCAGATGCTGCTGAAATCCATCTTCTCTTGTTTTGCCTGTTCTTCATTTAGATGATCACACATCCAACCCCATATTTCAGAAATGATCTGGTTCCCTGCCTCTTAATGACCATCCATGTGCCGTCCTATGAAATATATCCAATTTCTCTATCTTCATTAACTACAAAATGTTTCAAAAATCAGCGGCTTCACTAAACCTCACAACATCCTATTTCAGATGGCATAAAAGACCAGCAGAGCAGAGTGTGCTTGCCCCCTGACTCTGACTACATAAAAAATCTCCACTAGGTAATTTTCCACTTTGGATTACCCAGGACAACATGTCTCAGAAAAAATGCAAAAAAAAAAAAATTGCCAAAAGCGCTAAGGTAATTATTTCTGCCTTATAAATAAAAATATTTTTTTTAATGGCTGCGCCTGGGTGAAATAGGAGCTGCAGCTGCAGCCTACACCACAGCCACAGCAACACCATATCTGAGTTGCATTTGTGACCTACACTGCAGCTTTTGGCAACATGAGATCCTTTGAGGCCAGGGATCGAACCCACATCCTCTTAGAGACAACTTCTTGTCCTTAATCCATTGAGCCACAAGAGGAACTCCAAAATATTTTACAAATATATAATAGCTTCACATCAAAGTTACCTATGTTTCATTTTTTTTAATTTCTTGGTTAAAATAGAGTTGATTTACAATGTTGTGTGGATATCTGCTGTCCAGCAACGTGACCCAGTCATACATGTATACGCATTCTTTTTCTCGTATTATCTATGTTTTAATATAGAGGCTAATGCCTCTGGGTCCCTAGCTGAACAGCCAGATGTGGGCTCCTGGGACCCGGCAGGAAAGAAAGAGAAAGGTATTTATAGAGTCACTCCTGTGTTGTTATACTTTTGACCCGGTTTAATTTTCACGACAGCCCCAGGACTTGATATTATCATTTTCCTGTTACAGATGAGGAAACAGAGGTTCAGAGAAGTTCCATGCCTTGTTCAAGGTCATACCAGCCAGCAGGGTCTAGATTTGAACCAGATTTGGCTGTATCCTCAGGTGAGAAATAAAGGACAGTCCCTCAGGGAGTTCCCTGGTGGCTCAGTGGGTTAAGGATCCAGCGTTGTCTCTGCTGTGGCTCAGATCACTGCTGTGGCACCAGTTCAATCCTTGGCCTGGGAACTTGCACATACTGTGGGCTTGGCCCCCTCAAAACAAAGGATGATCCCCTAGGGCCCATAACCCTGAGCAGTAAGCCAACTTCTTGCTGGATAAGCAAGCATGGGTGTATTAAGTAGGCAGAAGGAGAGGCTCATCCATGAAACAGTGGCAAAGAGCTCTCTTCCAATGTGACCTACACCCGGTCCTCCTGGGACATCTGGGTGGGCCTTGGTGACCCTGTAGTACAGATAAGACAGCCCGAGGTTTGGTCAGGAGGCATGGGACTTAAGATACACCCAGGCAAACAAGAGTCACACTGGAATAAGGGCGTCACCTCACCTGTGGGCTGATCTGAGATGTGTCCTGCAGGGTGGAAAGATCACGCCAGATCCATGGACCACACGGGGCAGCATGTCTCTCTGGGAGGATGCAGAGAAAGAGTAACAGGAGCTGTCAGAGGAGGGTCCGAGGCTCAGGGAAAGCCGATGGCATTGGGAACATCCGAGAACAAGCTCAGAGGTAGTCTGGACAGACCAGGTGGGTGTGGCGGGTATCCAGTGGCCTGGCTATAATGGAAAGATGGGTGAGGGCATGTTCCCAGGGCACCCCCCCCCGCCCCCACATGGTCAGCATCACCTTGGAAACTTAATAGGACAAAGCCTTCAGGTGCTGCCTCTCGGCCATAGCAGCTGCCCAGCCCCAAGGGCACAGACTGACACGTGTTCTTGGGATGGGTGCGGGAAGGCACTAGAAGCCTGTTGTCAACTGGGTGGAAAGTTAGCAAAGAAATAGAAATTTCCTGCAACCAATAAGCAAACTAGGAGTCTGAGAATAAGAGCTGAGTTGAGGGTTTTCCTTTAGAAAAAGCACTGGCTTTCTCTCCTGACCAGGCTGGAGGAGGAGCTGGAGGGGTGGAGGGCGCCGCTGTTTTCAGTGATAGCCCCGCTCAGCTCAGCGACAACACACAGCAGGGATCTGAGCATCGGAGAGAATCATAATACATCCACTTGAAAGAACGGTGGGTGTGGAAATAAAGTGAATGGAAGCGGCCATCATCAAAAAAGTCTACAAACCAGAAAAGCTGAAAGGGTGCAGAGAAAAGGGGTTTCCCCCTACACTGCTGGTGGGAATGTAAATTGATACAACTGGTATGGAGGTTCTTTTAAAAACTAAAAATAGAGCTACCGTTTCCTGCAATCCCACTCCACCGCATACATCCAGGAAAAAAAAAATCATAATTTGAAAAGATGATGCACCCCAGTGTTCATTGCAGCACTGTTTACAATAGCCAAGACAGGGAAGCAACCTGAACATCTATTGACAGAGGAATGGACAAAGAAGATATGGCACAGATATACAGTGGAATATTACTCAGCCATAAAAAAGAATGAAGTAATGCCATTTGCAGCAACATGGATGCAGCAGAGATTATCATCCTGAGTGAATTAAGTCAGATAAAGACAAATATTTTATAAGACCACTTACATGTGGGATCTAAAAAAAAAAAAAACGATACAAATGAGCATATTTACAAAACAGAATCAGACTCACAGATTTTAAAAACACACTATGGTTACCAAACAAGACAGACTGGGAAGAGGGATGGACTGAGGATTTGGGATTGGCACATGCACTTTGTGGTGGTGTACGGAATGGATGGTCAACCAGGACCTACCGTACAGCACACAGAATGCTACCCAATATTCTATGATAACCTGTATGGACAAGAATCTAAAAAAGAATGGATATGTGTATGTATATAACTGAATCACTTTGTTGTACAGCGAAATTATCACAACTCTGTAAATCAACTGTATTTCAGTATGATATTTTTTAATCAAAAAAAAGAATAGAGGTGAAAAGGTTGGAAAACACAATGGGTGTTTGGGTAGATTGACCCAACAGCTTTTCAGGCGCGGGCTGCACCTCTGGAGGACAGAAGAGGGGTGCACAGAGAGGGCAGGTGAGCAGAGCTGGGTCGGCTCTGAAAACTCTTGTCTCAGCCATCACATCCCTTCCTTGGCTGGGCTGGATGGCTTCATAGGCAAGGTGAGCCAAATGGGGTTCTTTCACCCTCTCTGACAAGGAGACAGTGCCTCCCTAATTTAGCACTCCATCTGCTGAGTCATCGGGTCTGAGCTTCCCTGCAAGCAAAGTGCAGATGCTGCCCCTGCAACACCTAAGTGCCCCAGGGGGCTTTGGAAGGTGTGGGGGTGGAGCGGGGGCACAGGGACAGAAAGCCACACTTCAGCACATCAACATCTGTCCTGTATAGGCAAACATGTTCCTGAGATCTCCCCTGAGTTGCTTTAAAGGAAAATTATTGACTTGTCTGGCTGCTGTCTGACGCAGAAACATTAATCTCTCCATTTTGCTACATCTTCCTCTTTTCTGATGCTTAAGGGGTTTTTTGACTAAAATTTTTATTCGATAGAAGTGCTTTTAAATTGGTGCGTATGAAGAATAGATGAATCAGCTTTCCCCTCTGCTTTTCTAATTTTCAGCTGTTCCTTTGCTTTACCTGTTCAAATGTACTGACCTTTCTCTCTAGACAGTTTCTTGTGTCTCACCATTGTTTTCTCTCAAAATTTTAAAAACATGACCCTATCGTCATCTGGATTTTGATGCAAACTTCAGTAGAGAAGTCTGAACTAGGATGGTTTTTGGTCCTTTGTGGGTTACCTGATTTGTTGTTGTTCTTTTGTGGTTGTTTTTTATTTTTATTTATTTTTTCCTGCTCGTTATGAGTCCTTTCTTAATGCCCGAAAATTGAGAGAGCCTAGATGTTAGGGTCTTTTAACTAATTTTGCCTTGTTTTTGATGAGCCTTTTGAATCTGAAGATTCTATTCTTTCTATAGCTCAGGAAAGTTCCTATTTGTTTAATGCTTCTTTTCCATTTGTTCTATGCTTTCTGACACATACATGAGGCATCCCTGAACTGTCATCTTTGTCCCTTCTTTCCTCCCATCATTCTCACTTCCTCATCTCTTTCATATCCTCCACTTTCATTTTTAGGTACAGGAGAATTTCTCATGCATATTATCTTCTTAGCCAATCAGATTTTCCGCAGCATTGAATCTGTTACTCAATGCTTGCATGTAGGATTTTTTTTCGATTCTGCTACTGTGTTTTTCATCTTGTCTGATCTCACTGGTCTTTTTCTATGGCTGTCTGCTCACCTTTCGCAGGTACGGTATCTTCCTGAATGATTCAAAGAAAACGAAGCAGAAAACCTGTAATACTTTCTTGAATTCCTAACAGACTCTATTCCGTTGAAAAACTTTTGCTCTGACTTCTTTTGAAGTAGTCTGTTGGCATTGGCCAGTGATTGTCTCCATAATATTCCTTTACAAAGCTATTTATTTTCTGTCTTTATTAATCCTGGTAGATGCTACTCCCTGGTTGTTTATTATTGGAAATCAGCATAGATTCTGACACATATTGGTCCTTTAATTTATTTTATTGAAGTATAGCTGATTTACAAAGTTGTGCTAATTTCTGCTATACAGCAAAATGATTCAGTTGTACAGTGTTGTTCATATTTTTTTTCTGTTAGAGTTTGTCACAGGATATTGAATACAACTGCCCATGCTATACAGTAGGATTCTGTTGTTTACCCATTCTATAGATAATGGTTTGCATCTGCTGATCCCAAACTCTCAATGCATCCCTCCCCCACCCCTCCTCCCCTACAACCTCTTCCCCCTTGGCAATCACAAGTCTGTTCTCTACTGACACGCATTATTTTAATCCCTCCCAGATTCTTTGGGCCCAATGAAATATAAAAGCATTTACAGGGATGTAGTTAGCCAGGTCAGGTATGCCAAATTGCATAGAGACCACAGAGGGAGCCTGAACCAGTGCTGTAGCAACACAGAGCATCATGTCATTACCCCATGACATGTCTCTCTGTGTTCCTTCTGACACCCAACAACCAACACCAGGGCATAAATCCTGAGACTTACACTTTCAGAATACCTTGACTTTTCCAAAAATATCTTGATTTATGAATACAAATTAAATAGTACAATATTTTAATCCACCACATCAACAGACTAAAGCATATGGTTATGTCCACAGATGCAGAAAGAGCATTTGACAAACTGTAATAACTACTGATGATAAGAACTCTTGGTGAACTAGGAATAGAGAGGAACCTTCTCTATTTGATAAAGATTATCTACAAAAAGACCTGCAGCCAACATCACAATGAATGGTGAAAAGCTGGAAGCTTTCCCACTAAGATCAAGTACAAGGCAAGGATGTTCATTCTCACCACTCCTTTTTGACACCAAACTGGAAGCCCTTGCTAATGCAATAAGGCAAGAAAAGGAAATAAAAGGTATGAAGAATGGGAAGGAAAACATAAAATTGTGCTTGTTTGTATATGTCTTGATCATTTATGTGGAAAAACTGACCAAAGAACTCTTGGAACTAATAAGTGTTTATGTCAAGTTTGGAGAATATAAGGGTAGGGAATAGTATAGTATGCAATACAAGCCACTGCAGTGAAAATGCCAGGTCCTTTGCCCACAAGGGAACTCCTGTACATGCTGTTCTGTAACTTGCTTGCTTCACTTAATGGCATACCTTAGACATCGTTATATTTCAGTACATGGAAGTCTTCTTCATTCTTTTTTATGGATCTACAGCACCCCATTTGATAATATCAAATTTACTTGCCCAGTTCCATACTGGGCAAGTTAGGTTGCTTCAGAATTCATTGGTAGGGTGTTGGTTTTTGCTTACAGTATGATATCATGGACCCCCTTATTATTTCTTTTCTTTTTTTTTTTTTTTGACTTTTTGTCTTTTCTGGGGCTGCACCTGCAGCATATGGAGTTTCCCAGGCTAGGGGTCTTGCCAGGTCCAAGCCAAGTCTGCGACCTACACCACAGCTCATGGCAACACCGGATTCTTAACCCACTGAGCAAGGCCAGGGATTGAACCTGCAACCTCATGGTTCCTAGTAGGATTTGTTAACCACTGAGCCATGATGGGAATTCCCCCCTTATTATTTCAGTATTGCCTTAAATTTTTCCAAAACACAAACTAGGGCTTTTATAAAAATGTCTCCAATCTGTTCACTGATGTAAATTAAAAATTTCAGAATAATACTCATAACAATGATTGCCAATGAAAAGTGAGATCGGAGAGGAGGGTCATATGGTAGGAATGTGCCTATATATTTCACTTTATATTCTTTTCTACATCAGAGTTTTTAAAATTAAATGCAGTGCTTTTCTAATTATAATTAAAACATAAGAAAACAATGCTGCAATAACAGCTACACAAAACTGTTTTTCTTCTTTAGGGCTATGTCTCAGGGGAATGATCTAGATGTTAGATTACTGGGTTAAATGCCATCCTCTAGGAAGTGTGCCAACTCCCATGATCCTGTGGGGTTTCAGAGGTGGGGCATTCTGCAGGTGGTCCCCATCATCAGGGAAAAACAGAAGCAACTGTATACAATTGAGTTTCATCTAATAGTGGAAGTTTCATTCATGCAGCTAAGGAGGAGGATATTGTCTTAAAATCTATTAGAAAAGATTCAATTGGTGGAAATGCTTGAACCGGTGCTCTGCGATGCAGCTGCATCCTTGCCTAGTGATTGCTCTGGATCAAAACCCCAAGGAGACAGCCAATGACTATTTCTTCTTGTGGAAGCTCAGAAAGGACATCGGTGCATTAAAGACGGGCAGAACAGACATATAGCTCAAGTCCAGCTCACGCTTTGTTCAAACTGGTCGCCTGCCTATTTCTTGGAGATTCCGTGTTCCACCCTTTCCTGTTCCTGGCCTTATCCCGCTTCTCTCAAGGTCATAAGACGGCTTCCACAGCAGCCTGGGCTTTAGCAGCTCTACTCACATCCCGGAGGAAGCAGAATCAGTCCCTGAGCTTTGCGCTGATTGGGCCAGTTGTCGGCTAGGTGACTTACACGTGCCGATCATCTTTGGCCAGAGCTTATGAAAACCAAT
Source organism: Phacochoerus africanus (assembly GCF_016906955.1). Classification (NCBI taxonomy): domain Eukaryota; kingdom Metazoa; phylum Chordata; class Mammalia; order Artiodactyla; family Suidae; genus Phacochoerus; species Phacochoerus africanus. The sequence goes on from NC_062546.1 coordinate 200,450,040, forward strand.
CACATGGCAAGAGGACAAACAGCTAACTCTCATTGGCTCAGGTCAATTAAGACATGCCCCTGAAGAAACCAATCCCAACCTAGCCTGGCTGAGATGGCCTGGCACAGCAGGGCAAGAAACCCACTGTGTGTACCGCATCAGTATTTTCCACGGATGGAAAGGAGAAAATGACTATCATGTAGCCACCCTACATTGTGTCCAAGGCACCAAGCAAGAGGCTTTTATTATTTAGTTTAATCTTTCTAACAGTCCTTTAATATTGGCATTGCTAATTCTTATTTCTCAGATAAAGGAAACTTCAGCTCAGGGAGTTTGAGTCATTTGCCTAAGGTCACACAGCTAACATGCATCGAAGTTGATCTCACTGATTTCATATGCTGCTTGGCACAGCTTACTCATGACCCTAAAGTGCATCCAAGTTCGGCAGGATAAATATGTTTTAGATCCTATTCCCTTGACGTCTTTAAAAAAAAAAATTCTTTCAATGTCATGTGGATTATTTGAAGTATATACATATATAGTTAAGACTAAAGTCAGAAGGGAAAAAAAAAATTGTCTCATGTTTTCCAGTTAAGCACCTTCTAGCAGTTGAAGTATTTGGTTTGTGTTATCAGATTCTGGCCTAAAACCAGATCACAGCTATGAATCATAGCTGATGTAATGTGCATCTTGGTAGAGCTATTATGTATTTCCCAGGTGCACTGCACTTTACTGTAGGAAATCAGATCTCTGCCTTGGTCCCCGGTGAGCAATTATGACATCATAAACTGGTGCTTGGGCACAGTTCAAAGAGCTGAGAACGAGTTATGAAAACCAGGGAAAGCGAACTTTGGAATTCCAGAGAGGTCACCCAACCTCCCCTTGCCTAACAAAACTGCTAATATTTACTTTCTGTGGAACCCAGGGGAGAAAACCAGAGTCTAATTTTGCACTTTCCCCCTGAAAGAATAGGGGTTGTTGAGAGCAAAATAGCCTCTGGGATGGTGACTCTCTCTGAAGAGCTGTTCCAGGGGAACACCATCGAAGGAAAAATTCCACACTGCCTGCAAATTTGGGGCTTTCTGCTCTGTTACCAGCGTTTGACACGGAACCCAATGGTTTCTGATGGCAATTCTGGTTGGTGGGGTGGGGGGAGTACGAGGGTGTGCAGGCAGGTGGAGGTGTGGTGGCCAGGGCAAATGCACAGGCACACATACCCCAAGGTGTGAATTGTCGTGACTGCCAGGTAGAGGAATGTTTCTATGCCACAACTCAAGGAAAACAGCCCGAAAGAGGTTTATGCATCCTCAGTGGCCTGTGCTCAGGAAGTACTCGAGTTAAAATCTGCTCTTATGAAAGAGGAATTAATGCCACATATCAGTACATCTAAATAACAAAGACAAAAAAATGAAGAAAAAAAAGACTTGATATCGTAAAACGTCATTAAGATCCATTTTTCTTCAGAGAGAGTATATGGAAGTTCTGTTGTTGGAATCATTAATTGTGTTGAGCTTTACTTGAAATGCTTAAACATCTTCTAACCATTGCATTTGTGCCTTTTCTCAAAATAATTGCTTACTTTCTAAAATGTGAAGCCTACTCCATGGAAGGTGTAGTTCAGGCCAACAAAAGGGGAGGGAACACTCACTTGAATAGTTTCTCAGAAACAAAAAAAATGACACTCTTAAGTTTTATAGGCTGAAAAAAAAATCATGCCCCAAAGATGGCATGATATTATTTAAAACATAGCAATGTAACAAGTACCCCACTGGTGAGGAGAGGGGAGGGAGACTGCCAAAATATTACCCCATCAAAAAATCGCCCTCCCCTCTAAGGAAAACTGGCCAGGCACGTCGCCCACAAAAGCAACCATATTTGCGTCACATGTCCCTTGACCCACAATCTGATGGGAGCCCGTGATACAGCTCCCTACAGGGGCTGCTGCCAGTTTGTGGGGCCCCCTGCAAAAGGAATATGCAGATTCCCTTTTTCAAAAAGCAGGGGGCAAGTGCTATGAAATGGAGTGAAATATAAAGCTTTTTCCTTTCCTCCACAGTCCCTCTCGACTTATCATGATGTTTTAATTTGCTACTTAAAGTCATTTTCAGTAAAGAAAAAAAAATTTTTTAATGTTTACCATTTCTCTTTATATTCTGCAATTCATGTTGAAATGCAAATATAGGAGCATCTAGCTCAGACACTGAATAGCCAGTACCGCAATTTGTATTTTGTAGCTCATACATGCCCATGGATTTTTTTCTTACCAGAACTTTGGAAACTGCAAAACATGAACTCAATGGTTTTTCTTTCCTTTCTTGGTATGCTGTATTCTACTAACACTCTCTGCTTTTGGTTTACTGATGAGTAAGGAAGGACTGAAAGGGGAAAGAAAAGGCTCCCCACTTCTGTCCTTTCCTTCTGTATCATCATATCCAGTGTAGACGGGCTAATACAGGGAAGTAACATGAGTGAGAAAGGGTAGGACAGGACTTGGTGGTCATTTCCAGTGTAGATGGGCTAAGACAGGGAAGTAACATGAGTGAGAAAGGGTAGGACAGGACTTGGTGGTCATTTGTGTTTCTCACATGGACTTCTTCCTGCATCGGAAGCAGGTGTAATGAGAAAGAACAAATCTGACTCCATATTTCTCTGTTTCTCTTTAACTTTTGTATTGTTACTTTTGCTTGGAGTTAAGATTATGTTGCCTATAGCCTGAAATTTACAGGAGAGCCCATTCCCAAGGCTCTGACCTTTAAAAGTGTAACACTTTCCCATTCCTCTGGAGATAAAAAGTTGCAGAAGAGAAAAGAACATTTTCTTATTGTAGGTTTACAGGAACATTGATTATGATCTGACCTATGTGGCTGCTGCAAGAACAAAGGATTCCAACATGATGGTTGCAACTATCAACCATGCCGTCTCTCACTTTGCCTTTAAAAATGCTTTGCTAAATCCTTCGGGGGGGTTTGGAGTTTGAGGGGCACGGGCCACCCATCTCCTCGCATAGCCTGCAATAAACATTTCTCTGCTCCAAACACCAATGTTTTGATTTCTTTGGCCTCACTCTGGTAACACAAGCTCTAGATCCAATAGAAAGTAGATCTAGGGACTTCTTGGGGTCATCCAAGGCTTCCTCCTCTTGCTCAGGCACAGATTCAGCAAGATTATCACTTATCTTTCAGTCACATTCAGTCTCTGAACACCCAGGCATCACAGTGCCATGGGATTTTTTGCACTCATGGGACAGCACAACTGCTATGTGTGAAGAAGGAGACACATATTGAGCGTATCTCCTCTGCTCATGCATGTGCTCCATTGTCCCATTGAAACCATTGGGTTTCACCCTCAAAATACAAGTTCAAACATAAAATTGCAAATAATTTCCAATAGCAAAGCATTAAACCAAGGACAACACCCCCCCCCCCAAGCAGGTCACACTTCCATGTGAAGTAAGAGTTTTAACTAAAGAAACAACTCCCCCCCACCCCAGCTGAGGAGGCAGCTCCATGCCTGTCAGCAGCTTTGCTCCCCACACACCACCTCTCTTGTCATCTTGTAGCAACAACATGCCTTATGTCCCTGCTAGCAGCCCTGCACCCCAGAGCTCCAAGCATTGCTTATCAGTTTTGCTTTTGGAAACTTGCTTGCTCAGCTTCTTAGGCAGGAACTCAGTCTGCTCCTCCCAAAGGGGGAGGGCCGGGCTGCTTGCACAGGAAAAACAAGACCCAGAAGTCTGTGTTGTATAAAAGCTACCCAGAACAAAGACATGGCGCTCAGATTCTGGGAACACCTCCTCTGAGCCACACCCATGCTGAATAAACCTTGCTGAATAAATATTCCACATCTCCGAGGGCCACTTGTCTCTTTTTGCTGCCACGGTTTCTGCAGCATTTTCTCCATGAAGTTGGTCCTGCCCATCGGTAACAAGAATCAGAGAATTAGCTTGGCCAATCAGAAGCTGTCCCTTGGGAGTTTAAACAGAAGGATAATAATGAGAGAAGCATCATCACTAAGCCCCAAGAGAAGAAGCAGAGGAAGACAATATCTTTCTGGCAGCATCATGTAGACTGTTCTGGGCCTGAGGTATTTTCTTTAGCTTCTGATAACCTTCTGTTTCCATCTCTGTGTGTTCTGATCTCTCCACCATTTCTGCCTTTCAGATGAGGTCTGAATGTGTGGCTGAAATTTTAGTTATTACCCTTTTATCCTTGTAACACATCTCTCATTCCTCAGCATAATTTGATTAATTCTATATTCCTTGCAGCAAAGAGCCTGAAAAAAAATTAAGGTAACTGATTGCTCTTGGTTCTGTATCTTTTTAACAAAAAGGGGGAAAGACAGCCAGAAGTTATAAATGAACCCTGAGAATGAGTGTGTCAGTGTCCCCAACAAATTAGGTGCGATGGCTCCTTTTCAAATAGTAAATTCTCTTCTTAGGCCGGAGTTCCCATTATGGTGCAGCGAAAACAAATATGACTAGTATCCATGAGGATGCGGGTTCAATCCCTGGCCTAGCTCTGTGGGTTAAGGATCTGGTGTTACTGTGAGCTGTGATGTAGGTGGCAGATGTGACTTGATCCCATGTTGCTGTGGCTGTGGTGTAGGCTGGCAGCCGCAGCTCCAATTCGACCCTTAGCCTGGGAACTTCCACATGCCGTGGGTGCAGCCCTAAAATAATAAAATAAATAAAAATTATCTTCTTAGGCCAGTGGAGATTATCCAATCGACATAAATATATGCATATACATATATTTATAAGTCATCCTGAGTTATTTATAATAGCAAAAAAATTACAAAAAACTAAATGTCCAACAATGTACGTTTTGCTAAATAGATTTCATCATTTGGATGGGTTTTTTTTCAGGCACTAAAAAGTATGTTTGTAAAATAATATTTAGCAACATACAAGATCATCCTAATACAATTGAAAAAGCAGAATAAAAATGTATGCTTACCTCAACATTGCCAATTATGTCCTGAAAGTATGAATATTTATTTACTTATTTAAATGAATAGAACAAAGGCCATAAAGTTACAAGCTATTTCTCTCGACTATAGGATTAAGAGTTTCTTCTATTCTCCAGTCTGTAACTTTTAGTTTTTTAATGTATTTTAAGCTTTGACAAAGAATTAATATATTTCTCTGAAAATCCAATAGATTTCCATCAATATAATTCCATATTCTAAAACTAACTTTATACTTGTGATCTGACCTCTCATGCAGTAAAGTATGATGATTTAAGAGGATGGGTTTCTGAAGTCAACCAGCTCTTGGCTCAAAAAAGTCTACCCCTTTTTAGTTATTTGACCTTGAGCAAGAAACTTCAATGAGCCTACATTCTCATCTGTAAGATGAGGGTTTTAATAAATGACCAGTTTCAGGTTTGCAAGAATTCAATGAGACGACCACTTCCCTTGGATCAGGCCTATTGTCCATTCTGTTCATTTGGTACCAGGTGGCACAGTGGTGGTGGACTCATGGCAGCTGCTCGATACACACTGATTAAGTGACTGCGCAGGTACCAAACACAGGTGCGGGCCACATGAATGAGGGTGGAGTCATAACGAAAATCAGACCAATACAATTTTATTTTTCTACATTTTGGGGCTGACTTTTTGTGTCACTTGTGCTACATTAAAGTGAATATCGCCTTTTAAAACCACCACCTTCCTCTTATTAAACAATCTTGATGCTGTTCTGTCTTTAGGCTTTAATTGTGTTGACAGTCTTAGTTGGCATCGTGACTTCTATTTTATCAATTTTAAATTAACTTTGATTAGTGAAGACTTAACAGATAACCTAGGAGTTCCCGCTGTTGCACAGTGGGTTAAGAACCTGAGGGCAGCGACTTGGGTCACTGTGGAGGCATTTGTTCCATCCCTAGTCTGGAAGTAAGTTAAAGGATCTGGGGTTGCCATAGCCTGTGGCATGGGTCACAGCTGCACCTCAGATTCAGTCCCTGGTCCAGGAACGTCCATATGTCAAGGGTGCAACCATAAGAAAATCAAAAAATTAAAAATAAGTATTTACTGGGCTCAAAAATTTAAATGATTTAAAAATGATTTAGAAGTTCCCGTTGTGGCTCAGTGCTTATGAACCTGACTAGTATCCATGAGGATGCAGGTTCAATCCCTGGCCTTGCTCATGGGTTAAGGATCAGGCATTGCCATGAGCTGTGGTATAGGTTGCAGATGCGGCTCAGACCTGAGGTTGCTATTGCTGTGGCGTAGGCTGGCAGCTGCAGCTCCAATGATTTAGAGTCCCAAAATTCTCTTTTCCTCTCCTGTTACCTTCTCCCCACTTCCTATCACTCTCTCCAAACAGGTAATCTCTGTTATCAATCCCTTAGATACTTTCCTGAGATTTTTGACTATATATCTAGAGTCAATTAAATTGTCTCCAAGCACTAATGCCCAACACCTATGAATGTGACCTTATTGGGAAATAGTCTGTGCAGATGGAATCAAGTTAAGGATCTAAAAATGAGATTGTCCTGGATTTAGGATGACCCTTAAATCCAAAGGACAGGTGTCCTTTTAAGAGAGGAGGAAGGGGAGTTCCCATCGCGGCTCAGTGGTTAATGAATCTGACTAGGAACCACGAGGTTGAGGGTTTGATCCCTGGCCTTGCTCAGTGGGTTAAGGATCTGGCGTTGCCATGAGCTGTGGTGTAGGTTGCAGATGTGGCTCGGATCCCACGTTGCTGTGGCTCTGGCGTAGGCCGGTGGCTAAAGCTCTGATTCGACCCCTAGCCTGGGAACCTCCATATGCCACGAGAACAGTTCTAGAAAAGGCAAAAAGACAAAAAAGAGAGGCAGAGAGAGAAAAGGAAGGTGTCCTTTGTGTCCCTGAGACATAAAGAAAGTGGCCTGTGAAGATACAGAGGTTGGAGGGATGCTACCACAGGCTAAGGAACACCTGGAGCCAACCGAAGCCAGAAGAGGCAGGAAGAATTCCTCCCTGGAGTCTTCGGATGGAACACGGCCAAGCTGACATCTTGATTTGGGCTCTGACCTCCGGAATTTTAAAAAGAATACATTTCTGTTGTTTTTAAGCTGCAGGGTTTTGGGTGATTTGTTAGTTAGCCCTAGGAAACGAATAAAAAACATCTAAGCAATCTAAAAACATTCGTTGACTTTCGTTTACTATCTAACAGTTGTTCTTGTGGCTTTGATGTGTTATCTACACTGCTGTCATCCGAGTCAAAACCCCAAATAGTTTTTAAACCACAGGAAAGTTGAAAGAGAAATATTTTCTACTCTTTGATAATGCTGGGGCTTAATTACATGTTTCTCGAATCGCAGCTTCAGGGAATTTCAAAACACGTAATTTAGCTGCCTTCTACCACGTGAAATAGTCCATTGGAACAAACCAGATTAAGGCTATATTATAGTCGGTTCATCTTACCCAGAAGGTAGAAGTAGTAATTCATACTTCCAGGGAGCGGGAGAGAGAATTAGCCCAAAGTGGCCAATTTTAATTTCTGCATTTTCCAGATTTTAAACTGGGTTAAGCTCTAGTTAATGCTGAAAATAAATGTGTGTTGCTTGTAGCCAAAAGCAGAAAATTGTGAGTCTCACGAATAGTGCCAGGCGTTCACCCTCTGGTCGCTTGGTAGGGGGATGGGAAGGAAGGGGTGCACAGGGGGGTGAGGCAGTTAGAGCAGTGGGGAGCCCCCGGGGAGGGGGAGAGGGGGGCCTGGGAGGGCAGCAGTTTACCAAGTAGGACAGAAGTACACGTCCCCAGCAGACTCTGCGTTCCAGAAAATACAGACGACTCAGCGGACTCCAGTTCCAGGGATATTTGTATAAACGATGCATCTCCCGAATACTTCCACATCCATCATCCTGATTCTAAGTGACACTCGGAGGTGTCATTGCCCTCCCATTTCACAGGGGCAACCACTGAGCCCTAGGATATAAAAGGACTCTCCCAGGGTGGCCCCCCTATTCAGTTCTGAACCCATATTTTAGGATATGAGATTCCGCCCCCTTTTCATTAGAGCACGGCTACTTTTTAAATAACAGTAAATCACTCCTGCCTGGGCAGACGACCAAGCTGCTTTCCCTTTTGGAGGCAAGATCCAAAGAAAACCCCACTGGAGCCGAAGACGACCTAGAGGGCACACCAGCACCGAGGACGTCCCCAGAGATGTCACAAGGGGCAGCTTTCCAAACAAAGGACTCTCCAGGGAGTATTCTGGTGGACAAGGCGAGTGGACAGCACCCCCTCAGCCAATGACCTGGTTGAGGCCAAAATGTCAGACCAAAGATTTCAAAGAGAGTTTATATTAATACCTGGTGATGCCCCAAATGGATCGCTTTACAGGAGAATGGGGTTGAGAAGGGCACATCCTTGCATTTGAAATAGACAACAAAGGATACAGTTTACCTCTCTGCGGGTGGTTGGTGGGGACCAAGGGTGGGGTTGACCCGAGGCCTCGAGGGAGGCAGGTCTTGTGTTCTCATGCCACTGGATGCCAAGGAGGGCATCTCTGAAGGTCAGGTCTAAAGGCAAACAATTGGCCGGTGCCCTTGGCCGGAAACGCCTGCCCGTGGCTGAGGCTTGCATCTCTTTCTATAGATTTGCAGGCAGAGGAAATGAAGCCTCGTTCTCTCTCTCCCTCTCTCTGAAATTCCGGTGGGCCTCGCCGCTGCCAAAACTGAGGTCTGATGTGTGCTGTGTGTGCACTTCTGCATATGCTGCATTTGCATATGTTATTCCTGGTTTAAGGCTGAATAATGGATTCAGGTTCTGAGCAGGAGAAACTCTACAGAAGTGATTAGCCAGGCGATGCTCAGTTCTGGGCTCAGGTGAACCTCGCCCCACTTTTGCGGCTGCGGCTGTTCTTCGCGAAGGAACCCAAGGCGCTCACCTCTCAGGACGGAGCCCCGGGGGCTGGGAGGAGGTGGTGAGAGGGTGTTTTTCCCGAGTGCATGTCTGTGGAATGTCAAACAGCCGAGGAGGCTGGCGTTGCTGCAACCCTGAGAGCGAGTTCAAAGCTGCTGTGTGCTGGGAAGCTCTGCCTATCCGTGTCCCGTGACCCTAGAGGGCTCAGATGACCTCCACGGGTCCCGCAGCAAGTGACAGATGTAATCGTGGACCTTAGGAACACCTTTATTTCTGAACCAACCAAGTACTAATGACCTACCTTATATTCTGTTTCATGTTATAGAGAGTGAAGAGCGTCACCACCTAAAAAGCAAAGTGAATTAATTCCACGGTGTTAAAACTAATTACAAGTAAACCCGAGAGAGCCAACGATGGGAATAATGTGAAATCCAGGATTTGCGTCAGGTATCTGTGCCAGCAGAAAGGGATTTGCATGGGGGAGAGAGGAAGTAAGACTACTCAGGAGTTAACCATTGTTGAAGTTTGGGTTTGGGTTCAGAAAGGTTCTCTGTTCTCTCAAGGTGTGTGTGCTTTTGGAACTTTCCACTATAAAAGTATTTTTTGAGTATCCCATTTACAACCAGAAGCAGCCAACACATTAAACTAAACCTTCCAAGGAACGCGCTGTACCTATATTTAAAAAAAAATCTGTAACATCTAATTGACAAACCTAAAGATGCAAATAGATAAACAGAATATTCCTGGAGAGGAATTTTTATCATAATGATATCAATTTTTCACCCCAATTAATCTGTAAATTCAGTGTCGTTCCTGTTGAAATTCCTTCAGGAATTTATTGGAGCTTGATTCTCAACTTCATAAAGAAAAGAAAACATGCAAGAATAGCAATGACAGGGAGTTCCTGTCGTGGCTCAGTGGTTAACGAATCCGGCTAGGAACCATGAGGTTGCAGGTTCAATCCCTGGCCTTGCTCAGAGGGTTAAGGATCTGGTGTTGCTGTGAGCTGTGCTGTAGTTCGCGGACATGGCTCTGATCTTGCGTTGCTGTGGCTCTGGTGTAGGCCAGTGGCTACTGTTCCAATTAGACCCCTAGCCTGGGAACCTCCATGTGCTGCGGGTGCAGCCCAAGAAAATGCAAAAAAAAAAAAGAGTAGCAATGACATTTTTTAAAAGAATGAAAAAGAAATTATCCTACCACATATCAAAACACATTACAAGGCTATAATTAAAATAGTGTGAAATTGGCATAAGAAAGGACATGTATTAATAGAACAAAATAGAGAATTCAGAAATAGACACACGTATATGTGAAAATCTGGTTTCATTTAGAGATAACATTTCAAATCCCTCCCCTCCTGATTGATTGGAATTTTCACTTGGAAAAAAACATATTTATAAATATTTATCTATATATCAATATACTTATATACTAAGGTGTCTGCATAGCCTATTTCTATATTTATGTGAAATTACATAATTACTTTAAATATTATTTTCTATTTTTGTACATTTCACTTGAAAAACAGTTAATATTTGTTTATATATCCCATGTAGATATATTTTACAAAGACTGAAAAGGTAAACAAAACATTTACCTATCAGAGTTCCCACTGTGGCTCAGTGGTTAACGAATCCAAGAACCATGGGGTTGTGGGTTCTATCCCTGGCCTTACTCAGTGGGTTAAAGATCCGGCATTGCCATGACCTGTGGTGTAGGTCGAAGACGCAGCTCGGATCCCGAGTTGCTGTGGCTCTGGTGTAGGCCTGTGGCTACAGCTCTGATTCGACCCCTAGCCTGGGAACCTCCATATGCCGCGGGAGCAGTTCTAGAAAAGGCAAAAAGATTAAAAGAAAAAAAAAAAAAAGCACATTTGCCTGTGTGGCTCACAGGTTTTTGCATATATGAATGTAGACTATACACAATATACACATGCATGCATATGCTTTTATATGTACGTGTGTGTGTTACATATACATTTCATATATATGTGTGTGTGTGTATGTACACGTGACACATGAAAAGAGATGTGGGGACCCAAAGTGAGGGAGATGTGGAAGGCTCCCCAGAAGGAGAGCTTGCAGGGGGGCGGTGGGAAACTGAGAGCGCAGGTAGAGAGGTCCAGGGGCTCCCCATGATCAAGATGCCCTAACAGCAACATGTCGCCACAGGAAGGGTCCACTGCAGAGAGGAGCCAGCAGCAAGGGTGGAAATAAAAAGTAGAGCCCAATCTGGACTGTCAGAAGTGTAAGACTCATCCTAAACTAAAGAAGGCGCCAACAAACGTTGAAAGAAGACAGAGTGGGGCACGAGCCTGGGGATGCTAGCTGGATCCTCTGGAGGACAGCCCGGAGATGCAGGGACCAGACACAAGCCCGCACATCTGGAAGTCGCCGCAGTGATGTGATCTAGAACAGAGGCTAAGAGCTTGGAGAGGAGCGACAGAGGCCAAGGTCAGGTGAGAGGTCTGGCTACCTACCGGCTGGAAGAGGGAGAGGAAGTCAGGACAATGGACAGGGTCACGGTAGCGCGCCTGAGGCATCTGGGGCGCGTCTTGCTTATTAAACAATGATGCAAGGACCTGGCTATTTCTGCCAGAAGCTCTGTGCGTGAGTCCACCAAACTGCTGGGGTGGAGAACCACTGACGTTTGGGGCCAAGGTGGCTGAAGTGGGCTCTGAACTGAGGCAAAGAGCAGGGAAGAAGAGGTCATTGGAGGAAGCTTGCTGGGCTGAGTTTGCAGTGCCTCCGGCACGTCCTTCTGAAGAGGTTAGTTCATCCACACCTGTTCATCCGCAAGAGTGGAGGAGCCACCTTCACCAGGAAGAGCTTCTGTCAAGGTAGAGATGGCATCTGGCCTAGGAAGCTCAGGCTGCTGTGAAAAAATTCCAGACACCAAGTGGCTTAAAAAGCAGGCATCTCTTTCCTTACAGTCCTGAGGGCCTGAAGTTCAAGATCAAGATGTGCTCACAGCTGCTGTCTACTGAGACCCCTCTCCCTGGCTTGCAGGTGGTGATTTCTTGCCGTGCCCTCACGTGCCCGCATTCCTGGCGTCTCCTTTTGTCCTAATCTCCCCTTCTTATGAGGACATCCTTCGGATCAGATTAGGGCCCACCCTGATGGCCTCATTTTAGCTTAATCGTGTTCTTAAAGGCCTTATCTCTAAATACAGTCCATTCTGATATACCAGGTGTTGAAGTGGGGAGGCATATAATTCAGCTGTAAAAGCATCTTCGTGGTGATGGGCAAATGTCAGCTTTGCCCACTGAGCCCTGAAGGAACCAACGGTCCACAGGTCCCATCTGATAAGGAGACCTTCTAGTTTGGGGGCGAGGGGGTGGGTCTTGCTGGGTTAACCTCCCTGTAGCCCACCTCCCCCAGACCATGGATGGATCGATGCTTGCTGTGTGTCTGATGAACCATCTCATTTCATCCTCACACCAGCCGGCATGAACTATCTGGCATCACTCTCTCTGTTTCTAAGATGAAAACAGGTTTGGCATGAAGGTGTGACCTGCTAGAGGTCCCCCTGCGGGGAGGCCTTGACCTTGGCTCATCTGGACTCTCCAGAGCCCGTGACCTTAACCCTGTACTGTACAGCTTCTCCTCGAATTATTTGAACCAGAATTTCTTTGGCTTAGAAACATCTCTGATTCTTTTAGAACTAAAAGTTCTTAAGAATTCGCAGGTCAAGGAGGTGACCTTCTGTCAAAGTTTTCAAACTGTTTCTTATCCCTGTGACTCTGAAAACCCTTCACAATGTCGTAGATGTGACGATGGGTGGCTGGGACGTTCTCTGGTTGGCCTCACAGCAGGACCATTCCCGGTCTTCTCAGGAGCCCCAACAGCAAGAGAGAGAAGCAAAGGAGAGATAATGGCCCCAGGGGCGGTACAGAAAAGAGGCGGCGATGACCGGGGAAGGGTATTTTGATTTCTGCCTCCCAGCAACACCCAGGGGACTGTTCCAGAGAATGAACTGAGCTGAGTAAGTTATGTGGTCCAGGAGTTGCAAAAGTGGTCCATGCCTGGTGGTGCTGGCATAGACGTTGAGGGAGTAGAGAAATCTCCCTGGGCATCACAGCATGGACGTGGGGCAAACAGAGCATCCAAGGAGTCAACACAAACATCTATATATTTTTTTAATTTTTTTGTCTTTTTCAGGCCACTCCTGCAGCATATGGAAGTTCCCAGGCTAAGGATCAAATCAAAGCTGCAGCTGCCTGCCGACACCACAGCCACAGCAACACCAGATCCAAGTCTCGTCTGCGACCTACACCACAGCTCATGGCAACACCGGATCCTTAACCCACTGAGCGAGGCCACAGATCAAACCTGCATCGTCATGGATACTAGACGGGTTTGTTACCACTGAGTCACAATAGAGACTCCCAAACATCCTTATCTTGGTCACCAGCAGCCAGTCACTTTCAACCATAGAACTGACCCCTTGGTGGAAGATGGATGGTTTGCCAATTTCATATAAGAGACACCACTACTGGAGTTCCCTCGTGGCCTAGTGGGTTAAGGATCCAACGTTGTCACTGCGGTGGCATGTGTTTGATTCCTGGCCCAGAAACGTCTGCATGCTGTGGGGGCAGCCAAGTGAGGAAAAAAAAAAAAAAAAAAAAAAGGAACCATCACTGTCATTCTATGATAGTGCCTCCGTATTCCATTGAAAAGAGAGGCATACAGCTAGTATATTCCAAAGAGATTCATTACTTGTGGTTTTAAAACACAATAAAAATTACACAAAAATTGAGGCTGCTGACACTGAGCTTTGTAATAATAATGCTAGGGAGAGGAGTTCCCCATCATGGCTCAGCGGTTAAGGAATCTGACTAGCATCCATGAGGACGCGGGTTTGATCCCTGGCCTCACTCGGTGGGATAAAGATCCAGTGTTGCCATGAGCTGTAGTGCAGTTTGCAGATTTATTGCCCTAAAAAGCAATAATAATGACAATGATAATGATAGGTACAGAGTTTTAGCTGAGGGGTTGGTGTTCTTGAATTTCGACTCTGTGATCCATGCAGAAGGATGTGCGTACAGCCTATAAAGTTATCTGCTGAGGAAATGTTATGCTAAATATCCTTATTTCCTGAATATCCTCTTCTCATCTCCAGGGTGCAATAAGACGGGAATCATCAGGTATCTTTGGACATCACCTCTGAGTTGGAAACATTGGGGTGTTGCAGAAAATTGAATGAATTCATTGAAGGAAAAAATTACTTTAGTTCTTATATATTGTCCAACCAGGACAAGTGTACTCAAAATAAAATAACATGTCTTTCAGCGGCTGCCACAAGAAGCCACTTTTTTTAGAAGGCTGACATCCTCATAACAGAAACAAGTTTGATTTTTAAGGGTAAAAAAAGATGAATTGAAAGGAATAATTTTTATCGTTCAACAGATTGGCCCCCCAATTCTCCCCTGACTGGCATCATTTCTGGGTGTTTTCTCCACGGGGTGGATGGTCTGTGGCCAAATTTTAACCACTTGAGGTCTTTCCCCTAGCCAGCCCACACAGGGGGGCAAGCACAAGTCCAGCTTCCTGTGGACAGATGGGCACGGCCAAGGATTAGAAGTCAGGCAGGGCCACCGTGCCATGTGGGTGGGGTGGGGGGTGGGATTGGAGGGGAGGCGTGCGCCCTGGGCCCTTGTAAATCACCATCTCTTGTTAGCGAGCACGCATCTTTCCTAATGGAATGGGCTACTATGACCTATCAGAGATGCTGTAAATATGTATGACATCATTCACCTTGAATTTCAAATACGCTTATAGGACAAAAATAGATGTATTTTCCTCATTATTCATTCAAATATATTCTAGTCCATCTGTTTGATAGTGAATTTCTTACCCTCTCTTTGCTGTGGCTCATTCTGCCTCCCTGAGTGTTTCTTATCCCTCCTCCTGAAAGGACCCAGAAGAGCCTGGGATCGAGGCTGTGGAAGGTGGAGGAGTCTGCTGAGCTTGAAGACAAGCACAGACCACTGTCTTCTTTCCAAGCCACCAGGAGGTCTGGGTCTCGAGCCACCAGATCCCCAGTGACCCAGACTCCCAGATCCTGTATCCTACACCACCTGGGTCCTTGCGCCACAATGGATCACCCAGCACGAATGTTTGAAAGTTGGAGATCATGAGATACGTAATCATTAACCTGGACTGAAGGTTTGGAGGTTCCCGAGTTGAAACAACTCAGGTGGAACCACGAGAGCTGTCAGAGGAGAAGGGACTCATTGGGAAGGGCTGAGCTGACCCTGGCACCAGGCAGACTCAGGATGGGCGAGGGTGTCTGGCCACTGCTGGGGCAAAACTGCTATAAACAAGCTGTGCCTGTCATATCTTCTCTTTAGCTCGTCCAGATAACGACACCCAATGTTTCACCTTGACCATCTCCAGCACATTGACAAGAAGCCTGCTGAGGAGCTAGTATTTATTATTTCAATGAGTGATAGCGTAATAACATTATAGTTTTGTTCATTGTCTCTGTATGAAAAGTGAGGGGAAATGAGGATGGGAAGGCTTGTCACTTCCAGATGACACAAGGACAAGCTGGAGTACAGGCTCAGCTTTTCTCCATGATGCACCCAGGAGGCTTAGCCTATGCTCCAGAAAAGACCTTCCCAGAGAGTGGGTCAAGTTCATCACTTGCCCTTGTCCCATCCCCTACGCTTGACAGAGCTCAGTACATAGTACACAGCAAATTGCAATCGGTATGAAAGCAGCACCTCGCCTGGCGCATGAGGTCAAGTCCAAGGATGCCAGAAGGGAAGAGCCATTCAGATCTTGTCTTCAGTGTCTCCAAAATGCCAAAGGGAAACAGACAACACGGAGAAGCCAGGTTTCTTTAATGGGCTTGCCCTTTCTCTGTCGTTCTTCGTCTCGCTCTACAACCAGCAAGGGCCTCCGCAGATGCCTGCCTCCTCCAACTGAGCCCCTGGAAAGGCTTGCTCTGCAGCCTGGCCAGCGTGCCACCTATCTTCTCTTCTCCCTCGTGTTCTAGCAGAAACTGCAGGTTCTCTTCCCAACAGACACAGGCTTTCTTTCAAAACCCTGTTTTCTCTATGCTCCAGGCTATGAATACACACATGCACACACACACGCAAACACACACACACAAACACGCACACACAGTAACCAAGTTGGAAAGAAGAAAACCATAGTTTCAGCAAGAATTTTCTCGTTTGCCCTGTGCGGAAGGGTGGGGGTCAGATGCTGTCTCTGGCCTGAAGACATTCTGTATTTCGTCTCAGGTCCACAGCTACCTCTGGGCTCTCTGCCCTGGGGAACACCGGCAGGGATCTCAGCCAGAAGGAGCTGCTTTAAGGAGCTAGAGGGGCCCATTACTGTATTTGCTTTGTTCTGGTTTTTGTCTTGCAGAAAGGTTTGGTTTTCATTTATGGTTTTGTTCATGTGAAAGATATCCTAATTTTGGAGTTCCCCTCATGGCTCAGCAGTAATAAACCTGACTAGTATCCATGAGGATGTGGGTTCGATCCCTGGCCTCACTCAGTGGGTTAAGGATCCAGCATTGCCATGAGCTGTGGTGTAGGTTGCAGAGGTGGCTCAGATCTGGTGTTGCTATGGCTGTGGTGTAGGCCCGCTGCTGCAGCTTTGATTCAACCCTTAGCTTGGGAACTTCCCTATGCCTCTGGTGCAGCCCTAAAAATTAAAAAAAAAAAATCTTAATTTTTAAAGTCTTATATTTGCCTGCTGTAGTATAGCCTACATGTATGAAATATAGCTTTCTTACTGTTTGCCTTTTAAATTATCTCTTTACTGTCCTGCTTTTATCTTTATCTTGTTTATCATTGTCACAGATTGAATTATGTCCCCACATCCCCAAATTCTTATGTTGAAGTTCTAAACCCCAGTATGTCAGAATGGGATAGTATTTGCAAATGGGGTCATTCTGGATGGAATTAGTTAAGATGAGGTTTTGAGTTAAGGGTCAGCCTTAACTCAAAATGACAGGTGTCCCTCTAACAAGGGGAAATTTTGACACAGAGATACACACAGGGAGAAGGCCATGTGTACAGGAAGGCTGAGATCAGGATGATGTTTCTAGAAGCCAAAGAACACCAAAAATTGCCGGCACCTGGGACAGAGTCTCCCTCACAGCCCCCCAGGAGAAACCTTCCTGCTGACACCTTGATCTTGGACTTCCAGCCTCCAGAACTGAGAGACAGTAAATTTCTCTTAAGTCCCAGGATGTGGCATTTTGTTACAGCAGCCCTAGCAAACTCATACAATCATTCTGACATATTTTATAGTTTTTCCTTTCTCTGTTTACTTTTCTTTACCTGTTTTCATTATTTAGTCTTGCCATTATCACATCACTTTTGTTTCTTAAAGTCTGATTTTATTCTATCCGAACATTTGAATCTTTTATTATTTCAGACTTCATTTCTCTTGCTCCCTTTCTTTTGTTTATGTCATGCTTTGAGGCGGATGCCGTCTTTGCCTTTGGTCCTCTCCGTAATTTTCCCGTTGGTTTCACCAACTTTGTCACCATCCACAACGTGATTTCTTCTCACGTTATGCTTGGACAATGTGGCTGCCATGGTGTGCACCCCACAAACGCCTGTTGTGCTTGGTACTTTTTTCTCCTTTCCGCTCCCCAATTTCCCTTAATGGATCTTCCATCACCTTCAATGCCAATTCTCTAAGCATTTTCAGCTTGTTTACCTTGAGACTCTCAAGCCAAAAAAATGTCTCCTGGGACCCTTGTGATTCTCCTTGCACAGAGTAAACACTTGCTGCTTGGAATATGTTGTTTTGGACATCATACGTCATCAAGGCCCTTTTGGAGAGGGAACCACTTCACGGCCCCCACGCGCAGCAGCCAGTGCCAGGTTTAATGCTCTACTCTTGAGTCTTGAACTTGGTTTCGGTCCTGGCCCCTGCAAATTATGTAGCCAGCTCTGTTTGAAGAGGAGCCTTTTCTGAAACCTATACCCTCATGTCTTTGCTCACTGGAGGCTGAGATAATTGCACACACTCTGTGCCCTATGACAGCAGGTCCACCGGGAAAAGACCGTCCCTATGAGGCATGGGCAGGATGTTGCTGAATTTCTCGCTTGGTTTTTGTGGAAGGAAGCTGAGGAGAGCCTATGATCAGGCTCTTTAAAGCATTTCTAGGCAGCCTGCCTTGAAAGTGGTATGTTTCCAGTAGGACGGGAATGCTTCAATACACAGAAATATGTCTTTACAATCTCCAGTGCCTGGAAGAGAAAAAAGAACCCTGGAGTGCGGTGATGGGCTGCTGGATGACATCTCAGCTCTTGAAGGGGGCTCGATCCCGGTAAAGATCCCCGGGTCTGCAGACCTGGTAAACTGCAGGCCCCCAGCTGCCCTGCACACCATCCGTCACAGTGCCCCTTCCCCTGCGTCTGCCCACAGACCAGGCTGAGCCTCCACCGCCAGCCTGTGGTCCTTCTGGGCTAACTTCTTAAATCCCTCCCTGAATGGTGACCCATCTTGACCCTCTGGTTAGATCCCTCCCTCTTCTTCTCCCCTTTGCTCTGTGCCCCAGGCATAGCTAGACAGACTCCTAGAAACATGGCTCCTTCCTCCTTTCGGGATCCTCCCAGACTCTCTCTCTGCCCTGCTAGGGCTGTCAGTGCACTTCCCCGGCCCCCACCCTGGATTTCTCGCCCCTGAACAAAGCCAGCCTCACCCACCCGACAGGGACCCTGGCTGAACAAAGGTCCTGGCCCCAGCACAGATTCCCAGCATGCCCCAGTAGGTGTCCCTTATCCAGAAAAGCAGAAGAGAGCTTGTGGATGTGCAAAATGTGCTGGCAGCGTCTCCAAAGTCTGAAAGAAGATTTTTTTTTTTTTAAATAAGGCTCTAAGAGTTATGGGATTCATTTTCTTTCTCTTTCTTCCCCCATATTTCATAAATATTTTGTTCTTGTTTTAACAAAGAAGAAAATTGTATTACACATGCCAAATATTGTAAAGTTCAGCTGGGAAATAAACTCTTGAAACAATCTAACACAGTTTTGAAAAATAAAGATAGTGGGGTGAGACATACCCTAAAGAATATTATAAAGCAAAATAATAATGCCAAAAAAAAAAAAAAGAGTTAAAACAGTACAATGAGAGTTCCCGTCCTGGCTCAGTGGTTAACAAACCCAACTGGCATCATGAGGACTCAGGTTCAATCCCTGGCCTCACTCAGTGGGTTAAGGATCCGGCGTTGCTGTGAGCTGTGGTGTAGGTCGCAGAGGAAGCTCAGATCCTGCATTGCTGTGGCTGTGGTGTAGGCTGGCAGCTGTAGCTCGAATTCAACCCTGGGAACCTCCATATGCCACCAGTGAGGCCCTAAAAGGCAAAAAAAAAAAGTACAATGCTGGCCTAAACAGTTAAACAAAACAGAGGGGACAAAAACATGGTATAAATGAACGTAAGATGATAAAAGTAAAATTGCAAATTAGTAAGGAAATGAAAGAATTTTCATCAAAATCACATATGCGCAACTGGCTAAGAATTGGGGAGATACAATTACGTCCTTACTTTTCATTTTAAACCAAAAAGAGTTCCAGATGGATGAAGGATTTATAGCCTGAAAAATGTGTCCAAAATATATCCAGAGCCATAAAAATAATAGAAAAAAAATACTGGTGAAGGATTTATGTTACATCAAAGTTAAATGATGACTTAGAAACTCGACCCCAGAGGCAGAGGGGTCAACGGGAAGGATGGTTTCCACCAGGCATTGACAAGGCCAGAAACACAGCTTTACCTGTAGAGGCTCATGTGGCCCACCTGTAAATACCCACAAGTTATGAAGCAGGTAAATATGATCAGAATTCCCACTGCAGCTCAGTAGGTAACCCAACTAGCATCCATGAGGATGCAGCCTTGATCTCTGGCCTTGCTCAGTGAGTTAAGAATCTGGCATTGCTGTGGCTGTGGTGTAGGCCGGCAGCTGTAGCTCCCATTCGCCCCCTAGCCTGGGAACCTCCATGTGCCACAGGTGGGGTTCTAAAAAGACAGGAAAAAAGAAAGAAAGAAAGAAATCTACTCTTTTAACCTGACAAACATACTGTCGTAACAAAAAACAAAAGCAAAAGATTTTGCATAAAGCTATGGTGCTAAGGTGACTGGAAAATGGCAAAATATCGAAGACCAATTTTAACCATTACTATGTTGTGTCTGAATGTTCTGTCGCTGAGCCAGCGATATTGGGGTAATTCATACAACAAATACGTGCATAATTAAGATGTTCTATTTATCAAGTACAATTATTTTCTCGCTTTCATTTCAGCAAAAGTCACCATACTAGTTTTTCCACGTAACTGGCATTCTGTTGACACGAATGATTTAAAGGATTAAAAAGTAAAATCTAATTGAATTCCAAATGGACAAAATTTGAACCATTTTCTTCAAAACTACAAATAGAATGAAGATATAACATTTAAATTATTTTCGTGAGTTCTCAAAGTATATATTTCTTCTAAAATAGCCAAGATTTTCATTCAAATGAAAAGGCAAAGTTTTAGTTAACAGCAGAATTTTATTTTATTTATTTATTTATTTATTTATTTTTAGGTGTTCAGAATTTTAAATCACAATTGTCTATGCAGAGCTGAAATTTCGAATTTATTTTTATTAAATCTTTTATCGGAATATTTCAATGAAAACAAAAATATGTGCAGGTCTGATGTTCGCTGTCCTTGTTGCCAATAGACAGAACAGGAATCAGGCTTCACACCCATTGTGTTTACACGTGTGTGTGTGTGTGTGTGACGTTAATCCTTACAGAGCGGGTGATGTGTACACACGAGTACATGGAGACAGAGAGACGGTGAATATGAATTCTCCAGAATTGCATCATGGGTCCTGGCCACCAGATGCAGTTGTGACTGGAAAGCCCTCCAGATTCAAGAATCTGCACGTGCAAAGAAGCGAGAAAGTGGACACTCCATCCAACCAAGAAATTGGACTTTCATAGGCAAGGCTGTTTTTTATTTCACACTCTCCGAGAGGCAGGGTTTGACCGTTCTGTCTTTTTTCTCCCCAAAGCACTTGCGTCACCCAGTTCTCCCGACTTGAGTGTAGCCGCGCTCCCCAACTTTAGCGGCTCATCACAGCCACACACTCCTAGTGTGGATGCAGTCACCTTTGTTTTGAGGACATGGGCAAGAGGTGAGAAAGTTTTCTAGGAAGCTGCATGATGGTCGTCAAAACAGCTATTATTTAAGGTACAGGCCCCACAGCACCAGTGCCAGGCACCTCCGATCCATATGAGGCAGCACTGAAAAATCACCTTCCCTTGGGAGTTCCCATTGTGGCTCAGTGGAAACAAACCGACTTGTATCCAGGAGGACGCAGGTTCGATCCCTGGCCTCACCCAGTGGGTTAAGGATCCAGCGTTGCCGTGAGCTGTGGGGTAGGTCGCAGACGCGGCTCTGATCTGGTGTTGCTTTGGCTGTGACGTAGGCCAGCAGCCGTAGCTCCAATTTGACCCCCAGCCTGGGGACTTCCATAGTCCACACCTGCAGCCCTTAAAAAAAAAAAATCACCTTCTCATATAACAAACTAGGAGTTCCCCAGATGTTCAGTGGGTTAAGGATCCGGCGTGTCACTGCTCTGGCTTGGGTTGATGCTGTGATGCAGGTTCAATGCCTAATCCAGGAATTTCTCATGCCAAAGGCACAGCCGAAGATATACATGGTCCGGAGGTCCCCAGGGACCTCTGAAAGAGCGAGTCGGTAAACCAATGGCTTCGCCAAAAGCAGCTTTGCAAATCTGGAACCTGATGCTATTTTAAATAGCCATGGCTTCTCCTAGCACAGATATTAAAATCACCAGATTTTGCTTGGAGTTCTTGGACGATATATCTAAAGCATCACTTCCTCTTTCATAAAACACATAGCCAAGAATTTTCTGCTGCCATGATTAATTTAAACTAGCAATAAGCATTGAACTAGAGGTTCGGGACAAACAGCCTGGGAGACTAAAAATAAATTATTTTTATTTGCCATTAACTGCTAAACAGAGCATTTGATAAGTCATTTCTGTTTAACAAAGGTCTTTATAAGTCGTTATTAAAAAGAAATATTGTAAGAGCCAAGTCTTGGAAATCACCCCCATTTGCCACCATCTCACAGATTTATGTATTAAATAATAGAGGCCCAGATAAAATAATAACACACTTTTCTCTAAGTCATCCTTCCCCTGGCCATAGTCGCACTGGAATAATGTGCTTAAAGACGGTGGTACTAATTTTATCCCAGATTTAACTAAACGGAGATAATTGCTACCCTAAATTTTGGGGTTTGTTTTTTTTTAAGACAGTTTTTGTGTTGTTCCAGTAGGTTCTTCCATCTGCTCCTCCCCCGGGCCTCCCCCAGCAGATCAGCACCTCTCCTCCGTAGAGAAGTTCACCCTGGAAATCATATCTGATCTGGGATACAACAACTTGCAAATGAAAGAGTCAATTCCTTGCCACCTTCAAAGGTGTTTTTTAAAGCAGAATTTCTGAATCACATGCCCAGTCGTATCTGCTTTTGCCAAATAAGCAACCATCTAGAAAAACCAGGAAGAGCGTAAATATATCTATCCCCTTCTAGAATCTGTTAGAGCAGGACCTGCAGGGCGTTTGCGCTAAAAACGCTTGGCAGAGCAATCAACTCCAGCCAAGGTCATTTTCTCCTGCCTCCCAGAGGCTTCATTGATAGAGAGTCAGTGTCTTCTTCTAAGCCTTCAAAACCCTGGGTCCCTCTCCCAGGCTCTTCTCCGATGACCCCTCTAAGGTTTCATGACTCATATTCCTGCTGCTGCTGTTGTTGTTGTTAGTCTTGGCTCTGTGCTGCTCTGCCATGAAGATGGAGAGACTGAAGAATGTTCATTCAAAGGGCTGACATGGCACAAGCACAGCTAGACTACCAATGCCTGTAGACGAATGAACAATTCTAATTAGAAAAAATTTTGCTAAAATCACACAAAAAAAATCCTACGATGCTGTTTCCCCATGGTTCACACGGCTGGTGGTCACGTGTGGCTGGACTTTAGCAACTGATCTGAAGCCACATCACCCCCAACGCTTCTGATCTCTAAGGGTTAAGACTAATAAGCCTGAGAGTGCAGGCACATGGCAGGTGCTTGCTTCCAAGGCCAGCGAAATGTGTGTCCACTAAACCTCTGTTTTATGACTATTGCTGGGAAATAGTGAAAAGAAGCAGGACCCTGTGGTCCTCCTCTCTCCCCAAGTCCTCCGCCTGCCTTTCATCTTGTAGAAAAACTTTAGTCCAATAATACGTTTAATCAGAGAAGTGAGGAAATACAGAAGCAAAAGAAAACAGTCAAACGAGACCAAAGGATTAATAGTTTAGTCCTGAAGCAAAGTCAAGGTCCTTTAGTTCCTCCTCAAGGGCTGCAGGTAATATTCTGAGCCATGTCCGGGGAGCTGTCTTGCAGGTCCTGAAACCCCCATCAGGTGGACGAAGTTAAGTAAGAATGACCAGACTGTCGCCAGGACATAAGCTGCCACAATCCTGAGAACCGGCCTCAAAGAAATGGGAACAAACCGCCCCTGGAACAGAAGACAAACTGTCCTTGAAACAAGGTGATGCTGGTCAGACCACCGCATGGTCAATTTCAAGATGACGATCAGAGCTGACGGTGCTGTTTCTGCACGTAGCCCTCTCCCTCCCCCATAAACACTTTTGCCCACTGATTGTTGGCGGAGTGAGGGAGGTGGCCTTCGGAGTCTGCTTTTCCCCCCATGGTTGTTGGCCTCCAAAATAAAGCAAATGTTCCTTGCCACCAGCCTTGCCTCCCTAATGGCTTTAGAGGGGCGACCAGCCAGACCCCGCTTGCGGTAACAATAGCACAATCTATGTGTAAGATCTTAAGCTGCTAACTTCTCAGGGCCAGCACTGCAGGAGAGAAGCCCTGGGCTTTGGCTCTGGACTCTGCCTTGGGAGAGGCCAATGCTGGGGGCACTTACAGAGCTTCTCCTTCCAGTGGAAACCACCAGGTGGAAGGGACACAGAGCTATTCAGACCTGGCTCGTGGGGTGCACGGCAAGACCGTGGAGAGAGGTCTGTTGATGTGGGATGGAAAATGGTCGGCCCTCGGGCAGGAAGTTACACTGGTCTGTAGTGGGATGGGGGCACAAGGATATGGTACATTCTGGTCCCTGAGATGGGGAAGCCCGTGAATACAAGTGGGAAAGATAACAGACCAATTACAGGAAGCAAAATAAGGACCAGAACCAAAGTCTCGGTTAAATTACTCAGATCTGCAAGGGGTCCAGCGTCTTGGGGCTTAGGAATCAAGGGGGGTTCATTTATAACCACTGCCTAGTCAGAGCGAGGCTGGTTGCAAAGGAAGAAAGCTTTGCTCAGCCTCTCAGGGTTGGTCTGAACAAGTCTGACTATCTGTCCAAGAAGGAAAAGGGAGCATGGAATGTCCGCATGACCCCAGCTAAAGGAAGAAGAGGAACTGGGAGGCTGGGCTACAGAAAGAGTGGGAACCACCCCAGAAAATACCATTAGGAAATAGACCGACGTCATTCCACCAAGGCTATAAAATGATTTGCTTTGACACAACAATTACAAAACTCCTATTGTAAAGATCGGGAGAAAGCGGGGGAGGCAATAACTAGATTTTGTCCTCTAAATTAATTGCTTTTAAAATCAGATTTCTGTTTGGGAAGGGAAGGTGTCTATACCACGAGAAGAAAATCACAAAGAAACTTTGCTTAAAAACCTGTTCCTATAGACTCTCAATTGTTAAATCACACCGATCACTTCCTACTACTGTTAGGGAAAATTGTAGAAGATTTTAAAGTGGAAAGAAAAAATTCCTGTGTGTTGTATCCAGCACACTTTTCCAAGATCCCTGTTCACCGTCTTTGAGTTCGTCTACGATTTTATAAGTTTTAGAAAAGCGATATTAATGCAAATCATGAAATGCACATATTTGCATCTGGTAGAATGCAATTGATTACTGACCCATTGGCCTCTCTTTATAGGATCATTTCTGCATCTCTTAACTACCATTACAGGTCACAGTACCTGGAATTCTCCTTTGAACAAGAAGTAACATCGTACTTGTTCATTTATGAACAAGTTCAATAAAATCTTTGACATACCTTCCCCCTAAATCAGTATGAGTCGTGTTTATCTTTCTTTCAAATATTCTCTGTTAACACTAGAAAAAGGTGGGGAATACTCAGTCGGTGGAAAGAGAAAAGGTTGAGCTGATATGTGCTGGAACAGAAGTGAATACGGTCAAAAGAAGCAGCGTTGTGACAGACCTGTGAACTGGTCACTGGAAATCCCAGCCCCCAGTCCCTGGTGGTATTGATTGCCAGGCCCTGGGCTAGTTCCTTTAGCTGGGGTCTCTGGGATTCAGTTTCCGGATCTCAGGAAAGGAAGGTGAACTGACCTTTGTTTCTGTGACTCCAAACCATCCCATTCAACGTGATTTGTCTTTGAACGTGGGGCTTATAATCAAATACAAAAGTAAAATTCTTTTATATCCTAACTCATGGGTCTAAATCATCAGATATTGAATTGAAAAACAGTTCTGGGGGTTCCGAGGTGGTGCAGTGGTTAAGGATCTGGTGTTGTCACTGCTATGGCTCAGGTCCCGGGTGTGGCGTGGGTTTGAACCCTGGCTCAGGAACTTCTGAGAAAGAAGGAAAGAAGGAAAGAAGGAAGGAAGGAAAGAAAGAGAGAGAGAGAGAAAGAAAAAGAAAGAAAGAAAGAAAGAAAGAAAGAAAGAAGAAAGAAAGAAAGAAAGAAAGAAAGAGAGAGAGAAAGAAAGAAAAGATAAAAGAGGAAGGAAGGAAGGAAGGCAGGAAGAAAGGAAGAGAGACAGTTTAAAGCCAAACTTTCTGTTTCCCCGTCACTAAACGGGAGTGTAGAGTTCCATCGGCAGCCAGGCTCCAGCCTGGACGGTCCTGAGCAAGTGCTGCCAGGATGACCAACAGGACGCTGGTCACTTAAAAGGGGCACGTTAGAAGGAAGGTGATGGCTGATGTGCCACACAGGCTGTGCCCACAGCCCAGGCTTCGATGACTGGCAGTGACGAGGTCCAGAAGAGAGGTTTCAATGTTATTATCCTACAGCAGAGAGAAGAGCCATCCGGACCCAAACTAGCATTCATCACCAGATGTGACAGCCCTTAGAAATTTCAACTTAAAATAAAGGAGGGGCTATAACTGAACTGACAAACCAAAGTCCATTTGTTTTGAATATATACATTTGTATAAATGTGTATACATATTCAGAATATACATACCTTCAAATATACACATATAAATATTCAGAGCAGCTAACAGTGAAATGTTCCAAATATCTATGACATTTTTTAAGTTACTCACTTGCAAATCTTTGTCAAGTAGAGGCCCAGATTTAACTCAGCAGGGAAGGGGAGAGTGGGTGTAACGAGGCTGGTACCAGCTGGCCACTGCCTGTCTCGAGGGAAGCTTTAGAGAGACTCATAGGCGTGACTGCAAATCCAAAGGGTCCAACCAGAGGGAGGAGTGGAGAAAAAGGAAGCCTCCAGCTTCCAGCCCTGTGGGTCAAACCTGTTCATCAAAGCATCACAGCCCTGAACTTCCAGGTTGGGGGTAGGCTCCACCCTGGTGGTTCCCCTGTGGTCCATCCTCCCTGACAACGTGGATGCTCAGAGGCAGGAGACAAGTGATGGCATCTCTCAAGGGAATCACCTGCTCAGCCAAACCTTGTTGAAGTGTTAGGGGGCCTGGGAGCTGATGCAGGAGGGCTACTGAGAGCCCATCGCAGTTTATCCCTTATCACACCTCTCCTTGGGCAGCGAAAGAAACATTGGCAAAAGATGGCAGAGTTTTACTCAGGAGGGGTGCACCATCCCATCCTGACCTTTGACCACACAAAGGACTGGAGCATCCGCCTCCAGTGGTCCCTAAGGTGACAGTGGCCTGGATCCCCCTCAGTCCCAGGGACACTCTGGTCAAAACCCAAGGCAAGCACATAGAGGTGGGAGGTGTGTAACCGAGTAACAAAAACACAGCAAAGTTCTCAGGGTCTTTATGCATAATTTTATCTTGGCTTCTCGTACTATCTTCCCTTTATTTTTTTTCCATGAGAAAAATATCCAATCACTTCTGTATTCACGGTTCAAAGAAGCAGCCTACATTTCTTCATTCTTTTCCCTTTGCTTCATGAATCAACATGAACTATATTTTAAAACCACTCTTTAAAGGAGAGTTGCATTTTCAGCATGTTCACTAACCTAGGAAAAATCACATCTTATAGAGGAAAGTTCACTGTCATAAGTGTAAATTGTCCCTTGAGCCCATAAAATCCTGGTCCTAGAACCTGTATATATTTTATGACTCGCTTCCTGTTAACAGACCCTAAATCTTCCATGAAGAAGGAGTCATTAAATAGAGAACTGCTAATCAGCAGATGGGTCTCATTTTCTGGTGTGTGGCAGAGTGCATATTTCTACCCGGATTAATGACGGTCCCTCCAACCTGGAGCGCTCTCCAAATTCTGCTTGACACAGTCTGCAGCCACATCCAGCAGACCTCTTGACGTCTCAGTTGTTCCCCTTCAGCAGCATTTTTCTGCTCCTTTTGCTGTTACTTTTGGCCTCTAATTGTAGGTGTCCCACTAAGCGTACACTTCGATGGTGCAAAAATGTGTTGAAAAACAAGTAAGAGTTTCTGGGACATGTCCACCTTTGCATGGCGAATGCCTCAGCATGACAAATGGAAGCGTGGTCCATATATAGTTTTCTGAAGAACCTCCACGCTGTTCTGCATCATGGTGGTACCAATTTACATTCCTGCAGTGTAGGAGGGGTCCCTTTTCTCCACACCCTCTCCAGCATTTGTTATTTGTAGATTCAATCATGGCCCTTCTTGACTGGGGTGAGGTGGTACCTGACTGTAGTTTCGATTTGCATTTCTCTAATAATTAGTGATGTGGAGCATTTTTTCATGAGCCTACGGACCATCCGTATGCCTTCTTTGGAGATATATCTATTTAGGTCTTCTGCCCGTTTTTCAACTGGGTTGTTTGGGGGGGGGGGTTGTTGTTGACTCTGTATGAGGTGTTGGAGATTTTAGGCCATGAGCCCTTCCACAAAACAGAAACAGACGCACAGACATGGAGAACAGATGTGTGGTTGCCAAGGGGGAGGAGAGCGGGATGAATAAGAAGGCTGGGGCCAGTAGATGCAACCTCTTCCATGCAGAATGGATAACCCATGAGGTCCCGCTGTACAGCACAGGGAACTATATCCAATCTCTTGGGCTAGAACATGATGGAAGATAATATGAGAAAAAGAATGTGTGTGTGTGTGTGTGTGTGTGTGTGTGTGTGTGTGTGTGTGTGTGTGACTGGATCACTAAGCTGTACAGCAGAAGTTGACACAACACTGTAAATCAATGATACTCTAATACGAATAAATAAAAATTTTTTAAAATTACCCATTCTCCAGCTACTATTAAAACTTTTACATGAATGTGAAGGGTTTTGAAATATAGGTAAATTTGTATTTTTATTAATCTTAAAAAAAAAAGAAAAGGAGTGGTCCAGATGACCCCACCTGGAGAGAAGTTTACAATTCCAGCAATAATTGTTCACAAAATTTGTTGTTGTTCTGGCCACCACGGCCTGTGTCAGCCTCCAGCCCACCTCACCCCTAGTCCTTGGTGGGAACCCCCCCAAAGAAGCGTTGTAGAAACTGCATATACAGAGTCTGGTCTCAGTGGGAATCTGCAGCTACAGGTCCAGACATGGATGGACAAACCTCACATTGAAACTGGTATTCCCTGGTTCCCACTCCTGAGTAAAACTCTGCCGTCTTTTGCCAATTTCTCTTGTGCTGCCCAAGGAAAGGTGTGATAGGGGACAAACTGTGATGGGCTCTCAGTAGCCCTCATGCATCAGCTCCCAGGCCCCATAACTCTTCAACAAGTTTTGGCTGAACAGGTGAGTCCCTTGAGAGATGTCACTGGGGTCACATGAGGCCCGTTGCATCAGCCATAGTATGTACAGAAAGTTGGCTCCTTGTCACAGAGCTTAGTTTCACCCAGTTGTAAAGAACCTCAAAACATGGAGTGTCCTGAGTCATGGCTGGGTGGTCAACACTTCCAGGATCCCTGGAGAGGAATATGCCTCGGGGGGATGAGGAAGTTCAGCCTGTAGCCTGAATAGGCTCCCAGAATGATCAACCTGTCTTGCTTTGCCCGGGATGTGTCCTAAAAACTGACTTAGTCTTGGGCAAACAAGACAACTAGTCACCCTACCTGCATTTTATGGGCCCTTCTCCCCTGCTTTAGAGACCCTGGGTTGACAGTGGGAGGCCTTTCCTACCTATTTTCCCAAAGGTATTAGAGTATTCCAAAGAGAAATTACCTCCTTCATGGAGCAGCCTCACCACACATTCAAAATGGTTATGCAAAGAAAACATAGATTCTTTTTTTTTTAATTTTATTTTAATGGTGTGTTTGAGCCTATATGACTATCAGGGAGGGGTTAACATACTTAAAAAACAGGGCAACCACAAATCAAAACTGAGTATTACATTCACAAAAACTGAAAAGAAAATTACTCAAGCATAAAATAAATGGAAACCATCCAACCAAAAAAAGAAAAGAAGAAAAGAGAAACATAGAATCAACTGGAAAACAAGGTTTAAAATGGCAATAAATACATGTCTATCAATAATCTCCTTAAATGTAAATGGACTGAATGCTCCAATCAAAAGACACAGAGTGGCAGATTGGATAAAAAGCAAAAACCTTCAATCTGCTGTCTACAAGAGACTCACCTTAGGGCAAAGGACACATATAGATTAAAAGTGAAGGGATGGGAAAACATATTTCACTCCAATGGACAAGAGAGGAAAGCAGGAGTTGCAATACTCATGTCAGACAAAATAGACTTTAAAATGAAGGCCATAAAGAAAGACAAAGAAGGACACTACTTAATGGTTAAAGGATCCATTCAAGATGATATCACAATCATCAATATATATGCCCCTAATATATGAGTATCCAGATACCTACAACAAACACTAACAGACATAAAAGGAAAAATTGATGGGAATACGGTCATAGTAGGACACTTTAACACCCCACTCACATCAGTGGACAGATCCTCTAGACTGAAAATCAGTAAGGCAACAGAGATCCTAAAGGACACAATAGAAAATTAGACTTAATTGACATTTTCAAGACATTACATCCAAAAAAAATCAGAATATACATTCTTCTCAAGGGCACATGGAACACTCTCAAGGATTGATCACATACTGGGCACAGAGCTAACCTCAACAAATTTAAGAGTATAGAAATTATTTCAGGCATCTTCTCTGACCACAATGGCATGAAACTAGAAATCAACCACAGGAAAAGAAATGAGAAAAAACTTACTACATGGAAACTAAACAGCATGCTACTTAAAAAAACCCCATGGGTCAATGAGGAAATCAAGAAGGAAATTAAAAAATACTTCAAGACAAACGATAGTGAAGATACAACCACTCAAAATCAATGGGAAGCTGCAAAAGCAGTGCTCAGAGGGACATTCATAGCAATACAGGCCTTCCTCAAAAAAAAAAGAAGAAAATTTTCAAATCAATGACTTAACCTACCACCTAAATTAATTAGAAAAAGAAGAATGAGATAAACCTAAAGTCAGCAGAAGGAAGGAAATCATAAAGATCAAAGAGGAAATCAATAAAATAGAGATTCAAAAAACAGTAGAAAAAAATCAATAAAACCAAGAGCTGGTTCTTTGAAAAGGTAAACAAAATTGACAAGCTTCTGGCCAGATCACCAAGAAGAGGCAAGGAAAAAAACCCAAATAAACAAAATAAGAAATGAAAAAGGAGAAATCACGACAGATACTGCAGAAATACAAAAAAAAAAAGTGCGAGAATACAATGAACAATTATATGCCAACAAATTTGACAATCTGGAAGAAATGGACAAATTTCTAGAGACTTACAGCCTGCCAAAACTGAGTCAAGAAGAAATAGATCAACTGAACAGACTGATCATGAGAAATGAAATTGAATATGTAATAAAAACACTCCCTACAAATAAAAGTCCAGGGCCAGATGGCTTTACAGGAGAATTCTACCAAACATACAGAGAAGAAATTGTACCCATCCTACTTAAACTTTTCCAAAAGGTTGAAGAAGGAACACTCCCAAAGACGTTCTATGATGCCACCATCACCCTAATTCCAAAACCAGACAAAGATACTACCAAAAAAGAAAACTATAGGCCAATATCTTTGATGAATATAGATGCAAAAAATTCTTGATAAAATTTTAGCCAACTGAATCCAACAACATATAAAAAAGATCATACACCACAACCAACTGGGATTCATCCCAGGTTCACAAGGATGGTTCCACATATGCAAATCAATCAATGTCATACAATACATTAACAAAAGAAAAGTCAAAAACCACATGATCATCTCAATAGATGCAGAAAAAGCATTTGACAAAGTCCAACATCCATTCACAATAAAAACTCTTACCAAAGTGGGTATAGAGGGAACATACCTTTAAATAATAAAAGCCTTTTATGACAAACCCACAACAAATATAATACTCAATGGAGAACAGCTGAAAGCTTTCCCACTAAAATCTGGAACAAGACAAGGATGCCCACTCTCACCACTGTTATTCAACATAGTACTGGAAGTCCTAGCCACAGCAAACAGACAAACAAAAGAAATAAAAGGCATCCAAATAAGAAGAGAAGAGGTAAAACTGTCACTGAATGCAGATAACATGATACTATATACAGAAAACCCTAAGGACTCAACCCAAAACTACTTGAGCTGATCAACAAATTCAGCAAAGTAGCAGGATATAAGATTAACATTCAGAAATCAGTCACATTTCGGTATACTAACAATGAAATAATAGAAAAGAAATATAAAAATACAAAACCGGAGTTCCCGTCGTGGCGAAGTGGTTAACGAATCCGACTAGGAACCATGAGGTTGTGGGTTCGGTCCCTGCCCTTGCTCAGTGGGTTAACGATCCGGCGTTGCCGTGAGCTGTGGTGTAGGTTGCAGACGCGGCTCGGATCCCGCGTTGCCGTGGCTCTGGCGTAGGCCGGTGGCTACAGCTCCGATTCAACCCCTAGCCTGGGAACCTCCATATGCCGCGGGAGCGGCCCAAGAAATAGCAACAACAACAACAACAACAAAAAAAAAGACAAAAGACAAAAAAAAAATACAAAACCTTCTAAAATTGCACCCCATAAAATCAAACACCTGGGAATACACCTGACCAAGGAGATAAAGGATTATATACAGAGAACTATAAAACATTAATCAAGGACATTAAAGAAGATGTAAAGAATGGCAAGATATTCCATGATCATGGGTTGGAAAAATAAATATTTTAAAAATGGCCATACTACCCAAAGCAACCTACAGATTCAATGCAATCCCTATCAAATTACCCATGACATTTTTCACAGAACTATAACAAACAATCCAAAAATGTATATGGAACCACAAAAGACCCAGAATTGCCAAAGCAATTCTGAGGAACAAAAACCAAGCAGGAGGCATAACTCTCCCAGACTTCAAGTAATATTACAAAGCCACAGTCATCAAGACAGTGTGGTACTGGTGCCAAAACATTCATACAGACCCCAGAAATAAATCCAGACACCTAAGGTAGATTAATCTTTGACAAAGGAAACAAGAACCTAAAATGGGGGGAAAAATAGTCTTTTCAGCAAGTATTTCTGGGAAACCTGGACAGCTGCATGTAAATCAATGAAACTAGAACACATCCTCATACCATGCACACAAATGAACTCAAAATAGCTTAAAGACGTAAATGTAAGACAAGACACCATCACACTCCTGGAAGAAAACACAGGCAAAACATTCTCTGACATCAACCTTACAGATGTTTTCTCAGGTCAGTCTCCAAAAACAACAGAAATAAAAGCAAAAATAAGCCAATGGGACCTAATCAAACTGACAAGCTTTTGCACAGCAAAGGAAACCAAAAAGAAAACAGACAACATACAGAATGGGAGAAAATAGTTTCAAATGATGCAACTGACAAGGGCTTAATCTCTAAAATATACAAACAACTTATACAACTCAACAGCAAAAAAGCCAACAACCCAATGGAAAAATGGGCCAAAGACCTGAATAGACATTTCTCCAAAGAAGACATACAGATGGCCAACAAGCACTTGAAATAATGCTCGACATCCCTGATTATCAGAGAAATGCAAACCAAAACTACCATGAGATACCACCTCACACCAGTCAGAATGGCCACCCTTAATAAGTCCGCAAATAACAAATGCTGGAGGGGGTGTGGAGAAAAGGGAACCCTCTGGCACTGTTGGTGGTAATGTAAGCTGGTACAACCACTATAGAGAACAGTATGGAGGTACCTTAGAAAACTATGCATAGAACTACAATATGACCCAGCAATCCCACCCCTAGGCATATGTCTGGATAAAACTTGCCTTAAAAAAGACACATGCACCCACATGTTCATTGCAGCGCTATTCACAATAACCAATATATGGAAACTACTCAAATGTCCATCGACAGGCAATTGGATTAGGAAGATGTGGTATATATACACAATGGAATACTACTCAGCCATCAAAAAGAACAACATAATGCCATTTGCTGCACCATGGATGGAACTAGAGACTCTCATACTGAGTGAAGTGAGTCAGAAAGAGAAAGACAAATACCATATGATATCACTTGCTGGAATCTAATATAAGGCACAAATGAATCTTTCCACAGAAAAGAAATGCATGGCCTTGGAGAACAGACCTTTGGTTGCCAAGGGGGAGGGGGAGGGAGTGGGATGGATTTGGAGCTTGGGATTAATAGATGCAGACTATTGCCTTTGGAATGGATTAGCAATGATGTCCTGCTGTGTAGCACTGGGAACTATGTCTGGTCACTGATGATGGAGCATGATAATGTGAGGAAAAAGAATGTATACATGTATGTGTAACTGGGTCATCATGCTGTACAGTAGAAAATTGACAGAACACTGTAAACCAGCAATAATGGGGAAAAAAATTAAAATCATTATATATGTTTAAAAAATGGGTATGCATACCCCCCCACCACGAGAGCCCCAGCCTCATCTCCTCTTGCAACTTCTCATGGGAAACTGAAGTTTCCCTCTTCTGGTGGCATTTAGAGGTATGCTGTAACCAAATGACAACTCGCCTCGGTTTGAAGGCACATTGGGTGCAGCCAAGATGATCCATGCCTCCAAAGACCTTCCCCAAATCAAGGTCAGTGGGAAGGGGTGTCCTGTCCAAACCTCATAAAACACTGTAAGTGTCAGACGTATCTTCTGCTGCCTCCACTTCAAGCAAGATTCCCCCTCAGGCCCTTTGCACTTGCTGTTCTTTCTACCTGAAATAGTCTCACTGCTTTCGAACTTCCACATGATTCTCTTACACACGTCATTCAGATCGTCACTCGATGCCACCTCCTTAGCGACGTCTCCCACAATTACGCGTCCTAAAGTACACATCCTCATTCCTCTTCATAGTCATACTCTGCTTCATTTGTCTGCATGGCTTTTTTTTTTTTTTTTAGGGCCACACCCCCAGCATAAGGAAGTTCCCAGGCTAGGGGTGAAATCAGAGCTGTAGCTGCCGACCTACACCATAGCTCACGGCAATACCGGATCCTTAAACCACTGAGTAAAGCCAGGGATCAAACCTGCATCCTCATGGATACTAGTTGGAGTCGTTTCCGCTGTGCCACAAAGGGAAGTCCTGTCTTCATAGCTGTATTATTACCTATGCTTGATCCACACCTAATTATTCCCTACACATCTATCCATTTGCTTAGTAGATGCCTTCTCCTCTCAAAGGTCATCTGTCTTAGGAAAGAGACCGACTACTCTCTTTGCTACCGTGACCCAACATCCAGACAATATTTGCAACATAGTACATGCTCAGTTAAAAAATACCCGGTTTAATGTATATAAGTTAGTGTTACTCAGTCTCTGGGATTCCAGACAGAGTTGCTTTAAATCACACTTCACAGATTATATAATAGTCTAGTGATACCCACCCCCGCTCCAAGCCTTCTCCGAGCTTTCTAGGGAGGTCTAGATACTCCATGGATACTTCCGGTTCTTACCATCTGGGCTGTTGTCTAACACTGTTCAATTTAGGTACCTTATTTCCATGCTTCCTGAGTGGCCCCTCTTCCAATTGCATTGACATGCAGCCTTTTTTAATTAGGCGAGTCCATAAAACATTCAGAAAAGGCATTTGTGTTAAGGAAGATGGAAATAATTGTATTGTGGCCATTCTATCAACCTAAAAAGTGATACTTATACAACAAATAGACAGAGAATCAGCAAAGATACAGGAGACTTGACCAACCTAACATAATTGACATTGCTGGAAAACTCCACCCAATGAATGCAGTTCCTTGCATTCTTTACAAAACACTGTTTACAAATGTACACAGATCATTCACCAAGAAAAAAACCATGTGCTGTTCAGAAAAAGCCTTAATAAATGTAGAAGGGCTGAAATCACACACAGCATGCTCTTTAAGCATGGTGGTATTAAATTAGAAATTCATAAGAAAGAGGAATCTGGAAAATTCCCAGACATGTGGAAATTAAATAACACATTTTAAAATAACCCATGGGTCTAAGAAAAAAGAGATATAAGAAAACATTTCAAAACGAATGAGAATACAATATGTCAAAATTGTGCTTAGAAAGAAATGAATAGTTTAAATGCTTTTTTACCAGAAAAGTTAAAAAGTCTAAAAACAATGAATCTTCCAACTGAGGGTAAAAATTAAGAGCATTAGAACCAAAGGAAGTAGAAGAAAGCAAGAAATATGAGTGAAAATGAATAAAATTGCAAACAGACAAATGACAGAATATTGATAAAACCGAAAGCTGGTGTTTTGAAAAAGAGTTCGTAAAATTGATAAACCTTTAGCTAAAGTCATGAAGAAAACAAAAACGTACAAATGACTAATATCAGAAATAACAAAGGAGGCATTACTACAGATATTAGAGATATTAAAAGAATAATAAAAGAATATTATGCATAAATAACAACTTCGATAAATTCCTTGAAAGATGCAAATGACCAAAACCTACAAAAGATAAAACTGAAAATTTGCATAGCTCTACATCCATTAAAGAAATTGCGTTGAAAGCAATAAAAATGATTTCTGTAAAGAAAGCACCAGACAAATGGCTTCATTGGTGAATGCTAGCAAAACTTTAGGAAAGAAATAAAATCAGCTACACATTTCTTTGGAAAATAGAAAAAGAGTACACATTCCTCAAGTCGCTGTGTGAGGCCTGAGTTACTCTCGAACCAAAACCAAGGGCATCACAAGAAAGGCAAACTGTAGACACAGATCCTTTCTAAACATAGGCAGAACCACCGTTTTTAGCAAACCGAATCCAGTAACGAGGACACTACATCGTGATCAGTCAGGTTTATCCTAGGAATGAAAGGTTGATTTAACATTTTCAATCAATCAACATAAGTTATTCACAGAATAAAGGAGAAAAACCTTATGATAATTTTTCTTTTTTGTCTTTTTAGGGCTGCACCCGCAGCATATGGAGGTACCCGGTAGGGGGTCTCTTTGGAGCTACAGCTGCCAGCCTACACCACAGCCACAGCAACGCCAGATCTGAGCTATGTCTGTGACCTACACTGCAGCTCGCTGCAACACCGGATCCTTAACCCACTGAGCGAGGCCAGGGATTGAACCTGCAACTTCATGGTTCCTAGTTGGATTTGTTTCCCCTGCGCCATGATGGGAACTCCAAAAAATCTTATGATAATTTGAAGGGATGCAAAAAATAAAAAGAGTTTAACAAAATTTAATGTCCATTCCCAATTTTTTTTTTCTTTTTTATGGCCGCACCTGTGGCATTTGGAAGTTCTCAGGCTAGGGGTCCAACCGGAGCTGCAGCTGCTGGCCTACACCACAGCCACAGCACCACCAGATCCAAGCCACATCTTTGATCTATGCCACAGCTTACAACACTGGATCCTTAACCCTCTTGAATCAGGCCAGGGCTTGAACCCACATCCTCAAGGATACTAGTCGGATTCTTAACCCACTGAGCTACAACGGGAACAATTTTTTAGAAAACACTCTCAACACTTTATTCACAATTTTAAAAAAAACACTCTCAATGGACTGAGAATACAAGGGTGCTTCCCCCAGCTGATAAAGGGCATCTGTAAAAAATATAACAAAACCAAAAACTATGATTGTACTTAGAACAAGGCAAGTGTTTCCACTCTCACCAGTCTTGTTCAAAATTGTCCTTCAATTCCTAGCCAGTGCAACAAGAAAAGAAAATGAAATAAAAGCATAAAATTGGAAAAGAAGTAAACCTTTTTTTTTTTTTAATGGCCACACCTATGGCATATGGAAGTTCCCAGGCCAGGGATCAAATCTGAGCTGCAGCTGTAATGTGAATCACTGCAGTCGGATTCTTAACCCACTGTGCCACATCGGGAACTCCAAAACAAATAATCTGTTTTGTTTATAGATCATTCGCAGAGAAATTACAAAGGATCTGATGATAACAAAGCTATTAAAGCTACTACCTGAATTTAGCAAGATCTCAGGATAAAATAACAATATGCAGATAAAAATCAATTACATTGTTATATGCTAGCAAAAAATCATTGGAAAATAAAATCTGAAACAAAAACAACACCCTTAAAAACAGGATCAAAAAACTATGAACTACTGAGGGAGAAATTTAACAAACTATGCTCAACATCTCTGCGCTGCAAACTGCAAAATGTCGCTGCAGTTAACAATTAAAAGAGACCAAAGCAGGAGTTCCCGTCGTCGTGGCGAAGTGGAAACAAATCTGACTAGGAGTCATGAGGTTGCAGGTTCGATCCCTGGCCTCACTCATTGGGTTAAGGATCCGGCGTTGCCGTGAGCTGTGGTGTAGGTCGCAGACGTGGCTCAGATCTGGCGATGCTGTGGCTGTGGTGTAGGCTGGAGGCTATAGCTCTGATTCGACCCCTAGCCTGGGAACCTCCATGTGCCGGAGGCCCTAAAAAAGATCAATAAATAAACAAACAAACAAACCAAAGTAAATAAAGAGATACATCAAGTTAATGGATTGGATAATTTGATATTGTTAAAATGCCACCTACCCTCCAGGTGAGCTATAGATGTGATGCAATCCCCATCCAAATCCCAACGCGCATTTTGGTAGTGATTTGCAAGCCGATTCTACAATGTATTTGGAAATGCAAAGGATCTAGAATATTCAAAACAATATTGAAAAAGAGGAAGGGGTTGAAGAGCTAACACCGCTTGATTTCAAGACTTACAATAAAGATTTTTGTGTGTCTGCTATATTTTATAATATTAAATTAATTTTTAAAAATATAATGGCCAGACTTCCCGCTGTGGCTCAGCAGATTAAAAATCCCACGTGATGCCCAGGAGGATGCGCGTTTGATCCCTGGCCTCCTGAGTGGGGTAAGGATCCCACTTTGCTGCGAGCTGCAGCATAGGTGGCAGAAGCAGCTCGCATCCAGCTTTGCTATGGCTGTGGCGTAGACCTCAACTGCAGCTCCAATTCAACCCCCCGCCTGGGAAATTCCATATTCTGCAGGTGCAGCCAGAAAAAGAAGTATATGTACATACACACATATATATGTGTGTATACACACACACACACACACACACACAAAGGCCAATGTGCCAATTCTTAGAAGTCCTCGCCTATTTTCACAACTTAGATTCCAGCAACACTGCCTTACATTCCCTCCTCCCCTTTGTCCTCGTATCCATTTTTTTCCTTGGAAATTACCTTAAAATGAAGCAGATTAACTCTCTTTATTTCTCTGTACTTAACCATCCAATACCCTCCAGGTTTTAGATTTTCATCAAGTGGCTTTTATCACAGCATTTTCTTCCACAGACAGCTCCTTTCCTAAGAGTAATTCTCGGCCTAATCATTAAGCTAATAAAATGTACATCTTCCTACAGGGATGGGGATGACAGATAGAGGAAGGTAAGTATAAATATAGACTTGCCTTAACAACACTGCATTTTCAACATTTCAGGAGAGGCTAATTATTTCATTTTCTGTTAGAAATTTCCAGTTTCTATGGCAATGTAATAACTCCAGCCATATCTGCCTTTTTGAAATCCCTTGTAATTGGACTCAGACATCTGATATCAAATCCTTGACACGCAGCCGAGTGAATAGTACATCATTTTGACAATGCATTTTGCAGGGAAAGGCAAGTGACTATGCATTCAGATGGTACATCCAACACATTTGTGGGGTGTTCACTCTTCAGATAATGGGCATGAGGTGTTAGCACAGAACAGGGTGGGTGTAAGCAGCCTCCATCTCCAAGTCCATCTTAGAGGGCAAATTCCCGGAAATACCAGAACACATATTTAAAACTTGCTTCTCCACATGCTCTTGAATTATAAAGTCTGTTACTAGAACAGCAAGACTTCAATATGCATAGATTTATATTCAGTCTATTTTAGGGAACAGAGTATGAGGAATCACTAGCATTCTGTAATTTGTTTCTGATTTGCTTTCCATTTTTTCCAGAAAATGCATTCATCTGTATGAATTTTTGTCATGGGGGGATTAAAAAGAAGACAAGAAAAATGCAAGGTGTAGCTCTCCAGCGTCCGCAGGTGGCCTCAGGAACTCCCCAGCTGGTCCCCCACGACTGAGCTGGGCACCCCGGGAAATATGTTTGAGTCCCAGGCCAGATCTGGGAGGTCACCCTGGCACAAAAGACGTGCGCCACATTTTCTGCAGGAAAACCTATAAACCTCGGGGGCAAGTGAGGCCACAGAAGGGCCAACTCAGGCAACCGGCTCTTCCACCAGCCCTTCTGCATCTGCCTGGCCTGCTGGTATCAAATCCTAGAAACACAGCTGAGTGAAAAGCCCATCGCTGCCACAGAGCAACTTACAACGAAACTCCGTGGCTCACCGTCGTTCAGAGATAAAGCAGTGAAGAAAGAGAGCTGAGCGGCTGCTGGGGAGCCTACAGGGAGCTCAGGTCTCCAGCCAAAGGACGAAGGGCAGTGGGGCGGAGCTTAACCTCCCACGGGGCTGTGCCACCACGGACCCCCCCAGATTCCTCAGCAACGTCCTCAAAGTGGCCAAAGCTAAAAACAAGAATAACGGCAATAACACCACTCCATCAACCTGGCAATCCTGTGGTCCATTCTCCAGTCCTGTGGTGATGCTTTCTGATCCCCAGGTCTGGGTGAGTCTTGATGGCACGTGCTATTTTCTGTGAACATGCGGTCTTGAAATCTGTCTACTGCTCCGAGAGGAGAGAAGCAAATGGAACTAAAATTGGCTGGAACTTTACCCCATGCAGACATTGTGCTTGCAGTTGCAGAGGATGGAGGATGCTGGTTACTAAAATCATCCCTAATACTGAACCGATGACAAGGAAGCCTGCAGAAATCGACTACTTAAAATTCGAGTGAGCAGCTAAAGGTAACAATTGAGGGGATAGCACAAGGCAGCTCAAGAGAATTGCTATTTGAAGAACACTGAAGTGGGGACACGCTCCCATGGACATCTACAGGCGTATTTTTCAGCAGGACAAGCAATCAGGACCAATTTATTAAGTGGTCAGTTTCACTAGATCTTGGCGACGTCACTCATTATTAGAACCTTGATAAATTGCTGCATTTCCATTTACTTGAACCAGTGTCTGTCTTTTTTAAAATTGAAGTAGGCTGGTGGCAACGGCTCCGATTAGACCCCTAACCTGGAAACCGCCATAGGCCGCGGGTGCGGCCCTAAAAAGACGAAATAAATGAATAAATAAATAAATGGAAGTACAGTTGATTTACACATTCTATTTGTTTCAGTGTGCAACAAAGTGATTCAGTTATGTACGTGTGTGTGTGTGTGTGTATGTATGTACACACATATAGACACATAGATATTCTATTTCAAATTCTTTTCCAGTATAGATTACAAGATATTAAGGGGTTCCCTGGTGGTTTGGTGTGGTCATAAAAAGAAAAAAAAAATATGGTGTATAGTTCCCTCCTTGCTGTTTATTTTATATCTGGTAGTATACATCTGTTAAACCCAAACTCCTAATTTGTCCCTCCCACCCACCCCCCTAGTCTGTTTTGGGTTTTTTTTTTTTTCCTTTTTAAGGCTGCACATGCAGCATATAGAGGTTCCCAAGAGAGGGGTCCAATCAGAGCCACAGCTGCCGGCCTACACCACAGCCACAGCAATGCTGGACCCTTCACCCACTGAGTGAGGCCAGGGTTCGAACCCGCAACCTCGTGGTTCCTGGTCGGATTCGTTTCCACTGCGCCACGACGAGAAATCCCCAATTTGTGGATTTCTATCATCAATACCCAGGTTTTCTCCTAGAGCCTTTGGAAACTTTTCCCGGGATGAGCTATGGCGTGCTCACTGCAAACGGGAATGCCGTCCAGTATGATGCTGACTTGAGAAAACAGAGTTGGGCAGGACAGCTGGTTGGAGACTGGCAGAGACCCACTCTCCAGCTAAAAATGAAGCCCCTTAGGTCTTGTACCCAGTTCCCAGTAACTTCTCCTTACCCCCTCCATCAGCACGCATCATTTAGTTGTATAAAGGACATTGCAACTGCTCTAGATGCTTTCCTTAGCTCTGCTTCAAAGTTCCCATTTCTCATCAGACACATAGTGCCTTTCCCAGGACTGCCTCCTTCGCCTCAGAGCGAAAGAAAAGAGCTGGAAGTGTTTTTGGAAAACAAGTGACACAACGCAGCATCCTCAAGCTTGACTCCCCGAGTCACACCGCCCAGACGATGCTCACGTCCTGTGACATCATCCCAGGGCTTTGCCGGGGGGTAAGAACCAGACCCCTCCTGCTGACCCCCACCCCATCCCTTTCTGCCTTCCCACAAAGTGGAACGCGTCCCAGT
The DNA here is from genome assembly GCF_016906955.1 of Phacochoerus africanus. NCBI lineage: Eukaryota > Metazoa > Chordata > Mammalia > Artiodactyla > Suidae > Phacochoerus > Phacochoerus africanus. The sequence continues at coordinate 200,491,828 of NC_062546.1, forward strand.
CACTGAGGAGGCCGTCCTGGAGGTAGCAGCTCGGATTTATTGAGAAGTACATCAGTCACCAACTTTAGTCCTGTACACCTTGCCTGTAACAAATTACTCAGAGTGCACCAAGCACATAGGATTCCCCTGTGTGTTCCAACAGCCCCCTCGAAAAGAGCTGATGCTGAGTCTAAAATAAAGCAACTCAATCCATAAAATTTAAGCCCAAACTCTCCTAGGAAGCTGGGTGCAGGCACACGTAAGAACATCTCTACTCCTGTTTTGGAGTTCCCGTCGTGGCGCAGTGGAAATGAATCCAACTGGGAACCCTGAGGTTGTGGGTTCGATCCCTGGCCTCACTCGGTGGGTTGAGGATCCAGCATTGCCGTGAGCTGTGGTGTAGGTCGAAGATGTGGCTCGGATCCCGCGTGTCTGTGGCTGTGGCATAGGCTGGTGGCTACAGCTCTGATTGGACCCCTAGCCTGGGAACCTCCATATGCCGGGGTTGTGGCCCTAAAAAGACAAAAAAAAAAAAAAGAACCTCTCCTCTTACCAAGTAAAGTGCTGAAAGGCCCACAGCTATGGAGGATCACATTTTCCAAGCCCCAAATTGGAACAAATCTGCTACGAGTCGTCAAGAAACAGACGAAATATTTAAATGCAAGATGGTCTCATAAAATCCGAGATGTCGTGAAGCAAGCACTGAGCCACTCAGCCAAAAACGGGGACAGAGGCAAACAGTTAGGAACAGAAGATGCTCCAGAGGGCAGAGAGGAACCCCAGGAACTGCTCCATCCACGTGAGCTTGAGGCCTGCCGGGCAGGTGAGTCTTTGGGCCTGGTGAGGCCGCCCTGGCCTGTGTCCCCAAGCCTGTATTGCTATGCACTGAAAACTGGAGTCCCCAGTCCCGAGTCTCATGTTTCACTCTCATCTTTGGGACTCAGAGGAGAGTTCCCCGGTCGGAGAATCCGCATGCATCTATTTTTGGATGAGTCCTTCTAAACATTCGAACCACTGCACAAAACCTGACAGCACCACATCCTCTCAGAAAATAGCAGCAAAGCCAATAGCCAAACAAACTTTCACCTCTGTTGTCAAAATCACTTCAGTCTTTGAAGGCAGGGCCTCTCTCGCCAAAACAGAGCTGTGCAAGAGGATGGCTAAGAAGTAAATATTTAGGAGGCGTGTTTGCTGATGCAAACATTTCATTAATAAATATTTAGGGAATCGAAAGTATGTCTGTAAACGGTGTCCATGCTTAAGTCAAGAAGAAAATCTTGCATTAATAATCAACAACGAATCTATTTTATTTTTAATTAACCATTAAATTGAATCAATGAATTAATTTTTTGGAAGCATCTGCGGTATGTGGAAGTTCTGAGACCAGGGATCGAACCCATGCCCCAGCCCCAGTCATGACAATGCCAGATCCTTAACCCAGTGAGCCACCAGGGAACTCCAACGTGAGTCTATCTTCATTCTTTATTTGGGGCATCCAAACTCCTCAACACAGTGGAAGAAATTCCAAAATCTTAGAAAATTAAACTGTCTGCAAAAGTTCAGCTTTGGGGAAGCAAAACAAAGGGATGCGGACAAGTGAAAGGCAGTGGATGAGTCTTGAGGAAAGGGAGGTGTTCCAGAAGGATCTCTATAAGAGAAGATGGACAAGCAGAACAGGAACACACACATGCACACACACACCATCATGTTTTTTCATTTTGTATTGTTTTCCAAAAAAATGTATTCAACTAAGCAAATCATTTGGAAGTTGCCTTACATGTTCTGAGGCTGTCAACAAAGCACAAGAAGGTTCCTGAATATTCTGCCATCACCCATGCATTCTCTCATTCAACCAGGATGGACTGAGAGTTTCAGACCCTGCCAGCGAGGATGGAAATCAAAGACAAACTCACCCAAGCACAGGCTTTGCCCTCTTGCTTGGAGACCTAGGAGTCAGAAGTAAGCCAGGAATTAAAACAACCTGCAGGGAGGGTCTGGGAGGAAGGAAGCAGGGCCTCTCTCCTCTCCATGATGGAGGGACTCAGGCTGACCAACCATCTCGGTTTGCCTGGGACTGTCCCAGTGTGGTACCCAAAGTCCCTGAGAGCCACTCAGCCCTGGGCAGACGGGAGCTTAGCTGGTCGCCTGGCGGGTGTGGAGTCAGGTAGGGGTGGTGGCTGCTGGGAAGGGTGGTGAGCGGACAATTGTGTGGAGTTGAGAGGATGGGTCTGGGCTTTCGGGGGACATGGGGGGGGGCGGTCAGCAGATGGCTGATAATGAGCCCAGTGCAGGGAGAGCCCCTCCCCCAGGCAGAGGGGGTGAGACTGTGTTCCTGGGGACACAGTCTCACCTTGAATGTGTTGACTGAAACGGACACGTCCTCCCTGGCTTCCTGTTTGATTCTCATTTACCTGATACGTGTCTGCCTCTATTGATCTCTTCTTTTGTCAGCATGTTTTAGGCCTGACTTTTGTAAGGAACGGGTTGCGGATTTTTTGTTCTTTAATTCAATTTTCCCCTTTTACGTGGAGACATAACCCATTTATACTCATTGTCGTCATTTATATTCCGTCTTGTTCCTGTCACCTTCTTTTGTGCTCTTTTGTTTGTTTTCTGATTGTTTGGTTTCTAGTCTACTTTGTTTGGATAGGTTTTTGGTCTTTCACTTTTTTCTTTTGTGACACTAGATCTCTTTGTCCTTTGCGGGGCAAATCGCTTCTTAATTTTGTTAATTGTTACATCCTAGGTTTTTTTTAAATGCATTTAAAATGCATTCTTAACCTTTAGGGAACCCCGCCGTCGACATCAGCAGGGAAGCAAACACTGAAATCACCTTTGAGAAACACAGTGGGTTTGCTCTACAACCTTTATTTCCGCGTATTTACCTCTGCTCACCCTGTGCTCTTTCCAGACATGAGTTCCCCAATTTTAAATTCTATTTTAGGGCTGATTTGTATTTTATTCCGCTCTTTCTTTAACGTTTGTTTTTTTCCATCTCCATGCTGCACTCTCTGAAATGCTATTACCCGTGATCTCGGGGCTGTCCTTTATACGGTTTTTCTTTCTCTCTTAGTTTCAATCAGCTCAGGCTGCTGGGACAAATACCACAGACGAGGTGGCTTAAACCACAGACGTCATGTCTGGCAGTTCTGGAGGCTGGAAGTCAGAGATCAGGGAGCCAGGGCGGGTGAGGCGCTGGTTTGAATCCTCTTCCTGGTGTTCACCTACTCAGGGTGTCCTCGCAAGGTGGTGAGCAGAAAAGTGAGGGGCTCTCCCACGTGTGGCTCCACCTTCATGACCTAATGACCGCCCATATGTTAGCATTTCAACATATGAATCACTGGGGGGGGAACCCCAACCTACATGCCCCCCCTCCCAGGGCAATGGGCTGTGATTCTTCTATTGGCTTCTATCAGCACTCTCCTTGGCAGAAAATAGGCATTTCCAGAAGCCAGTTTTGCTAGAATACCACTTAAAAGGACATCAGGAGCAGCAGAAGGGATGAGACAGGAGGAGTATCTTAATCCAGACTTGACCTCGGAAGGGTGGCTACTGAAGAAAGGAGATGCAGAGCCGCTGTGGTGCTTCCCATCCCCTCACCTTTGTGGCCACCCCCCCCCAAATGCTTCCACCTCTGAAATGCTGCTCTCCAGACCCCCATTCAGACTGCACCCTCTCATGTGTCCGGCTGGTGCCCCTCAATAACCAACTTATAGCAAGTTGAAAAAAAAATTGCTCCCCCACTGGTTCTTATCTTCTTTGTCCTCATCCATCCACTGCCAATTTCTTGAGAAAATCCTGAGCACTGGTCATCTGCCTTCACCTCCTGTGCCTTGCCCAATCCACTGCAGTCTGCCGTCTGCCCCACTGCGCTCTGCCAGGGCGTCACTAAGTGACCCGTGATCTTCCCGTGGCCAGGACAATGGATGCTTTCCTGCATTCATCTCTTTTAGTCATCTCACTGACCCTGGACACTGTCCACCCCTCTCTCATACCAGAAATATTTTCGCTACCCGCCTTGAGAGACTTCCACCTGCCCTGACTTCCTTTCTATGTCTTCGTCTGTCCCTTCCTAGGCTTCTCTTGACGTCTCTTTAGATATACGCATTCATTCACTCAACAAAACTTTCGGAGTACCAACTATTGCCTGTGGATACTGCAGTGAAAGAAGTCTCTGCATTTGCAGTCCAATGTGGGGGAGGGAGTGAGAAATGAATAAACGAATAAGTATGTCATCTGATGGCAAAGGGTCCTAAGTGCCAGGCAGCAAAATAAAGCAAAGCAAAGCTGGTCGAGGGGAACACTGGGTGGGGGGGGGGGCGCCCACCAGTTGGATTAAGGTGATCAGAGGAGACGTTCCCAGGAAGGAGACAGTTCATCAGAGGTGGGATTGTGAGAAACTGAGGTAAAGACCTGGGGGAGCACGCATGTGGAAAATAGAAGAGCAAATCCAAAGACAGCCTGGCAGGTGTCTGTTAGCCACATTCCAAGAGCAGCAGGGGGGAATGTGATGGAAAAGGGGACAGCGGGAGGAAACGGAGAGCCAGGGCACCTGGGGGTAAATGACAAGACCCCTGCACACAAAGGAAGAATGCCAGTGCGCTCCGGGCAGCTGTCATTGGTCTTCTTTGTCTGTGTATTTTCCGAGGGACCACGTCCAAGCCCAGAGCCTCCATCACCATTTTGATCCCACTGAAGCCAAACTGACTTCAGCCCAAATGTCTCAGTTAAGAATCACATCCTAGGAGTTCCCACTGTGGCTCAGTGGGTAAGAACCTGACTAGTATCCATGAGGATTTGGATTCCATCCCTGGCCTTGCTCAGTGGGTTAAGGATCCAGCATTGCCTTGAGCTGTGGTGTAGATCACAGCGGCAGCTCAGATCCCACAGTGCTGTGGCTGTGGCCAGCAGCTGCAGCTCTGATTCAACCCCTAGCCCGGGAGCTTCCATAATTGCAGGTGAGGCTCTAAAAAGAAAAAAGAAAAAAAAAAAACACTCAGATCTTAATGAAGGCAGGTCTCCTAAAATGTCCCATACGCATATCATACTCAACATGTCCAAACCCGATTACATCATTTCCTACAGACCCTCTCATCTGGGATTCGCCATCCTGCTAAGTCCCCCAGGTTAAACTCGAGGCGTCTTTCTGGATCCCTCCTCACCCATCCCTCCATGCAGCCACCAAACTGTACAGAGTTTTCCTACTTCATCTCTGCTCTCTGCCGGGACCCTCTGCTTTGCTCCACTGCCACCGTCTTGGTCCCAATTCTTAACACTTCTTGTCCCCAAGGTAACAGCCAGTTACTGTTCAGGGACCTAAGTCTGATCGTTACCTGGTCCATCTTCCATGTTCCTGGCCGAGGGGAACAGAGTTCACTTTACTCCTACTCTGCTTGAAGTCTAAAGTTTTTAGTCCAAATCACTTGGGAAGGAATCATTTGATTCTTAAAGACGCTCCTCCCCAACACACACACACACACACACACACACACACACACACACACACACTCTTCCATCCCACCCCTGAGACACCACAGGTACCCCTCAAGATCACCTGCTGTTCTATATCCCCATGCCTCCTCCTGCTTGTCCCTCTGCTTATAATGCCTAGAACCTCTCCAATTAATTTACGCCTCTCCTTCTTCAAAACACAACCCCAACTGGTTAAGAAAATCCTGGCACATCTATATAGAGAAACACTACCCTCCTTAAAGAGAAGGAGGCAGAGCTCTGTAAGCTGCTTCTAAACCATCTGTAGAATCTTCTGTTTATGTAAAAAAGCAAGCTGTAGAGGGCCGTGCCAGAGATGCTATCATTTGGGGAGGTGGGAAAAATATTAGAACTGTATAGCAGAAGTAAAAATAATTTGGTCGAAAATGATTTGGTAATTTGAGGAAGGTGGAGGTGATATCTTTAAAAAACAGGGCAAAAGACAAAGAGATAAAAAATAGGCGGGGGGAAAAATAAGAAAAACAGGGCATCCATCGAGAAGGTCAAACTTCCAAATAATAGGAGCTCCAAAAAGAGAAAATGGAAGGACAATTTATTTCTCAGTTTATTAAAGAAAAAAACAAAGAAGATGTCCCATAATATAAAGATGCGCGGAATTCCCATTGTGGCTTAGCAGGTTAAAGACCCGACGTTGTCTTTGTGAGGATGTGACTTTGAACCCTGGCCTCAGTCAGTGGGTTAAGCATCTGGCATTAAACTTCCGAGTAGGTCACAGGTGCGGCTCAGATCCAATGTTGAGGTGGCTGTGGCATAGGTTGAAGCTGCAGCTCCAATTTGACCCCCGGCCCTGGAAACTTCCATGTGCTGCAGGTGCAGCCATAAAAAGAAAAAATAAATAAATAAAGACATTTATTTTCAGATTGAAAGGGCTGTCAAATTAACCATCACAAATCATAACAGATGAAAATAGATTTTTAAAAATCGAGATAGCTCAAGAAATTTTGCTGTCAGAAAGAGAAAGACAAATACCATATGATATCACTTACATCTGGAATCTAATAGATGGCACAGATGAACCTTTCCGCAGAAAAGAAACTCATGGACTTGGAGAATAGACTTGTGGTTGCCAAGGGGGAGGGGGAGGGAGTGGGATGGATTGGGAGCTTGGGGTTAATACATGCAGACTATTGCTTCTGGAATGGATTAGCAATGCGATCCTGCTGTGTAGCACTGGGAACTGTGTCTAGTCATTTATGATGGAGCAGGATAATGGGAGAAAAAAGAATGTATACACGTGTGGAAACTGGGTCAACATGCTGTATAGTAGAAAAAAAATTGTATTGAAGAAATAATTAAAAATAAAAAGAAAACTTTCAACCTGGAAACAAAGAAAAGTTTGTAAGTATGAGAGAGAAAAAAATATATAAGATGGGATCTCCACATCAGATATAAAAAAAAGCTGGTCTTGCCGGATGAAGTGATGATATTCTTGTTAATGGATAACTCACTTATTCATAACTTCCTGTATTTTCCCTTCTCTTTGGTTGCCAGGTAGCTCAGAGTTCAATTCTATAACTTCCAGTGGGTCCCCTTTCAACAATTTTCCTAACTTCCTAAACACAGGTTGCAAAAGCGTCACCTTGCTCTTAAATTTCCGAACGGGCTGCAATCTTTTTGTGAAATTCTCAGAGTTTGACCTTGAAATGTTGGCTGTGGGGCGGTCCAATCCTATGCAAGTGGGGTTCTGTGCTGCCCACGACACCCCAGGGGCAGAGTTAGCCTATCTGTCCTGCTACATCTTTCCTGGGGTCACACACCCTCCTCTGAGCCCTGCACAGTAAAAGCCACTCGTGCCTTCCCACAGCCCCTCAAGCCTCTGGCTTCGCACTGGCAGGTTCTGCCTGGGACGCTGCCCTTGCCCCCTGCTTCTAAGTCCAAGACAAATGATACAGTCCTTTGCCAACCAGCTCCCAGGCTGCACACCCCCACCCGTGTGCAGGCTGGATGAGGCGACTGCCCTGTGAGCCCGATCCTCTCCAACTGCTTCACTCTCCATAGAGTAAACCCTGGTTTCCACAGCTGCATGGATCTTAGATAAAAGAATCTACCATGTAGCTATCTTCCTGTGCCCAGCTCCCAGCACACTGCCTGGCACACAGTAAGCATGTAAGCATTCTAGACCTTTTTTTTTTTTTTTGTCTTTTTAGGGCCACATCTGCAGCATATGGAGGTTCCCAGGCTAGGGGTTTAATCAGAGCTGCAGCTACCAGCCTACACCACAGCCACAGCAACGCAGGATCCCTAACCCACTGAGTGAGACCAGGGATTGAACCCGTGTCCTCATGGATACTAGTAGCGTTCGTTAACTCCTGAGCCACAACAGGAACCCCTCTAGACCTATTTGTTAAATGATTAACTGAATAATCATGGAAGGAAATGAGTATTTCCTTAGAAGTATTTCTAGAAGTTTCCTGAAAGCCACGGAACTTTCAGCTGAGTTTTTGTTTTTTGTTTTTGTCTATCTCCCTTCTGGATTCTGCACCTGCTCCTGCGGTATCCTAGTCATGCTCCCGCCCTGCGTGAATTAATGAAGGACAGTCAGCAGGATGGAGGGAGGGCTTAGCATCGCAGCGTTTTAGGGTGGGAAGGATAGAGTCTTCCAGGCATGGAAAATGGGTTGCCCAACATTTGCTGATGAAACTGAGACTCTCTCTTTAGAGCTCATGTCTCCTTGAATTCTTGGCAGAGCCACTTTTTCTGAGCTGCAGGGGGGTGGGGGAAGGGAGTGGCAGTGGAGGATGGAGCAGCACCTGAACGGCCCCTGTATCCTCAGCATCCTTGCACAGTCACCAGGAGTCCGGGTCCCTGCAGCTGTGAGCTTCTCTGCGCTCACCTCACACCCCCTCTACCTCAGCCTCTCTCTCCAACCGCAGCCTCTCCCCTCCAACTGCACTGGCATCGTGTCAGTTCCAGAAGAGCAGGAAACACTTTCTAGACTCAGAGTCTTCACACATGCTGTTCCCTCTGCCTGGCATGCTTTTCCCTGGCTCCTTTCTCTTTGAGTCTGAAGTCATCGCCCCCAAGGGCGCTCCTTAGCATCCTAACTAAGTCAGGCATCTCTTGTTGTCTCCTGGTTCAGCCTCTGGTGTTTGCTTTCGAGCAGGTGCTACCTGAGAGCTTGTTCCTCTCTTTCATTCTCAAACCACCACCAGACCCTCAGCACCGGGAGAGCAGAGCTGACTCTGACCTGCTCAGCCTCCTATTCTCAGCTCTGAACCCAGGGCCTGGCACATAGGGTTCAATAAATATTTCTCAAGGGCACAGCAGTCACTCTTCAGGCTTGGGACTCATGCTAGGAACATCTTCTCCCTCACCTTCAATCTGCAGAGGATACTCAGCAGATTCGGAATTCCATCCGGCCGCATTGATGATGCAATTCTTATTTTATAGATTCCACTGGAAACATTCCTTATGCTTCATGTTCTCCTTGTCTCCCTTTACTGACTTCTGTAGCTTTTTTTCTTTTCTATTTTCCCTTAGACGTGGGCATTTTGGTCATTACTGATTTCGCTTCAGCAAAGGAACATTCTTCTTTTTACTTTCTTGTGGAGAACACGCTTGTATGTAGAAAGACACGTTCATGATGCACCCATGTGCAATTTCATTGTAGTTACTTCCGAATGGGAAGTGTATTTTATAGGTGGCCAAAATGCTACAAAATCAGCAGGCTTTGGTAGAGCTCAGGGCAGGCTACGTCTTCATGTTTGTTTGAGCTGCTCTTTCTGGGAGTGCTGTATGCATCTAGAATGAATCTTTGGTGGTGGGTGGTTGGTGTGGGTTAAGTTGACACGACTGCTGGCTTAGATAAGAATGCTGCCATGTTGACGGTCCAAAGCCACCTGCCGCCCTCTAACTTCTCATGCATTTTACTCTCCTACACACAGAGGACTTTCCAAGATGGCATTTGTCCCTAGACACTGCGTAAATGCTGTTATAGAGGAGCCCACATTCATGCAGAAAATTGGCAGGTGAAATCCTTTCATGAAATCTGAAGGTCACTTTCTTGGATGCTCATCAACCCTTTTCCCTTGGGGCCATGTGGTAAGCTCCCTGGTAAGTACGGTGGCTGGCAAAAAGGTATTTTTCTGTACAGCTGATATAAAAGTAGGACCGTTCTCTTGGGTTTTGTGTGAATCAAAGAATAACTTGTAAGTGTGTGCGTGTGAGAATGACAATAGCTTATATGAGGAAATGCTATGTGCTCTCCACTGAGCGATCTGCACACATCATCTTACGTAATCCTGGAGAGTATTGCGCTCATCGCAAGGTGAGAAATCAGTCAGTGAAGTGGTGGGGCTGGCATCCACCCCCAGGCAACCCGGTTTCAGTACCCACACACTCAGTCGGTCTTTATTTGTGCATGTGTACACTCCTGTGTGTGTACCTACACACATCCACATCACACACATACACAATACAGGCGTGCACACTAACATATATGTAAATGCTTAAGAAACAGTTCTGGACGGACATCCGACAATACTCTGTTAACCGTGGGATCTCGGGAGAGGGTTCGAAATTGGGAGTCGATGCCTACTTGCTACTCTACACAGTCCTCCAATCATTTGAATCCTTTGAAACAAACATGTATTATTATTTTCGTACTAAAAAACCCGAGCTATCGATTTTGCTGTACGTGTTCCCACTAGAAATGCTTATTGAGTAGGTGAGCACTATGAATGTTATGAAGAGTTCATGTTTTCTCTTTTGCTTTCAGAAGGGCAAGGAGTAAAAACTGGCAGAATGAGCAAGTATAAAGTTCCCAGGGAGCAACATCTTGAGACCTCCTCACCTTCCAGAACACACGAGGCAGAACAGCCCACAGACACCTCAGACCTGCCCATGCAATATTGCCTCCCCAGCTCATTCCAGCCTCAAATGCACGAGCTCCGGGAGTAAGAGTACAAGCGTGTCTGCTTGGGTCTTTTGACTTCCATAAGCTCCTCTCTGAGGATGCAGGCTGGTTTGAAGATGCTCAGAGCACCTTGATGCCAAGAACTGCTGGCACAGCTGTGGACACCTGGGCGCAGGCTCTCTGCCACTCAAGGTGAAGGGAGCCAGCCCTCTGCTTATTCACACAGTATCCTCATGCATTTTACTCTCCTACACACAGAGGACTTCCACCACACTTAGCTCTTTGTGCCTTTTTAACGCCTCTTACTCCCTTACTGCTCGGCGAACTCAGCTCTCCCCAGCTCTTCCCAGCCTAGGCCCTGGCTATCTTATTTGACTGCTTCCCTGTTTTGCCCTTGTTCCCTTCCTGGGTGTGGCTGCCAAGCTTTTCCAAACGTTGGGCCGTTTGTGGCGCTTCTGGGAATTGTCTTCTCCATCCCACTTGTCCCTTTTCTACTGGCTTGTCTTGTTCAATACTTTCCAGGCATTTTTACACAGTAAGGATATTAGTCAGTGGGAATAGCAGTAATAATAGTAGGTAAAATGTATCGAATGCTACTTTGTGCCAGGCACCCTGCTAAGCCCTTTACCTGCTGCACTGAATTTTCATACTTACTTGGGAAACTGAGTCACAGAGAAGCATAACTCACCAGGGACCCAAGCCCAGCAGACTGGCTCCCAGGCCCATGCCTCAAACATGGTCCTAAGCCACTGAGGACCCTTTGGGACCCCCATATGCCATAGACAAGCTCCTCCTCTCTGAGGCTTTCTTACCTGCCCCTTCAGAGTGAAGGCCTCTTTTTGAAACATGCAGCCAACATTTTAGAACTAATTGTATCCATTTCCAGGAATGCAATTGTCCTAACACACAGATGACCCCCAAAACCAGAAAAGGGGTCTCCACCCTTCTAGATTATGTCTCTGTCTTCTTTTGTCTCCTGAAATTTCAAGGTGGATTTCAAATTAAGGTGCTGTAGGTAACCAGATTCTGTAGGTAAAGGAAGGTGTCCAAGACCGAGGGAGCTGCAAAGGCTTGGAATCCAGAACAGGCAATGTTTGAATGTAGACTCATGCTCCATGTTATCAATACGTGCAGTGTGTAAACTCTAAGTCACCTATGAAATGGGAATAATAGCAATGCTAGCTGCTTTGCTAGGCAGTGAGGAGGAATGACTGAAGGAATGTCTAATTCTGGCCACGGAACAAGAAGTGTCAGCTTCCCTATCGCCAAAGACTCCCCTGGATTCTGCATTGCGGGGGGGCTCCTAGTCCTCAGTAGGGTGGCTGGTGTTCCCCAACCTTCTGGAGTGGCCTCTGGTCAAATTCTGGTTCTACCAGTTTCTTGCTGTCAAATTAATCCGCCCAGGTTCAGTCTACTCATGCGTAAAATGGACTATTGTGAGTAGCCAAGTGTGGGATTTTTTAAGAATTAAATGTGCCAGTCCATGGAAAATGCCTGCTATACAGTAACTGGTGAGACCATTCATTGAGCGCTTACTATGTCCCAGGCATGTTCTAGGTACTGGGACCCAGCGGCGTACCGGCCAGAGAAAAGTGTAAATGGTTAGATGCAATCTGCTTAGCAGGAAGTTCTTGGTAATTTTCGGCGTGGCTCCTTTTCTCGTGTTCTTTTTTTTTTAACTTTGTGCTGGTCCCCACAGTCTCGCACCTGCTTTCCTACCGCGGTCGAAGACAAGCTTATTCTAAGACGGGTTTTGAGAATTAGGAGCCACCGTTAGCGGCGTGGACGAAGCCAACTTGGGGTTCCGAACATCACTCAGGGGTCTCTGCTTGGGGTTCCCCGAGACGAGGAGGGAAGATGTGGATGCCGGGGGCTCAGGAGAGCGGCCAAAAGGTCGCGGTGATAACAGCCACCTCTAGATCTGCTCGGTACCAGGGACCGCGATCCCAGGGACACCCTCCTGCCAAGACCTCGCTCCCTGGCCGGCGCCCAGAGGAGGAAGAGGAGGAGACGCCGAGGCCGGATCCCTGCGGTGGCTCGGGAGACTCGGCGCCAGACCCCGCCTGCGCGCGCTCCCCCGCCCGGCTTCCCCGCCGCCCGGCTCGGCCCCGCCCCTCCGTGTTAGCCCCGCCTCTCAAGCCGCACCCCACGCCCGGCCTCTGGGTGGCCAACCGCTCGCCCCTCCCCCAGACTCCCGGAGACAACGGCTCGGCCCCACCCCTTGGTTTTCCACCCGCCCCCTCCTCTAGACGGCCTCGGCTAGGCCCCGCCCCTCCACTCTAGCCTCGCCCCTACTTATTTACACCCCGCCCCCGCCTCTCCGCCACCTTGCAGACCCCCCCCCCCACCCCGAGCTTGCCCCGCCCTCTGCGAGCCCATACTCCGCCCCTGCCTCCTGGAGGCCGAGGCTCTGACCCGTAGCCTCCTTGTCCCGGTTTTCCTCCCACCCCCAGCCTCCTTTGAGCGCTCCGTTCAGACTCCGCCCCTGCCACCCAAGGCCAGCTCCGGCGCAGGGCCACCCTCCCCTGCGGCCCCGCCCCCGGGACCCCGTTCGGGCGGGGAGACCACCCCTGCTGTCAGCTGCCTGGTCCCCGCCCCCCGCGCCCGGCCTCGAACGCCCCGCCTCCGCCCCCACGGCCCCGCCCCGGCGCGGGGACCACCCTCCGCCCGCGGAGGCGGGGGCCGAGTGCTCCGGGCACTCTCGGCGGTCCCGGCCCTTCGCCGGCGCCGCGCGGTAGTTCCCGCGGATCCGCCCGCTTTCCCTGCGGGGCGAGTTCCCAGATCGCCACGAGAGCCGCAGCAGCCAGCGGGACGCAATGCGAGCCAGGTAGGCAGGCTGCGCTCCGGACTGTCCCCTGAGGGCCGCTCCAGCCCCACTGCCCGGCCTCACTCTCGCCGCGCCTGCTGGGGCTCAGCGGGTTTGCACGCCTCGCGGGCGCGGATCGTTTCCCAGCCGCCTCAGTTCGGGGCTCCAGAGTGCCGGACGCGGCTGGCGCGGGACGGCTTCGGGAAGCCTCGCGCGCCCCTCGTGCTCCCCCGCGGGCCCGGTCACCAGGGCGCAGGCGGGCAGGCCGGGGTTCCGGGTGCCAAGCCGCACTCACAGCCTCGCGTGCGCCTGGCGGATCCTCCTCCCCTGGACCTAGAGCGCTTCCCGGGGCCGGCCCTGGGGGGTGGCCCTCCTCGGCAACCGGACGCGTCCTCGGGGCGCTCAGCTTGTGGGGCCGTGGGCACTCCGAGGGCTGGAGGAGCCGGGGCTCCCTCTGGCGCGGCCCGGGGTGGAGGGCGAGGCACGCGGTCCCGGGTTAAACTTGGTGACAATGCATATTTCAACTTCTTGGGAGATCCCTCATTTTAGGATGGAAACGAAAACCCCGGTTTCTGGCTTGGCCGTCTGGCGACCGAGCAGCCGCGAGGTGACAGCGCCGGCCGCGGGCGGGTAGGGACGGCGGGAGAGACGCATGCTTGCTTAGTGTGTTTCCCGGGAAGCCGGCTCCGCGGTGCGGATTGGCGGCCCGCAGGATCCTGGCGGTGGAGTCCGGCGGCTCCTAGCCCGAGGCGGGTCATGCGGCCGGGGGGTGACCAGGCCGCGCTGGTCCTTCCTCGGGGTATCGGGCGGCCAGAGGGGCGCAGCGGGACAGCGGCCGGGCTTCCTACGTGCGCAGAGGCCGGTGGAGCCTTACCATTGAGATTTAGAAAGAACACCGGGCTGGATTTTACCCGTGCTTATTCTTTCCAAGTTAGTGCAGCACATCGGAATCGTGTGCTTTATCAGTAGTAAGAAGTTAGCATAACTTTTGCTCTGCTCACGAAAGCAGTATACGCTCCGGGTAGAAATGTAAACAGTAAAACAGGAATGTAAACAGTGAAATAAACCATCATTGATCCCACAGTTCCTACCGGCCTCAGTTTTTACAGTCTTTAATACCCACATTTCGCGGGCTTGCCGGTTTAATCTGTAAGTTTACAAGCCGAGCCTCTCTTAACTAAATGAAAGCAATCCCTTTGTGCAGCTCTCCCCTTTCCGCCCTTCTAAACGTGGTGAGCTCTGAGCACCAAAGTTTGGGTGTCCAGGGCCTGGCTCCCTTCTCAGGCTGTGCGTCCCCTTTCCAGTGGGTGGGGATCTGCTGGCCTGAGATGGAGCGAAATAGAAGCCGGGAGTGAGCTAGACCATCGGCTCAGACTGGGTTGGCTGGGGTTTGGGTTCCTTGCCTTGTAAAAATGAAGGTAATGACTGTCAATCAGCTTTTCAGGGCACCATAAAAATTAATGGGTGGTTGGCAAGGCGTTTGACATCCTTGGGTGGACAGCGGCTGTACTTTGAGGGCCTAGGGAGCCTTCTGCCCGTCTCCGTTGCTGTGGTCATCAAATAGAACAGCCCGCCTTCCCACCTGGCCATCTTGACCAGGAAACAGACTCGAGGAGTGTGTGTGTGTGTGGGGGGGGGCCTGGAGAAGGTTCCTGGCGCCCTGCTCAGTGCAGTCTGCCCAGGCCAAGCCCCTCAGAAAATGGAAAGAGCCCAAACTCCCTATTTGCCTGCCTCCCTGTTTTCTGCACGTGGGCAGACGGGAAGCGTGGAAGGGGGCTTTGGCCCTAAGACGCTCCCCAAGGTTCGCAGGCCTCCTGCTGAGCTGAGAAGGAACAGTTAGTTCTGGGACAAGGACTCAGTGAACAACCCGGGCTTCCTAAGCATTTGTTTTATGGCGCCCTTGTTTACGAAATGAACAATGACCAGCTCAGATCTGCGGGGCCTGAGAAGCTTCTGTGAGCTTTAATTATTTTTTTCCTGTTGTCCCAAGACTCAGGCACCCTGCGTGAGGGCCCTTTTAAAACAATTAGGAGGAACTTCTATCATTTGTTATTTTCAGACACCAGAAGCCCGAGGTGCCTTTTGTTCCCCTGGCAAAGGAACGGGGAGGAGGTGATGAGAGATCCTTTTTCTGTCGCAGGTCCCCCAGGCCCCCGTTTGTCATTTGATAGTTGCATTGTTTTTATGGACACTCCCATGGCACTGTGTTCTCTGCTCAGGGTCTAGTGGCTGATGGCAGCCCGGACCGGGGGTTTCCAAAAGGACCCGGAAAGTGGGCTGGAGGAGTGGCTATTAAGGGTCCCCCTGTTCCTATAGTGCCCCTTAATTTTTTGGTGTAGGGAGGAAGGTGGGGGGGGGTCTTCCTGGGTTTTCTCCTTTGCTGCTGTTTGCTAACTTGATTTCTGGTCACCCAGCAGCCTGGAATTGTTTCCTGCTGGCTGCTTCTGCAGCCTTTTTTTTCTTATTCAAATGAGATAATAAGATATGCTAATGTCACTGAGGTTTACGCCCCTGGGTGCTGGAAGGCGGCCCCAGCGTTTAAATCCTCGCATCCGGGGCAGTTCAGGGGGGGAGGGGGATGTGGGCATTCTTCCAGGGGAGGAGGCCGCCTGGCTACCCTTGGCTTCTTAGGGGAGCCCTTGGTCCAAACAAGAGCCAGAGTTGGGCCCTGGCTGACCTTACCCCTGGCTCGGAGCAAACTTCCAACCCTCCCTGCTGGAGCTACCAGCGTGGTGCCTGCCTTGTGTCTGACGGAGGAGAAGCTGTTGTTTAGCCCATTGCTCTGGGCCAGCCAGGTGGGTTTCCCTTAGCTTTATGTGCAGATATGACACCTGAGTTGCGATTTTTCTTCTGAGAATTGGAGTCAGGCTCCTGGGATATTTCCTAAGGCCCTGGAGATGGGCGCTAGGACCTCTTTGTCCTGAGGTCCCTGCCTGACAACCAGGAACTGAGAAGGGTCACTGAGCTGAGCTGCTAAATAGACTTCACCGTGACTGCCCTGGCCCGGCCAGAGGGCAGCCTGGGGCCATCTAATGTTGACACTCAGCTACCGGCGAGCTGGGTCTCCTGGTCCCCAGGGATTTGCACGATAGAAGTCCCACATCCTGCCATCACGTTCTGGAAAGTGGCAAAAATAATTCAGCAAGCCCCTGAGCACCATTGAACCATCCAGCTACTCACTCAGAATGTTCCAGGGAGCCCGAGCCTGCTTGTCCAGGGACCCTGAGGACGTGGTGTATTACAGGATGGCACCTGACACCATCAGGACCGGTGTCTCAGGGGGAAGGAGGTTGAGGTTCAGCCTTCAGAAGACAAGGGAAGGCTGTAGGTATTTTCGAAATAAGGGCGCGTGATGTGTGTCTCGAAAGGGTGAAATTCTACTGTCCTTAGCGCCTGTCACCTGCCAGGTAGACACCGTGCCTTCCCAGACCACCAGCAAGCAAACATGGGCTTGTGGGAGCACAGTGGTGTCCTGAGTCCCGCTATTTTCAGTGGAGACATGGGGGGTTTTAACACTATCAGTTGCTGAGGGTTTATGATGGATGCCCCAGGTCAGGTGTGCACACTTCAGATGCTCACGAAATCTCTGAGGGCTTCCATTTCTGGGAAGGCTATGAGAATTTAAGTAGCTCCTCCCCCTTGCCCTGGAAGTGGTTGAGCTGGGATTTGAACCTGGATCTGCTCAGCCCAGCGGTCTTAATCACATCTCCCTGTGTGCTGAAGTAAAAGAAACAAGTGGCCGTCACACGCTTGGTGGCGTGAAGACACCGGCATGAAAATAGCAGAGTGCCTGCCTCCCTTACACGATGAGAAAAAAGGTGATGAAATCTGTAAAAAAACAAAAAAAACAAAACCCTGAGAAATCTTTGCAGCCTATACCCTTTTGCACCTTCGTTCCTGGGGGCTGTGCCCTTGTGCCGCATCCTCAAGGTAAAGCTTGATTTATTTGGAAGATTTGGGATTTTCATGGAGGGTTAACTCAGGCAGGATCTGCTTTGAAGTTTGCCCTTGGATCATGAAAAGAGGGTATTCTGGGCAAAGGTGGACACTCTTTGTGGGAAGGCTGTTAAATAAATGTCAAATAATTGTCCATCTTCTACTTCCTAGTCACATAAATGAGAAACTAATGAGATTATTCTTATCTGCTCCATAAAAGCTCGTCTTTAGGGAACTCTCTTTGCTGATGCCTCTTAGCCCAACTCTTCTGAACAAATCGAAAAGAATACTTTCTGTAAAAGGCATTTGTGTTTCCAAACCGGTATTAAATTATCTTCTTTCTCTCCCCTTCCTCTGGGTCTGCTTCACTGAGGAAAGCCCTGCCCCACCGAAGCCTGCTAACTCTGCAGGCTGGAAAGAAACACACACGTTTCCTTTTCTGGCTTCTCTGCTCAGGTCCCTGAGCCTGAAGTGGGCTGATCAACCTGTTCTCGGGAGAAAAAAAAAAAAAGAGCTTTGATGGTAGCGACTGCCAACTGCCCTAGTGTAAGTACTCCCGCCTTGGCTGATTGCACGCTGCCTTTGGGGGTGGCACTGTCGCGAAACACTGGACAGTCTGTGTAGCCAAGAAGAGCGGCTCCAGCTCGCCTTTCTTGCATTGCACTGAGCTCACCAGCGCAGCCCCCCGTATATAATGGATGAAAGGGTTGCCTGGCTTCTGCTTGGACTACGGCTGCCCAGGGGCTGTGTGTCCTGACAGAGGCTTTGGATGTCACTGAGTGGCCTCCCTTGGCCAGCGACAGTAGAGTGCTTCAAAACGCAGATTCCACTGTGTTCAAATCACCACGGGGATTTAAAATATCCCCAGAGTGGAATCACCATGCTGACCTGTATCCAGCATTGGTCTCCACCAATGTGCAGGATCTGGGTAGGAAGACCGGCGCTGGGTACCGGTGGCACTAGGCCTGACAGTGCCTGTGTTTGGGCCAAGGAGTGTTGAGCCTTTCCCACGAAGAGCTGTGGGAGGTTCTTCAGCAGGAGGCTTCCAGCGCAAGGAAGGGTCCATCTCTTCCCTGCTGCCAATGTCACTCTTACTCCAGGGGCCCTTTCTCTCCATCAGGGTGGCTGCCATGTTGCTTTGCCTTGGCTGCTGCTGCTGGTCCAGGATGGAGACACGTCTTCGTGGAGCAAGGAGTCAGGATGGAGTGAGAGAAGCTCCTTGGGTGGGTCTGCTGAGCTGATCTTGGGTGTTGAAGCAGAAAGCCGGAGTCCAGCAGAGCTCCCCAGGACCGTCCCAGTGAGGAAGGAGGAGCTTTTTTTTGAGTCTGAGCTTGGTTGCACATAGACGCTGAGGCTTTTTTCTTCTCTCTCTCTCTCTCATAATTAGCAGTAAAATTATTTAAAATCTAAGAGCTTCCTTGAGAGGCAGCAAGCAGGGGGGAAGGGGAGTATGCCTGGGCTTCTGAGCCAGTCTTGCGAGCCTTCTGGGATGAGGAGGAGGCCAGCCAGGCCCCCGGGGTGCAAGCGTGTAAGGAGGCCTCACTCTCGGGCTGTACACACGCAGGATCTGCCCTCCTGCTTTGAGAGAGGGCTGGCTCGGGGCTCATTTCCTTGGAGTTGAACTAGTGATTGTGGGGAGCACGATTCTAGGGACCCAATGAAGGTGGAGTGGGAAGGCCGAGGAGGAGGAAAGAGGCATCCGAAGGTAGGAGCTGGGCCAGTGTCCCTGAAGCCGAGGAGAAGCTTGGGGGTAAAGGAAGAGCGTGGGAGCCTGACACAGTGGGCCGCTGTAGCTCACCGATGATCAGAGAAGTAACCCCGGGAAGACTGGGGCCCTTCGGTTTGGCTTGTTAGAACCACGTGATTGTGGTGGCAGGGAAGCTTCTAGAAAACCCAGGACCAGGGGCATAGGCCACTGAGAAGATGTTGGTGATAAAAAGATCTGTCATTTGAGGATGGCAAAGCAGGAGGGAGCCAGGGTTGGTGCAGAGAGACTGGGATGCTGGGGGGCCGTGGAGCCCTGGTGGAGGGGCCTCTGGGGATGGACCAGCATGGGGCCATGGAGGGGGCTGGTTGGGGGCTTCATTTGTCCCTAAGACCCAGTTCCCTAAAAAACTTCTCAGGGAAGCCTTTCCTGACGCATCAGGTCAGGGGCTGACTGCTGCTCTCCTACCTGTCTGGTCCCCTAGGCCAGCCATTGCTGGGCACAGGTTGCATCTTTACCCCTGCATCCTTGATGCACAGAGAGCACCTCCTACCAATGGGAGCACAGCCTGGAGCTCCACATAGCAAGGATGCACAGCCTGGTGCTCCACATAGCAAGGATGCTGAGAGTCTCTCGTTAGATGTCTTCACGAAAAATTACAGTAGAGGACAGAAGTCATGTCTATGAATAATTATCAGTTGACTTGTAAACGCTTTCGAGCAGACCCCACATGACTGCTGTCTACCATGGAGCCTAGCTTTCCCACCTTTTTTTTTAAACCATTCATGCCGTGGCCCTTTTGGAGAGGATTTTAATTTTTCTAGCTTTAGGATACAGAGGACTACAGCTCTTCCTCCATTTAGGATGGGGTTGTGTCCTGATAAATCCATCCTACGCTGAAAGCATCAGCAGTGGAAATAAAATGCCTTTGGTACCCCTGACCTACCCAGAATCATTGTTTTGATAAGCAGTGTCCAATAGTTGTGTGTCCCTTACAGAAATGGAAAATGGAGGTTCCGTGTTGGAATTTAACTGGGCATAGTGGTTGTAGCTGGCGCAGTACAGATAAATAATTCATGTAAAGCTCTGGACCGGGGCCTGTGTAACCCAGGGCCACTCAGCGGTCGGCCTCTAGGGCTGGTCTCACTTTTCCTCCCCTCTAGTCCCAGTTATTGGAGCAGTTGTGGGTTTTCTTTCCTGCCTTGTGGCTTCAGACATCAGCGTTTATGACTTTTTCACCAGGAAAGCTCTATTCTGGTTTTGTGCTCCTTGGCAGCGGTTTGACTCTTTTGCCTTTAGGCGCTGCATTAGGAAACCAAGATTTACAATTTTGGTCCCATTTCAGACCCAGGTCGGAGTCTGCTCTTCCTTTTTGGACGCCTGCGTATGAAACAGCCTGCTTCGCCCAAGTGAAAGTCATCATAGGTGATTTGAGAATTAAACAGTTGACTTTCCATGATATTCTTCTGAATACTGCTTTTTCTACCCAAGACATCGTCAGGGAACAGAAGCAGCTGAAATAAGTTTTCAGGGGCCGGAATGTGACACATCCCTTTTCTCAGGGGCATCGCCAGTGGTCTTCGTGGAGACAGGTTGTATTTGGGGTGACGTCATGGCCTTCGAAATCCCACTCGCCTTTACCTGTGGTGTGGATCTTGGGCAGGTGTGGCCTTCTCTGAAGCTGGGCTTTCTGGTCTCTAAAGTGGCGATGGTGAGTCAGCCTCCCTGGCTGGGAGATTTCCACGTGGAGACGTGGATTCCACTGTATCACCGCCTGTCTTGGGCTTTGAGCCCCATTCCTGTCCTGGGGAGGCTTTTGTGAGTGTGGCCTACCTGAGTCTTGCGAGCACTGTAGATTTTTTGTCTGTTTGTTTCTATGGCCTCACCCACGGCATTTGGAAGTTCCCAGGCCAGAGACTGAATCCCAGCCACCGTCCTGGCAACGCCTGATCCTTTAACCCACTGCCCTGGGTCGGAGATCAAACCCGCACCTCTGCAGCAAGCCAAGCCACTGCAGTCCGATGCTTAATCTACTGTGCCACAGCAGGAGCTCCTAGATTATTTTGATTTTAGTTTTTAAATTTTATTTATTTATTTATTTTTATTGTATTTTTAGGGCCACAGGTGCTAAAAATGGAAGTTCCCAGGCTAGGGGTCGAATCAGAGCTGCAGCTGCCGGCCTACACCACAGTCACAGCAATGCCAGATCCAAACCGTCTACAATCTGTAATCTACACAGCAGGTTCAATCCCTGGCCTCGCTCAGTGGGTTAAGGATCCCGCGTTGCTGTGGCTATGGTGTAGGCCGGCAGCTGTAGCTCCGATTGGACCCCTAGCCTGGGAACCTCCATATGCCGCGGGTGCGGCCCTAAAGCAAAAAAGTAAATAAAAGATACATAAAAAGCCCTGTCTGCTCAAGTTCTCCCCTGCCAGGTACTCAAGTAATCCTGTGTTCATTTTAAAAATATTAGAAACTGAAAAGGAAGGAAGAAAAGGTCTCATCAGCGGGATTGCTGCTCATGGTAGCTGTGCTGGGCGTTTTTGTGTCTTTCAGGTATTTTCACATGTAAATCTAGACCCTTCCAAAGGAGACACGGGCTGGGGGAGTGGAAACTCGCTTTTTGTTCGCGAGGTGCCTGCCTCTTAGTAATCCTTCAGCCAGTCACTCATTGTTGAATGACTACGATGCTTTTTTATGGGAAATTGTTGGCATATTTTCAGGTTAATAGGTACAGATTTGCCTCCTCAGTTTTCCTGTCAGATTTGTTCTTTTTTTCTTTTCTTTTTTGGGCCACGCCCACAGCATATGGAGGGTCCCAGGCTAGGGGTCAAATCACAGCCACAGCAACGAGGGATCCGAGCCGCGTCTGCGACCTGCACCACAGCTCACGGCAATGCCGGCTCCTCAACTCACTGAGCGGGGCCAGGGATCGAACCCGTGTCCTATCCTCACGGATACTAGTTGGGTTCGTCACCGCCTGAGCCACCGGAGGAACTCCCCAGATTTGTTCCTCATTTAACTTTGCAGTGACTTTGAAGTAATAAACAGCACTGCACTGAAGCTCTTTCAATGCGTGGACGTCTCTCCTGCAAATGAAGTGTTTTTCTTTTATTCTTAAAACCTGTAAAGAACTTCTGGCTCTGTCCACTGTTGGGTGAAAAGCACATTCAAAGGAGTGATCTTCGGGAGAGTTCCTCCGCCTTGAGAACGGTCCTGGGCTTGCTGGCCTCCTTTGGGGAATTGTTCTCTGATCACCCGCATGCTCCTGTGCTCTGTGTTGTGAGCTTTGGGGGCAGGGGTTGGAAGGGCACATCTCGATTTTAGGGTGCTAGTTCCAGAAACAGTAGCATATGGGGACGACCGTGTGTCCTGCAATCTCAGAGCTGTTTCTCTGGACGCCTTTGGGGCCTGCTCCCTCCCAGAAAGGAATGCATCTGATTTCCAAACACTCAGCTTCCAGAACTGTCTCTTTGGAGTTCCCATGGTGGCTCAGTGGTAACGAACCCGACTAGCATCCATAAGGATGCGGGTTCAATCCCTAGCCTCACTCGGTGGCTTAAGGATCTGGCATTGCCATGAGTATAGGTCACAGACGTGGCTCGGATCTGGCATTGCTGTGGCTGTGGTGTAGGCCAGCAGCTGCAGCTCTGATTCGAGCCCTAGCTTGGGAACCTCCATATGCTGCAGGTGTGGCCCTAAAAAAAAAAAAAAGAACTGTCACTTCAAGCTCTACAGAGCCCAGTCACTCTGGGTGTGAAGAGTGGTCCTTGGGGCCATGTCTCTAAGTGAGCTGGGGTTTGACCTGGCACGGGGCGTTGGCACAGACCTGAGTTTTGAGACCCGCCAGTTCATGAAAAGGAGAAAGTGCTTAATACCCTCCACGGATGCTGACGCTATAATTTTGATTTCTAGCTGTGGTCCAGCATCATAGGACCTCTTCGTTCTGGCGAGAGAGGAATGTGCTGAATTATGGGCAGAATATGCGCTGGCCCGGCTCCTGAGCGTGACTCTGCAGGGGCCGCCAGCCTCCGCTGTCTGGCACCGCAGCATCCGATCCGTGAGTCAGCGCCTACCTGTTGTGGGGTGAAGCTGCACTTGGCGGGCTGCCCTGAAGGCGGAAGGACTGCTCTTTCCCTCTGGTTAATTGTTCTGGGTGCTAGTCCACCTCCTGGAGCTGGGGGGGCGGAGAGCCCCTAGATCGGGCTCGAGAGCTGGGTCCTGTTGTAACTCTCTGGGGCATCGTCCTGGCCCCATGCCTCCTTGTCAGCTCGTGGTTAACCTGATATCAATCTGTCCCTCACCGCACTGTATGCAAGTGGCAGGGGTGGGATGGAGAGACCCCCAGGGACGGCCTCGTGTAGGGAATCGGCCCCTGGGGACCCAGGAGAAGAGGTTAGGGTTCCCCAGGTGTGCTGGGTGTCAGGACTGGCCCCCTAAAGAAGCCCTACTAAGTGGGGGGGGGGGGGCTGAAAGAATTGGGCAGGGGCCAATAGGGGAGCTTGGATGGCAAGTAGTTTGGTGAGTACTGAGAGCCCAAGGAGGAGCTGGCTTTCTGGGAGCATGTGGCGGGGATGCGAGAGGCAGGTGGCAGGTGGCTGGGAGGGCAGGTCCTTCTGGGGTTCAGTCAGCTTTGAACCTTTGTCTCAGGCTGCGGGGAAGATGGCTACAGGTGTGAGCCTGACTGCACGGTGTCAGGGAGGAGAGCTGATAGACTGCACCTCCCTCCTCAGCCCTGACACCCCCGCAGCTGCCTTGGGGTCCTCTCCTGGGGCCCCTTTTCTGACCCACACAGGGTGCCGCTCCTACCTGACCTGTTGTGAGAGCCTCGCAGAATTACCCCATTGGTTAAACACCGCCCTGTGCAGTGTTAAAAGTTATCCTAATTACTGAAAATGACACTTCAAAACCGAGCCAACTGTCGGATTATTAAGAGTCACAGCATTTCGGAGTTCCCATTGTGGCTCAGTGGGTTAAGATCTTGACATAGTCTCCATGAGGATGCAGGTTTGATTCCTGGCCTCAATCAGTGGGTTCAGGATCCAGTGCTGCCACAAGCTGGGTCCGGCGTGGCTGTGGTCGTGGCTGTGGCTGTGGCTGGCAGCTGCAGCTCCGAGTTGACCCCTAGCCTGGGAACCTCCATATGCCGCAGGTGCTACCATTAAAAAAAAAAGTCACATCATCTCACATTCCACAAAGGAAAAGGTATTGATAAAGAAGCAAAGATTTTTCCAGATAGAACAACATCGGAGGGATGCGGTGTGATAGCTCAGAGCACCTCGCCTGGTCAGCTGAGCCCCCGGGCACGGCTCCGGGCGTGGTCCAGGCTCTCCCCATCAGGGTCCGAAACTCCCCAGGCTTCATTCCCCTCCTGACCGCCCCCTCCTGGGCTCCACGTGAGCCGCGGCAAAGTGGCGGCTTTGCTGGCCTTTGGAGGATTTCTGTCTTTAACCCACATTAACCTGACTAATCCTGTGTCTGCTTCTGGGGAAACTTCAGTTCAGCCTTCCACTCCGGTTGGACAGCCAGCTGTCCTCCGCACGCGCTCAGAGTAAAAGCAGTGCTTTATCAAGGTTAAAAGGGACAGAACTAAAAGCTGGAAAATGATGTCATAAAGACCTTTTTTTTTTTTTTTTTGGTCATTAGGGAAATTGTCAAGCAGTTGGCTGCTTGCTAAATTGAGGGTCTGATTATTATTCTGGGAAGTAGCGGTCTTATTTTGATGGGCCTGAGAATGGAGAGCGTAGCGGTGGCTCCCGCAGGGCCCGGGAGCTGGGAGGCTGGGAGTAACAGGTGAATAAAGCGTGCAGGAAAAGCGTCGATTTACGGCTTAGGCGGTGGCTGTAAATTAGACATTATAGAAAAAACATGAGCGCGTGTGACTTTGAATGTGTCAGGTTGTTTGCGGTTGTCCTTTGCCTTCCGAGTTTACTGCTGGGAATTGTAACTAGGCAGCTCCGTAGAGCTTGCAAACAGGGCTGGAAGGGAGTGTGTAGAAATAACAGTGTGGAAATGGATGGGCAGGAGGTTGGGAGGTCATCCCCCCCCACCCTGACCCCCCAACTCCCTTCGTTGTCTTTAACCAAATGCAGTAAACTGCAAATTTAAAAATGTTTGGGGGATGGGAGTTCCCACTGAGGCTCAGCAGGTTGCAAACCCGACGTGTATCCATGAGGATGGGGGTTCGTTCCATTCCCTGGCCTCGCCTAGTGGGTTGAGGATCCGGTCTTAACGTACCTGTGGCATAGGTCGCAGAGGTGGCTCTGATCCCGTGTTGCTGTGGCTGTGGTGTAGGCCTGCAGCTGCAGCTCCAATTCGACCCCTAGCCTGGGAATCTCCATGTGCTGCTGGTGTGGCCCTAAAAAGCAAAAACACACAAGCACAAAGTTTGGGGGAGAAAGCGGAGAGGTGGTAGCTAAGATAAATGTCATATGTAATATATAGAAAGATGAAGTACCCACGGGCAGACTCTGTACTAGGTCCTCTTATCCATAAGATGCTCACAAAACCCAGCAGGGTAGGTGGCATCGTTCCTGTCTTGCCAATGATGAAACTGCAGCCAGGGGGGTAATTAATGCATCCAGGGACACAGCAAGTTTCTGAAAATACCAAGGAGTAAACTGTTTTCCGTGGTGTTTATGCCTGGATATTAACTGTGGGGGGTATTTAACCAAACATTGAATGCCAGGCTCCAGGAACACCTGTCCCACTGTGGGCACATGGACCGTTAGAGTGGGTAGATGAAGGGCATTGAAAAGCACACAAAGCCCGACCATATACTGCAGGGCATTCGTTGCAGAGCACCTATCAGATCGGAGCTGACCGGGAGTAACTCACCTGGACCACACGCCACCCTCCGCCCACTTCCACTTCCGCCCCCACGATGTCTTGTCTTCCATGCTGGCGTCTTTTTTTCCATGTGGCAGCGACTCTTTCTCACATCCTGCGTTTGAGGGTGCCTGTGCCTCCACTGCCTTATCTTGCTTCAAATTACAGGGATACTCGGAAACTTGGGAAATGGTTCTTTTCACTGATGGCAGATGGCGC
Source organism: Phacochoerus africanus (assembly GCF_016906955.1). NCBI lineage: Eukaryota > Metazoa > Chordata > Mammalia > Artiodactyla > Suidae > Phacochoerus > Phacochoerus africanus. Next base: position 200,517,664 of record NC_062546.1, read on the forward strand.
GGGCATCCCAGTACCGCGGACGCATAAACGCTCTGCTTCACGAAGCGAACATCCTCCTTGATGACAGAGGTGGCAGAAAATATATGCAAGTCCCCTTTGCTCCCAAATCGGGTTTGCATATCCCGCCCTTTCCTGTGGGTCCCTGGCTGCCGATCTTACGTAGCATGTGTGTGCTGTGCTCGTAAAACCGAGCATAAGGGAGGCCGGTAGCTTTTGCTCTGTGCCTGCCAACGTCGTCGGCTTCTTACCTCTCAAGTCCTCGTCCTTCCACCCTGTGGTGGGAGGGGCTCTGACCGTGTCACAGGGAAAACCAAGTCGCCGAAGGGGGAGGGGCTTGTCTGAGCCGTGCCTACTGCAGAAACCAGGCTTTGCATCCAGGCTGTCCGCCTTTACATGGTCTGCCCCACACGGCGGGGGTGGGCGGGGGGTGGGGGTAGGTCTCCCCCAGGCAGGGAAATCCCAGGGTGAACAAGGTGCCCATGGGAACCAGGCCAGGGAGGCAGGGAAGGTGAGGTCTCGAGTAAGATGAGGATGGGCAGGTAACAGCCAGGTGGGTCGTGGTGATGATTCCCCACCCCCAGTAGGAGCCCAGGCTTGAGGATGGGACAGACCCTAGTGCTGGGCGGGGGGAGAGGGAGGGGGGTCCTCAATCTTCTCCCCTCACGACCCCCTCCTGCCATTTGTCAGGAGCTGCACCCCATCAGGCACAGTGCTGGACACCTGATCACGGCGATTGGCCGTCACGGATCCTCACCAACCTGCGTGGTGAGCATTTCAGAGATGAATCTTCACAGCTAAGGAGTTTGGCCTCCGGTATCTGTTTGTGGTGCTTTTCTAATTAGCGATTGCATGTTCAACTAAGAATTAGTGCGGTGGGAGTTTCCTGGTGGTGTCCTGGTTAGGATTCAGCACTTTCACCATGGCAGCCTGCGTTCAGTGTCTGGTCTGGGAACTGAGATCCCACAGCAGGCTGCTGCATGCTGAATCCGATTTTTTTTTTTTTTGTCTTTTTGTCTTTCAGGGCCACACCTGCAGCATATAGAGGTTCTCAGGCTAGGGGTACAATCAGAACTTTAGCCACCAGCTTATGCCAGAGCCACAGCAACATGGGATCCGAGCCGTGTCTGCACCCTATACCACAGTTCATGGCAATGCCAGATCCTTAACCCACTGAGTGAGGCCAGGGATCAAACCTGCATCCTCATGGATGCCAGTCGGGTTTGTTAACTTAAGGCTGAGAGCCGCAACGGGAGCTCCCAGATTTTTTTTGAAGAAAAGAACTTTGCGGTACAGGATGTCCCCCATTTTCTTGCCTGCCAGCTGTGGGGGAGCCCCACCCACAGCACCTCCCTCCACCCGGTGAGAGCAGCCACCTGGTCCTCTGTGGCCATCCGTCCACAGCGGATGGAATGGAAGGTGGGAGGGCCATCTGGGCTGGGGTCCACCAGGAGATCTGGGACTCAAGCATCTTGGTGAGAACAGGGCTGACTGATGGAAGGGCTTGCCTCTTCAACTGCTTGAATATTTGTAAGTAGCAACACCAGTAGGACCGTTGGTAGAGGTGGGAGGGGGTTGCCGCTGTGTTTCTGATGGGGTGCTTCAGAGCGTCACCGGTGTGCCTGGAGCCGGGGGTCCCTGAGGTACTGTCCTTATTCTTTCCAAGGCATTTCTCATTTTTATTTTTATTTATTTATTTGTATTTTTTTGTCTTTTTGCCTTTTCTTGAGCCGCTCCCACGGCATATGGAGGTTCCCAGGCTAGGGGTCTCATCGGAGCTGTGGCTGCTGGCCTACACCAGAGCCACAGCAACGTGAGATCTGAGCCGCGTCTGCAACCTACACCACAGCTCACGGCCACGCCGGGTCCGTAACCCACTGAGCAAGGCCAGGGATCGAACCTGCAACCTCATGGTTCCTAGTCGGATTCGTTAACCACTTTCTGGAAAGCATCCCCTTTCTGGGTGCTTCATGCTTGGTGTCATCACTCATACGCTTGGGTTCGTCCCCGCCCCCTTGAAGGCTTTGCGTCTCCTGGCCTCTTGTTGAGCGTGGTTTCAAAGGTAGACCCAGGGCCGTGGTTCTGGTTCCCTTCAATGGAGAGGAGGACATTCGGGAGTTCCTGCTGTGGCACAGTGGGTTAAGAATCCAGCTGCAGCTGCTCGGGTCACTGCAGAGGCTCGGGTTCCACGCCTGGCCAGGCGCAGTGGGTTAAAGGATCTGGCATTGCTGCAGCTGTGGTGTAGGTTGCGTCTGCAACTTGGATCCAGTCCCTGGCCCAGAAGCTTCCATATGCCCAGGTGCAGCCGTTAAAAAAAGAAGAAGAAAGAACAGGAGAACATTTCAGCTGAAAGTGCTCGGTGCGTGTCTAGAGCCATGTCGGGACCTGTGTTCCTCGTGTGTGACAGCCTCTGATGTCACCACGTTCTCTAACCAGGTCTCTCGTCGTTCGGGGTTTGCAGCCTTGAGTGTGGTTTGTTTGATCTTCCGTGTGTCATGCTTGGATCTGGGGGTGACGGGGGTGCGGTCAGAGTCAGGCCTGTAGGCTTCTGAGGTCCCCAGCCCAGTCCTTGGTCCGTTCCTGCGTCAGGGAGGTTGTGTGTCATCACGTGGGCTGTGAGTTTCCGTGGGACTCCGCAGTCACGCGATGCTGGGTGCTGGCCTCAGCTGTGCCAGGTGTGGCTCTGTGACCTGCCTCTGCCTGGGAGGCCGACCCCGTTCTGTGCTTCCTGCTTATTGGTTCATTGATTCCCTCGGCAGACATGCCTGGAGGCGTCTGGCTGCTGGACGTGGTTCAGCCGTGACCTCTGCGCGTGTCCAGGAGCTGAAAACTCCATCTGATCGTGTTCCCTGTAGAGCCCTTCGCGGCTTCGCAGAGGAAGTAAGCCTGACCTTCTCAGCACGGCCCTGGGTCTGGCAGGCTGGCCTTGTCTCTCTAGCCTCCCTCCCCTGCACCTGCAGGCTGTCCCAGAAATGCCACAGTGTCCCCTTGGTGACCCGTGTGGACCCTCTCCCCCAGGCTGAATGGTGCGCATGCACACACACGCGCACGCGCACACACACACACACACACACACTCACACTCTCTCTCTTTCTCTCTCACCCTGATGTTTTCCTGTACCGTTTCCAAGCCGCCATCAGTGGCACCGAGGACCAGCCCAGAGGGCACATCCTTCCTCTGTCCTTTGTCCTTTAACCTTAGGGGACCTCATTGAGTCTCTGCATTCATCTGATTCATCCCTGAAGCGGAATTGCTCACAGATTCAGTGTCCCGGGGCTGCATCCTCTGCATCCTTCATTTAAAAAGCCTCCTGGGTGACCTGAGCCCAGCCTGGAGTGACCCCATCGGAACCCGTGTCCTGAACGGTATCTTTCCTGAGGGGATGGTTTTCTCAAAATGTTGGTGTCCTTAAATTGCTTCATGGTAGGAATCATATGTGCTTTTGTGACACTTCCAAGTGTCCCTGACACCTGGAAAGTGAGAAGTGAGTCACTGTCCCCGGAGCAGGGGCCTCTCTGGCTTCTGACAGCTTTACCCCTGCAGGCTGCCCTTGACCTCCGGGGCCCTTCTCTCTGGGGCTGTGGATTCCTCTGTGACCTGCATGGCTCAGGTTTCCGTGTCTGCATCCCCACGTGGGCCTTGGGTACAGTTTCCTTCTCTGTTTGTCAGCTCTGGGAATCATGGTCATTTTTTGCCTGATCAAGCGATTGGCGAGGGGATTTTTTAAAAAACTGTTTTAGCCCTGCCTTGTGGGGGACCAGGCCCCAGGAAGAGGAGCTGGATGTTTGTTGCTGCAGGGCCTTGTTAGACACAAATCTCAGAAAACTACATGAAGAAAACAAAATAGGCTACTGTATATGACCTCCCCCCCCCCTTTTTTTTTTTTTTGCTTTTTAGTGCTGCACCTGCAGTGTATGGAAGTTCCCAGACTAGGGGTCAAATCAGAGCTGCAGCTGCCAGCCTACACCACAGCCACAGCAACGCCACATCCTTAACCCACTGAATGAGGCCAGGAATCAAACCTGCCTCCCTACCAACACTATGTCGGGTTCTTAACCCACTGAGCCACAACGGTAACTCCCAAATCCCCTTTCTGAAGCCCAGATTTGGGGGCCCTAGGGGGCACTGCCCACAGGGAGCGTGAGCCAGTTGTGAAGTGTTTCCTGAGTCTGGGTGGGTGGCTGTGGTCTGGAAAGTTCACCTGAACCTTCAAATGTTTCCACTTACCTCATAGGCTGGCTCCTCGCTAGCCTGGGGGAAGGTCATCTAGAGATCCATGAACTTGGTATCTTGCTGCCCCTCAAGTGCAGCGGGCATGGTGGGTCATGCAGCCCCCGGCCAGTGTGAGGGGCCCACTGGGAGCCCAGGAGCTTCTGGAATCTTGAGCGAAACTTGGCCCCGCAGCTCCTGCCTGCGTGTGTGGCTGGCTGTTCAGCTGCCCGGGAGGCCGGACCTCGGTTCCCATGGGGCTTGGACCCGCCGCCTTAGGTCAGAAAAAGGGATTCGTGCCCACACAGCTGCTCCAGCTTCTCCCCCCCACCACCCCCCTCTGTTCACTGGCAGGTGTGGGGGTGCTTTCTGACCTCCGGGTGGGAGGAGGGGCAGGAGTGAGGTGGCTCTGAGCCAGTCTCCGTGGCCGCCCTGGGGGATGCAGTTCATCCTTAACTGCTCAGCCTGTCGATCCGTGACACATGGCAATTTGGAATGGGGATAATTGTAAAACTTACACCAATGACAGGCGCGTGTGGCGTGTGCCTGGCTCACGTCTCTGCCCTGCCTGGGCGGGGGGGTGGAGCAGGCCAGGCCAGCTGCCTGGCACCCCAATGGGTCGGGAGGGGGAGGCTGGGGTGCAGTGGGTTTCTCTGGACTGGCGGGGTGCCAGGCTGGACGGTCCTGGTGGCGCCTGGCAGTTTTTGTTGGGGAGCTCCTGGGGAGATAGGAGTTGGGTTTGGGTTGTTTTCCCCAAACGGAATCCTTCCAGCCTGTAAACGCTGAGCTGGCCGCCCATAGCTGCTGCCCCTCTGCCGTCACAGATGGAGAAGCTTCCCCCTGGAAGTTCAGTCCCATGCCGAGGCCACCCAGCAGACGTGGACCCAGACAGCTGGCTGTCCCTGGGGCCCCACACCCAGCGCCTGATTCCCTCATGTGACCAGCTTTTGTCAACCCTTGCGTCTCGCATACGTAATTCTAGATTCCCACCAGCGAAGCAGGCGCTGTGAGCATCTCCATTCAGCATTTGGGGACACCGAGGCACCAAGCAGTTCACCCAAACTCGGAGGGTCAAAAATCGAACAAAAGTAGTTTGACTTGGGAGTTCCCGATGTGACTTGGCGGAAATGAACCTGACTGGTATCCATGAGGATGCGGGTTCAATCCCTGGCCTCCCTCAGTGGGTTAAGGATCCAGCATTGCCATGAGCTGCCGTGTAGGTTGCAGACGCGGCTCCGATCCAGCATTACTGTGGCTGTGGCGTAGGCCGGCAGCTGCAGCTCTCATTTGACCCCTAGCCTGGGAACCTCCATATGCTGTGGGTGTGGCCCTAAAAAGACCAAAAAAAAGTGGTTTGACTTGGAACATTCCCTCTTGCCCCCCCCCCACTTCCCTGAATATCTTTTGGAAAGGAGCTAAAAAAGGATGCGACCTGCCCCCACCCCCCCCATAGCCTCAGCCCAGAGTTCTCAGGTCCCACACAGTCACTCACCTTTCCTCACTGATCGATGACCCCGGAGCTGCCCAGGGGTCTGAGGCTGAGTTAGTGGCAGGGACACTGTGTGTTCTCCATATATGCCCGTGTCTCCTAGGCTCAGGGGCCCAGCTGTCATCCACTGAGCCCTCTGAAGGAGGCTCCAGGTAACCTCAAGCATCTCCAGGGACTTCATCAGGTAACCCATCCACCTGTGGCGGGGCCCACCAGCTCACCTGGCCAGGTATGCGCCCGGGCCAGAGCAGAGCAAGTGGGATCTGGGCTCTGCTCCTAGAAATTGCTCTTTTCTAAAATCTAGGTCACATTATCACCTCTATTCATCCAGCCTCTGAGGTTGTAACTTGCTGTTGATGTTACAGTCAGCTGAACGTCCTGAGTCGCTACCTTAAATCCTTAGGAGGGCAGAGGGCTGTGTGTGTGTGTGTGTGTCTGAGAGGTCTCTCTCTCTCTTTTGGCTGCACCTGCAGCATATGGAAGTTTCTGGGCCAGGGATCAAATCTGAGCTGCATTTCGACCTATGCCACTGTTGTGGCAACACCGGATTCTTAACCCTACAGCACCACGGCAGGAGCTCTGAGAGAGGTCTTCCCACAGCGCAGCCTGCACCCCTGGCAGCCCTCTGCTCTCTTGACCCTGGGCTGAGTGCTTTGGTTTCTTGTTTTGTAAGACACAGAGGAGTTCGTATTTATGCCCTTCCGGCTGGCAGTGGACATAGAGGACCTTTGGGCAGAGAGGGTGGGAGGGGCTGGGAGAAGGGGGTTAACCAAGGCCAGGCCAGCTGACCAAGGCCAGCATCCGCAGTGGTCCGCCCTGTTGACATACGTGTCCTCGAGACGGTGCGATGAGGGCACTTCACCCTCTGGGAGGGCCTTCCTCCCCCAGATCCACGGCGCCCGTCTCACCGTGCAAACAAACCCTCAACACATCCCAGCTGCGGGGCGCTTGCAAAATACCTGCCTGGTCCTGCTGAACACTGTCGAGGTCACTGAACACAAAGAATGACCCTCTGCGGAACTGTCACGGGCCAGAGGAGCCTCAGGAGACCAGACCAAATGTCATGTGGTAGCTGGATGGGATCCTGGAGCCGAAAAAGGATGTTCGGGAGAAACTAAGGAAACCCGAGTAAAGAATGGACTGTCGTTAATCAAAACGTTAATAATGATGGGTCAGCACCAGTTCCTTCAATTGGCAGGGGCGCCATCCTAAGGCAGGGTGTGAGTCAGGGGGTGGCTGGCGTATGGGAGGACCCTACATCTTCTTGACCGCTTCTCTCTAAAGCCAAGTCTGTTCTAAAAGAAAGCTTTTTTTAGGAAAGAACAGAGTTCCTGTCCACGGCGCAGCGGTAACCAACCCAACTAGGATCCATGAGGATGCGGGTTCCATCCCTGGCCTTGCTCAGTGGGTTAGGGATGCGGCGTTTCCGTGAGCTGTGGTGTATGTAGGTCACCGATGTGGCTCCTGGCTCAGATCCTGCGTTGCTGTGGCTGTGGTGTAGGCCAGCAGCTGCAGCTCTGATTCGACCCCTAGCCTGAGAACCTCCATATGCCACACATGTGGCCTTAAAAAAAAAAGCAAAAAGAGACAAGAAACAGTGGCAGAGAAGGCCGTGTTCCATTGCCCGGCTCTCAGGCTGACCTGGCCCTCTGCTCTCGCATCTGCTTCACACAGGGACCACAGCTGGTGTCCGGAGGGTGCCCACAGTGCTGGCCAGAGGGACTGGGTGCCCCTGCCAGGAGGAACCCAGGCCTCCACACCTGGCCAGCTGCCGCCTTTTCCACCAAGCCAAGCACGGTGCCCAGCCCGCTCCGGGTCAGGCCTTTCTCTTGCAGTCGGCGTGGCCTTTGTTTTCTCCGGGACCAGACTTTTCACGGTGCACTGCTCTCCCTGCCAGCGAGGAAGCCGGCTTCCAAACACGAACAGGGCTCATCTCTTTGCCAGGTGAACTTGAGAAGGGGAGCCGGGCAGCGGGGACAATGGGCCTGTTTATAAACTGCTCTGAAACTCAGAGTCTGGAGCATAAGCTTGGGGCGGGGGGAGGGGGGTGGCTGAGGGCCCCGCTAATCCTGTTAGCGGCTCAGAGGTTGATGCACCGAAAGTGGGATGCGATTGAGATTGTCCCCCGAAGACGGCTGATGAAAGTGTACACAGACTACGAGGCAGCCTCGAGGCTTCGGCTCCTTTAGGTGGTTTCTGCTCATGCGGCGAGTCTGGGGGCGGGCGGCGAGCACCGCTCTGCACCCCGCCCCGGGAAAGTCCACGAACACGCAGGCAGGCACCAGCCCCTGCACTTGAATCTGTAATCTTCTTAGGCCGAAGGCTTTCTTAGAGGCCCCAGGACAGTGTGTGGACGCGCGCCCGCCTCCAGCCGCACCTGCTGTCCCTGGGCACAGAGCTTCCCAGTCTTACGGAGCCAGGAGTCGCCTGGGGGGCAGGGGCATTTCTGACCTGCCAGGTGGCGGGGAGGAGGCTGCTGGCGTGGGGGCCGCCCTTTAAGTGGCAGAGGCTCAGTCTGGGCTGGGGGGGGGAGTGACCTCTGGGAGGAGTGGGGCTGGTGCTTCTCTGTGGGGGGCGGGGCTGGGGCTGAAATTTTGTCAGGGGGGCACATCAGGAAATAAGCCTGAAAGAGAGTAAAGCGGCAAGATTCGGCTGGAAAGAGACACCGAGGTGGCAGGTGGGAGGAGCGGGAGAGATGGCACCCGTGCTAGGTGGCTCGTGTGTGCCTTTGTGGGCCACGTGCACTTAGGTGGCACCGACTGTGGACCTGGTGCTGTTCCAAGTGCTTGACAGATGCTCTTCACTCTCCAGGACAGCCTGTGAATTCAGTGGCGTTTTTTGAGCCTTTTTAGCGATGAGGCCATGTCTGCTCCCTGCTCAAGGACCTGCCAGTGGGAGAGGGTGGGAGCCCTGCTCCCAGACCCCCCGGGCAGCCCAGAGTCCCTGCTGAGCTCTGCACCTGCAGCCGCTCAGGTGAGACAGGTGGCGTTTCCCAGCCGATGTGTTTCTACGGATGAGCATCAAACCAGAGCTTAGGTCCCTGTGCTGGGCGAGCCAGGGGGCCTGGGAGCTCCTGGTGACACCCTTCCCTGGAGCCCTGGAGCCCTGGGCCCAGAGGTTCGCGTGATAGACATGGAGCTGGATGGCCGCTTCGGTCTTCTGACCATCCCCCCACCCCCCGCCCAGGCCACTTCCTTGCTTCTGGGCTTTCCAGAAGGTTCTGTCTTTGCCACTCTTCTGGACCTCAGGCCCGCAGATCCCCCCCGCCTGAGACCACAGCCCTCTTGCGTTAATGCCACGATCCCCGTCGTTCCTAGAAGAAACTCCTCCAGATGCCCTACACGCGCAAAGTGTGTTCCAGAAAACACATGCTCCGGTCTTTGTCGGCTCTTCAGTGGGAGCAGGCTGTGCAGTGAGTGCAGTGAGTGGAGGACTTTTCCAGAGAGGGCCTGGCTTTTAGGTCTGGCCGTTCCCCGTGTTGCTTTTGGGTGCAAGACGGGCCGCACAGGCAGGGTTGGCTGCGTTGCCGCCGTCCTGGGGGTTTTTGCTCCCTCGGATCGTGTTTATAGTTGGCATTTCCTTCATTTCCTCGCTGCATCTGGAAGCACTTTGTCACTCACTCCTTCAGCAAGTCTGTGAGAGCCCGCTGCGCCTGGGGTGGAGAGGGGTGGGCAGAAGGCCGGGTCCCGGGCGCCATCCACTCCCTGCCCTGTGCCCCACGACCCCCCTGGGCCCAGCCGGCGTGCCCTCGGCCCAGGGTGCTCGCCACCCAGGCCACCCTGAACGCCAGCTAGACTCCTTCCCAGCTGCCAGCAGCACGCCTCGCCCATCAGCCTGGGTAGAAAGTTCTTTTGTTCCGTGTTATTGGCATGATTGGATCCAAGCTGCAGCCAAACAGGATGTGGGTCTGGGTGACTCCCAGCTTCCAGCGATCGAAGGATCTTGTTTTCTGCTGCCCCGAGAGGGATAAATCCCAACACCCACAGGGCCTTCTGAGGCCTGGGGGCAGCCCTGGACCTGCACCTTCAGGCGCAGGGGGAAGGTGGGGTCAATTCTGGGAGCCATACTCCAGCCCAGGAGGAGGGAAGGCTGGACGACTGCGAATTTGTGGCAGGAGGATTCCCAGGTGGGGCCCGGCTTCCAGGTCACAGCTGGCCTGTTTCTTTGCAGGGCAAGGCGAGTGGGAGGCAGTGGCCTCATCCGAGGCCCTGGAGTGCCTATCCTGACTACTCCACGGGGCATCAGGGGCCAAGCCGTGTGATCCCTAAATCTTGAATAGATACCAATAAGACCGAACTGTTTGGGAAGAATAGAAAATCAAAGAAATGGTGAACACTGGTATAGACCAGTATAGCCTCTGCCAAAGCCAAAACATGGAGCTTGACCTTGGCATTGAAGTCTCAGGCCCCTCCCCCATCCCAAGGCCCTCTCTCCCACCCTCTCCCAAATGTATCTTATCTAATGTCCCCTAGTCATTTAGGGTCGTCCCTCTTCTGAATTTTGTGATCATCGCCCCCTTACTCCCCAGTTTACAGCATGGTCAGCGTCAGGCCCATAAGCACTATCCTGTATAAATGGAACCAGGCACCCCCACCCCGTGACCCCCACCTGCAGGCCTCCACTCCCTTGTGTGACTCTCCCCGGATGTGGCTGGCCTGGCGACCTGCTTTTAAATGATAGAATTCACCCCAAGTGATGGGCATCCCTGCCATGAGTAAGCTACAAAAGATGACAGTGGCCTTCTTGACGCCAGATTTTCTTGCTGCCTTTGACAAAGGAAGCTGCTATATAGAGGGGCCCCCATGACATGGATCTGAAGCCCTGAATCCAACAGCCAGTAAGCACATGAGCCAGAGGGAGAGCCTTCAGATGAGACTCCAGCCCTGGCCGAGGCATTGACTCACCTGTGGCAGGGGACCTAGCGAAGCCACACCTGGATTCCTGTTTGTGCTCTTTTGTTACCCAGCACGAGGTGACTGATACACACTCTTCTGAGCGTTCCCTTCTGGCTCACGTGCTGGCACGAACAGCTTCTTCGTCCTTCTCCCGGGGACAGAGCTCCTTTCAGCCGTTTGCTCTTCCAAACCGTGCTTGCAGCACAGCAGCCAAATGCCCATCTGCAGGGTGACTCTGGCAGGGGGGGCAGAGGGTCTCCCCTTCCGTCCCTCCAGCCGTGCTCCAGGTCATTCACGCTGTCCCCCCACCCCCATCCTCCCCATCCCTGCAGCCCTGAGGTTGGCCCTTCACTTGGGAGGAGGTCTGATGGAGGTGGAGGGATTTTCCACATCCATCCAAAGATTCGTGCTTTCTCGATTAGTCACCATAAACTAGTGTTCACCGGCGACTCTCCTTTCTTCTGAAGATGCTTCTCATGGTTTTGCCCATTTTTCTCACCGGGTTGTAGGAGTTCTTTGAATCTGCTGGAGAATAAGCCTTTCTTGGCTATGAACGTTGCAAATGTTGCCTCCCAGCTTACGTGCTCACACGGGCTTTGAAAATCCAACGAGGCGCGTTCTGAATCCTGGGGGGATACTGGGCAGAACTGTTTTGAAGGTGTTCGCGGTTCTGCCCCCGGGGCCTCCTGGTCCTGAGCCAAAGCATCGTGCTGGGAGATGAGCGCCCGCTTATCGTAATTCTTGGCAGCTGCCTTCCTGGGCGAGTCTGCTCACTTTCTGTCCCCTCTCGGATCGCCCTCTGCTCTGGGCGTGCTTTCCTGCTCCAACCGCTCACTTTAGCTGCTTAGTCATTTTGGAGAAAATCAGTGAGTCAGCGCTGGACCTCGGGCACAGGACGCACCCCCCCCCCACCCTCCTTGAAGCTTTCAATCCACATTTTGTCGTGGCCCCTGGAGGTGGCGGTCGCTTTACTAAAGGAATGCGGGGTCTGGGAGGCATGGGCACGGCGTGTTTCGAACGAGTGCATTCCTGGAGAAAGTTAAAATTAGAAAAAGCCGCTCTGCTTCCTGCCATTCAGCCGCAGTTGGCTGGTGTTTGTTTGCACAAGGATTCTTCTGCGAACAATCTGTGGTCGGTGTCTGGTGGAATGTGAGGTGAAGTCATGATTTTCGGGATGGAGGTGATCCGTTTCCATGGCGACCTTTGTGGGCGGAGTCGCTGCTTTGTTTGTGAATTCTTGTAGAATTGTGTTGGCGCGGAAGAGTACTGTGGAGGGAGTTCCCGTTGTGGCTCAGCAGATTAAGAACCTGACTAGTATCCATGAAGACACGGGTTTGATCCCTGGCCTCGCTCGGTGGGTTAAGGATCCAGTGGTGTAGGTCACAGATGCAGCTCCAATTCGATCCCAAGCCTGAGAATTTCCATATGCCTCAAGTGTGGCCCTAAAAAAAAAGGAAAAAAGAAAAATATTATGGAAACAACTTTTAAAAAAAAATTTATTTACTTATTTTGGCCGTACCCGCAGTATGTGGAAATTCTCGGGCCGGGGATCGAGCCCCAGCCAGAGCTGTAACGTGAGCCACAGCAGCGGCAGTGGTGATCCTTAACCTCTTGAGCCACCAGGGAACTCCAAAATAACTCCTTTTTTCTTAGCTAGCAAGAAGGATTCTATTTTTTGAGAAAGCTCTTTAATAGGAAGTTGATCCCATGGAGTGGGGCTTCGTCCATGAACTCTGGAAGGAGCTGGCCTGGGCCCTCAGGGACTTGGCTCCAGATCTCCCTGCCTCCTCCTGGGGAGGCCACCACCCACTTCTCTTTTGGGGAACCTCTTCTGACTGGCACAGCCCAGGGGGCCACCCCCCCCCAGGTTTAGCAAATAAAAATGCACTACATCCCAGGATGTTTGATTATTTGGGACACGGTTAGAGTGATAAAATTATGTATCTGAAATTCAGATTTAACTGGATGTCCTAGATTTTATCTGGAGCCCCTAAGACCCCTCTCACCCCTGGCGATACTTTGTGGCCTTGGTCCCAGTCTTTCATGGTGCCTGGTCGTCTCCCAGGTGAGAGGGTGTCGCCTGCTCTTGGCTGGCTAGCTGGTGGCACCTGTGGCTTCTCTAGGTTTGTTGCTTCCTCGTGTCATTGCCCGGCCGGCAGCTCTCATGTGCTGGGGTCAAGCTGGCAGTCATGTGGCGCGGCCCATGCTGTGCCTGTTTTATGGATGGGCAGCATGCGCCAGGGCTCGCGTCTCTGTTAAACGTCAGAGTCCTAAGCCGGAAGCCGGAGGGCACCAGAGAAAAGGTGTGTCACCGTCCCCAGAGGATAGAAGGGCTCCCAGAGGTTGATGCCCAGGAAACGACAGCATCAGGAGCTCAGCTGCACCGATTGCCCGAAAGTGACATCCCTCTGGGGGGTGGGGGGTGGTGTCACTGAGACCTGGTGTCCCAAGTCTCTTGGTGGGAGCCGTGGGTAGGCAGGGCCTTGAGTGAGGAGATGGGATGAGGCGGGAGGTGGGGGGGAGCAGGGAGTTGGCGGTGGACCCAGGGGGCTGGTGGTGGGATGGGGACAAGGTGGGGAGAGCCTTGAGCTGAGGCAGGGAAGCCTGGTGGCCAGAGAGAGAAGGGCACTTTGTGTTGGGGGGGGGCGGGGGGGGGGAGGATAGTCATCCAGGGCAAGGAGGTGGCCAGAGGGTGGATGCTGGAAAGATGCAGCTTGGACCATCTGGGAGACAGTTGCTCATTCGTTCCCAAACTGGCTGCAAATCACAGTACCTGGGGGACTTTCTTTTATGTTCTGGCAACAGGTGCCATTAACGGAGCATCTTAATATGGGCTGGTGCAGCAGGTGTAGGGGCTGGGATGCAGCACTGAGGGAGACAGGTGGATTCTTGCCACGTGGACCATATACACGAGCTTGTTAGAGAAGCAGATGCTGGAGTTCCTGTCTGGCTCCCTGGGTTATGGCCCGACTAATATCCATGAGGATGTGGGTTCAATCCCTGGTTTCTCCCAGTGGGTTAGGATCCAGCGTTGTGGTGAGCTATGGCGTAGGTCACAGATACAGCTCACATCCGGTGTTGCTGTGGCTGTCGGTCAGCTGTAGGCCAGCAGCTGCAGCTCTGATTCGACCCCTAGCCTGGAAACTTCTATGTGCTGCAGGTGCAGCCCTAAAAAACAAACAAACAAACAAAAACAAAAACAAACAAACAAAAAATACAGATGCTGATTCCTTGAGAAGATGCTTAAACAATTTACTGAGTGGCCACTGTGTCCCGGGTGCTTCCAGGTGAACCGGCTGAAAAGTCTTTGCCTTCGTGGAGCATTTTCTCGGGTGGAAGAGAAAGGAAATGAACAGATGATGCACCAAGAAGCCTGGGAGTGGTCCCTGGAGCCAGGTGGAGGGCTGGGCAGAAAAGCCGTGCTGTTTTTGAGTCGGTGTGTGGTGGGCTGAGTAACGGGCTCCCAGGGACAGTCACGTGCTGATTCCCCAAACCTGTGAATGTTCATTTCTATGGCAAGAAGGACGTTGCCGTGTGATTGATTTAAGAGTCTAAGAATTCCCATTGTGGCTTGGTGGGTTAAGAACCCGACATAGCATCCTTGAGGACATGGGTTTAATCCCTGGCCTTGCTCAGTGGGTTAAGTATCCGGCGTTGCCACTAGCTGTGGTGTAGGTCACGGACTCGGCTCAGATCTGGTGTTGCTGTGGCCTAGGCTGGTGGCTACAGCTCCCATTAGCTGGAGCCTGGGAACTTCCATATGCCTCGGGTGCGGCCTTAAATAGAAAAACAAACAAAACAATCTTGAGGTGAAGAGATTGTTAACCCGTATTATCCAGATGGACCCTAAATGTGTCGTTTTAAGAGGGAGGTGACTGCAGAGGAGCCCCTGTGATGATGGAGACAAGATTAGAGGGTGGGCTTGGGAGACGCAGGAGGGGCCACATGCCAGGGGAAGGGATTCTCCCCTTAGAGCCTCCCGAAGGCACCAGACTGGGCAGCACCCTGACGTGAGCCCAGCGAAATCAGCTTCCGGACCCTAAGAAGAAATGGGCGTTAAGCCACCAGGTTTGTGGCAGTCCGTTCCAGCAGCCCTGGGAAAGTCACTCGGAAGTCTGGGGGGTCTGTGGGGCTGACTTCTGAGCAGAGCCCTGGGTGTACGTGGCTGGAGGCCAGATCTCGGGGTGCTCTCAGTTTGGGGCTGGGCGCCCTGCTGACGTGGGGGCTGGGACCACTGAGCCAAAACCGGGATCCAGGCCCAGTTCAGAGTCACGAATTCCTTGGGAACCATGAGCTCGGATGGCCCCGAGCCTGGACGTGAGCCGCGGTGAATTTATGTATTTTTAATGTAAAAATGTCAGTCGGGGTATAAATACCCTTTGCTTTTCTCTAGATTTAGCTGCGCATGCGTGTGTCTTATTAAGGCAACAGATACTTCCTTGGCTTTCTAACTTGGGCATTTCCAGCAGGACAGCATAGCCCCTGGCTCGAATTCAGGTCACCCAGCGGTGCCTGTGTCCTGACCGAAAGGCCCAGGGGCCTCGTGCCAGCCTGGCATCTGCCATCTTTCTCATTTGAGATCCCCGAATGCAGAACTGAGATTAGGCTTTGGGGGCTGATACTTGGGGAGGGGTGGTCCCTGGAAGCAGGAGTCAGGGGGCAGGAGGATGAGATGCGGAAAAGGGGGGGTGTGAGGCAAAGGGAGTTACTGGGTTCACGGTCACCGTGATGGCTGGGGCTCCCCTGCGCTGGGGACCCTCCCGAGGAACCCGGAGAACATGCTTTAGAATCGTCCCCCTGGAGGACGGGGGCTGGGGCAGGCTGGGTGGGGGCCGGGGAGCCTGTGATGGGGGTCGCCCCTGCCCGTCTGGAGGTCTCTGTCTCCTGACAGCCCAGGGAGCGGTGAGCCGTTGTACACAAAGCCAGTATGGCGTGGTCCTCACCAAACCCAGACTTGACGGTGCCCTGTGGCCCAGGGGAAAGGCAGGTATTTCAGCCCCGTCGAGCGAGAGCTCAGCCGGCCACCGAGGTCTGTCTTCATGACTCTCAGCCACCAGCGAGGCAGAGGATGCTCAGAGGATCATTGGAGAAAGTTCAGGTGTGTGTGGGGAGGGATGGGCCCGCGCAGGTGCTGTGACCCTGTGTGTCGCATCCTCTCTGATGACCTGTTTGGAGCCGGGTCAGCCCAGGTGGTACCTTCTCTGCATCCCGGGAGCCCCTTCGCCATCCAGGAGGCGCTCTCCATCTTGTCCTGTACTCACACGGCCACTCTCTTGGCATCTTCTGTGTGCAGTCTTGTCTTGTAGTGAGGTACCTACTTCCTCTTACTTGCGTTTGAGGATGCGGGACGCACGTGTTTTATTGGTCTTGCTGGTCCCTCTGTAGCTTGTGAGGAACAGAGCCCAAGTGAGGGGTCGAGAGGTGCCAAAGTGATCTGTGGACACTGTGACCTCAGGCCACTCGAAGCCAAGGGAGCGGCGGCCCGGGGAGCTTGCACTGTGTTCAGTTGTGTTAACCTTTCACGCCTAATTGGTGGTGGCTTATGACGAAGGTAAGAATAAGTAGCTCTCTGGAGCAGTGCCTGGGGGAGAGGGGGGCTGATCCTTAGGGTTCAGATGGCTCCGTTGGGGAGTGGTGGGGACGGCACACAGAGCTCACCTGTCATGTCCCTTAGTAACCGCCTGGACTGGTGTGTTTTGACCCACCCAATTCCATGCTCGATCTTGTTTCAGCCTGTAGTTAAGAGCTGGGGCGTGGCCGGGGGAGGGGGGGATTTGACCCCATGGAGCTGTGTTGGTGGGCAGGGGATGGGGAAGGTCACCCAACCCTGTGTCCACAATGCAAGCATCTCACTCCAGCAGGCAGCCAGCCGTGGCACAGCTTCTTCACACTGGCGTTAAAACAGTTTTTTTCGAGTTCCCATTGTGGCTCAGCGGGTTAAGAACCTGACTAGAATCCATGAGGATGCGGGTTTGATCCCTGGCCTCACTCAGTGAGTTAAGGATCCAGCATTACAAAAGCTGCAGTATCGGTCGTGCATTCGGCTAGGATCTGGCATTGCTGCGACTGTGGTGTAGGCCAGCAGCTGTCGCTCTAGTTAGACCCCTAGCCTGGGAACTTCCATGTGCTGCAGGTCTCGCCCTAAAAAAGACAAAAAAAATTTTTTTCAAGATTGCAAATTTTTTTTTTCAGGCTTTTTGCCTTTTTAGGGCTGCACCTGCTGCATATGGAGGTTCCCAGGCTAGGGGTCCAATCAGAGCTGTAGCCACCGGCCTACACCACGCGAGATCTGAGCCGCATCTGCGACTTACAGGGCAACGCCTGATCCTTAACCCACTGAGCGAGACAAGGGATCGAACCCTAGTCCTCATGGATGCTAGTCGGGTTCGCTAACTATTGAGCCATGACAGGAACTCTACAAGATTGCATTTTTTTAAAAAAATGTCTCGTTAAAAAAAAATAGGCTATTCCGGAGGTTGGGGTCACCTGGCATCTCTGGACAACATCGTGGTTCTCTCAACAAAGAGTTTAGAATCTGAGGCTTCGTTTGGGGGAAATAAATAAAAATACAGAATGGTCTTCTTATAATCTGATCCAGGTCTCAGGGCTTCAGGAGATGTTTATTGCAGTGATTCTGTTTCTGACCCAGTTTTTGCATCTCTTTGAGGGGAGGGTGTGTGGTCTGCAAGTGGGGGCAGGGGCGGGGGAGGGGGGGTGGCCTGGGCTGCGTGGCAGATAAATCACACATCACTGGATGCTCTTAGAGAGTCAGCACGCCGCCCTTTCGCCACCAGTTTGGCTGGACTTTGCAAACCGATCATTGCCCCAGTCCAACCGCAAGGCAGACCGTGGCCCCCAAGCCCGCTTTGCAAAGCTGAACAGGGAAGGGGCCTCTCGGGGCCCTTAGTCTGGGTGAGTCAGGCGTGGAGGGAATTTGGGTCACCCTGAAAGGCCCACTTGGGCCGCTCCAGCCGCATCACGCCCTCTCCCATCTCTTTCACCGTTGCTAAGGTGGGAGGTTGCCGGGGTGAAGATTTGACCCCCAGGAAGAAGAATCCGCAGGTCAGAGGGTGGGTGGTCCGAGGCGGGGACGCACTGTCTGTGGTCAGGGAGGGGCGAGGAAACAGCCGGGCAGCCCCAAGGCAGGAGCTGGCTGTTGGGATTCGGGCAGAAAGGGACCAGCGCTGGATGCCACCGTGCAGGGGCCGAGGCTGTCACTCACCCGAGGCCAGGTGAGCAAAGGTGCCCATCCCGTGGTCACACATGCAGGGCCCGAGCCAGGAGAGCCAGGATTCGAGGCTCTGTTTCCAGCAGGATCTGAGCTTCCAGGCAGGGACTTGTCCCAGTATTTTCAGCCTTCCTCTGTGTAGGTAGGGAGCCTCTTTGCTCTGTGCATCTCCAAGGACCAGCACAGGCACTCCCTCCTTTGGTCATCAATACCAGGCAGGATATTGCCCTTCTTCCTGCTTCAGCAGACTTCCTGCTTCAGACTGTCTCAGAAGGAGGGAAGAAGGAACGCAACGCCGTGCTGGAACGGGGCTGGCCTTCTTCGCCTGCCCATGCGGGCATCCTGCCTGCAGCCCGCTTTGTCTTCCTTTGTTGTCTTCGCCTTTGACCTTTATTCTGTTCGTCAAGGGCCCCGGGGGCTACTTTGCTAAGTGGGTTGTGACCCCAGCCTCCAGCCGTGACCTCGGGCAGTCACTGAAACCCTGTTGAATCTCAGCGCCCTTGTCCGCTACAAGGGCCACAGGGATGCCAGCCTTGCCCACCTCCAGCATCCTGGAGGCCAGACGGACAAGCACATCCTCAGTACGGGCATTGATGATACCGGTGGTTTCAGAGTGTGGTTCGGGGTCCAGCAGTAGCCCCCTCCTCTGGGAGCGAGTGCGACATGCACAGTCTCAGGCCCAGCCCGGGCCTCGGGGATGGAGACAGGCCGTCTGTGTTTTAACAAACTCTCCAGGCGAGTCTGGCATGTGCTCGTGTTGGACAACCTCTGCTTAATTCAAATTTAATTCACATTCAATTCTCAGCCTAAATTTATGCTATAAGCATTTTGCAAGGTGTCTACTGTGTATTTGGTGCTAAAGGGCTGGTCTTTTCTACGAAACAGAAACAGACTCACAGACGTAGAGAACAGACGTGCGGTTGCCAAGGGGGAGGGAGCGGGGCAGCCGGGGAGTTTGGGGTGAGCAGGTGCAAACTATTCCATTTGGGATGGATTAACGACGAGGTCCTGCTGCACAGCACAGGGAACTCTCTCCAGTCTCTTGGGATCGACCAGGATGGAAGATACTGTAAGAAAGGGAATATAGAGGTTCCCGTCGTGGCTCAGCGGGTTAAGACCCCGACTAGGATTCATGAGGATGCAGGTTCCATCCCAGGCCTCGCTCAGTGGGTGAAGGATCCGGCGTTGCCGTGAGCTGTGCTGCAGGTCGCAGACGTGGCTCGGATCTGGCCTGGCTGTGGCTGTGGTGGAGGCCGGCAGCTGCAGCTCCAATTCAACCCCTCGCCTGGGAACCTCCATATGCTGCAGGTGCAGCCCTGAAAAGAAAACAGGGAGTTCCCATCGTGGCTCAGCGGTAACGAACCTGACTAGTATCCACGTGGACAGGGGTTGGAGCCCTGGCCTCCTTCAGTGGGTTAAGGATCCAGCATTGCCGTGAGCTGCAGTGTAGGTCACGGATGTGGCTTGGATCTGGCATTGCTGTGGCTGTGGTGTAGGCTCCAGTTCGACCCCTAGCCTGGGCACTTCCACATGCTTCAGGTGTGTCCCTAAAAAGAAAAAAAAAGACGGAAAAGAATGTATATATATATAATGTATGTGTGTGTGTGTGTGTGTGTGTGTGTGTGTGAGAGAGAGAGAGATTGGGTCACTTTGCTGTGTGGCACAAATTGGCACAACATTGTAAATCAACTTATCTTCATAAAAAAGAAAAGAAAATACATTCAGGCCAGAATCAGATTGTCCAATGGATGTGCTTTACCTGGAGCTGCTGTATTAAAAAAGTAAATATAATTTTTTTTTTTCCAAAAAAGATCTGGCCTTCGATGTTTCAAAGAAGAAGAGGCCAGGGTCCCTGCCCGCAGCGTGCTCCTCGGGCTGGTGGAGAAGGGAAGGGTATCCTCTCACAGGATAGGGAGAAAAAAGATGAAGTAGGGAAAAAAAAAAAAAAAAGAGTGCTCTCTCGCTCTAGGATGTGGCGAGCACTGGTTGTCACTGGAGGAAGCTGGGGGCCAGGGTGCCATCAGGTCATAACAGCGCAGGTCATCAAGCCAGTGCAGGGCAGGGCTGGATCCACGCGTCTGGGGACCCTCTCAGAAGCCCTCCGTGTCCAGGCTGCCTCCCACCCCGCGGCACCTCGCACCCCCGGTCCCGGGCGGTGCCGGCTCCCCGTTTACTAAGAAAAGGTTACGATCCGAATCTAACGCCCAGGACTTGTGCAGGCGGCGCTGCTTCATCAGCGCTTAAGGGCTGCTTGTCAAGACATTGGATTGAAACCTCCAGCCCCCCTGGGAACCCCGCGCTGGGCCCCAGATCCGACGTCAAAGTCCCTGAGTAATTGGTCAGTGGGTGGAAAACATTAAAGCCTGGGAGAATTCGGGGTTTTTTAATGGGAAATGCCAGTGTCCATGGATCTTCCGTTCTTCCTCCGTCAGGTGAAGATCTGAGCGGGGGTCTGGCAGCTGTGTCTGGCGCGGACCCCAGCCCAGGCCTCCTCTTTATTCCCCTTTGAAAGCCAAGTGAGGACACGGAGGCAGGCAGAGCGGCCGAGTTCTGCTGGAGTTCTGTTAGCTGCTCCTTCAGTGTTTCAAGGGCTCTCGTTTGCCAGCCTGCTTTTAAGGGACGCCCCCTCGACGGCGTCTTTATGAAATATCCCGTTGACCCGTCCCGGGAGCTGCTCATCGCACCTGATGGTTTATGGAATAATTAAATCCCTAAACGTGCCCATCGTGAGGCCTCGCCAGCTCCATCCAGTGGGAGCAGAAGCCCAGAGGAGGACAAAGCTGCTTCCTGGCCACAAGTGCGGGTGTCCCCATTAGCTGAGTAGGGGTCCAGGTGCCCCAGCGCCTCCTGTGGCCACACACGAAGCCTCCACCCTCCTTCCGGCTCTGCCAGGGAGGGAGGGTGTGACGGCGAACTAATTAATGCACCAACGTGACACGGGGTCGGGCACCAGGTGGGGACCCGCAGACGAGGGTAAAAGGATGGATGTGAAAATGAAACCACGGCAGGTGTCCAGCTGGTGTGGGTCTCGGTCCCCCGACTTTTGTGCTTTATATTCGGTCTCGGTTCCATCCAAGGGGGAGGAAAGGATATTCCTTAACCTCTTCGTGATCTGTAACATTTGAAATATTATGAAATGTTAGGAGGGGTGGGTGAACAGTTCTGGAATCTGTGTGAGAAAATTTCGCCGTGTAAATCAGGCGCGATTTCAGACACTTCCTCTGGGCGGCATCGCCCACCCCACCCCTGAGTGCTGGTTCAGTGAACAGTGCGCCTAGTATTTCTTTTGAGAGCGTGGCATCCAAAGGTCTGTCTCCAGTAGTGTGGTTTTCTCAGTGTTGTGAATTGGTTGCCTTGTAGGGTAAACAATGAAAGGCCAAGGGTGAAGTCCAAGGCCAGGCCGTGGGAGCCCCCCGCGCCCGGAATCTGCCTTGAGCACCACTCGCAAAGGGCCCCGTGCTAACTTGTGCTCAGGGGTGGTGGGTGGGCCCTGTGACGCTGCAGGCAGTCCGGTGCCCCCCCTCTTGAGGTTGGAGCCCGCTCCAGGAAACAGTTTCCGGTGGAGGAAGTTTACCTTGGGGCCATTCCTGTGTCCCTTTCTAGCGACACCTCCCCTTTGTTGTCCTTCCCTGCCCTCTTGCCACCTCAGATCCCACCCGCCTGCCGCCTGGTCAGCTCTCTGGCATCCCTCATGGGCTGTGCCCACTGCCCACCTCCCTGTGGCTTGAGGGTACCTTGGCCTGTCCCTCTGCCCCATGGCGTCCAGAGGCCTGGGGTAGATTTGGGCCTGCACACTTTTTCCGTGAAAGGCCAGACAGTATTTTGGCTTCGTGGCCCATCAGGGCTCTGTGGTGGCTGCTCTGTGTCATTGACGCATAAAAGAACCATAGACTAGGTGTCAGTGAACAGGTGTGGCCGTGGGTTGGGTTCAGTAAAACTGTATTTCCTGGTACTGCAACCTGAATTTCCCGTAATCTTCATGTCCTGAAATATTACTTTGATTTTCTTTCCAGCTATTGAGATATTCTTTGGAGTTCCCATTGTGGCTCAGTGTGTTACAAACCCAACTAGTATCCGTGAGGATGTGGGTTCGATCCCTGGCCTCGCTCAGTAGGTTAAGGTTCTGGTGTTTCTGTAGGTCCTGGATGCAGCTCAAATCC
The DNA here is from genome assembly GCF_016906955.1 of Phacochoerus africanus. Lineage (NCBI taxonomy): Eukaryota > Metazoa > Chordata > Mammalia > Artiodactyla > Suidae > Phacochoerus > Phacochoerus africanus. Next base: position 200,539,642 of record NC_062546.1, read on the forward strand.
CACGTGGCTGGGGCTGGGGTGTAGGCTGGCAGCTACAGCTCTGATTCAGCCCCTAGCTGGGGAACTTCCATATGCCGCAGGTGTGGCCCTAAAGAGAAAACTAAATTAAAAAATAACAATGAATAAATAGTTTTTTAAAAAGAAAACTCTGCTTTGTTCATGGGCAGAGACAGGCGACAGGCAGGATTTGGCTCTGCTTTGTGCCTTAGTGCCACTGCTTTGGTGCTTTTCAGGTGCAGTTGGGGTGAGGGTTGGGGGGAACCGTTCCTTCCACAGAGAGATTCCAGTTGAATCTGAAAGGAACCTTTGGCGATTGGATCCCCACGTGTTCATCATGATGCTGGCAGCCTGTGGAGTGGACTTAGCAGTTTCCCAGTTTCCCCAGAGCCACCATGCCGTGAAACACTGCACTGGGCACCGGTGTGGATGCAGGGCCACTGAGCACGTGCTGGGATTGTTGGAATCATGCAGGAAGGTTTGGGCTCAGTGACACCAGGAGCACACGGGACCCACCCCCAGGGGCCTAACCCTGCAGCGTGCACAGCACAGCTCATGTGGCCTTAACGCAGGCCAAGCTCTTGGTTGAGGTGGATGGGAGTTTACAGAGCGTTTTTGAATCTGTTGCTTTCATGGCAGCTCTGGAGACAGGAAGCCTCAGATTGCCCTCTCCCGTTCTGCAGATCAGTGGGGTTAGTTTGCTAGGGTGCATAGCAAAGGACCCCAGACTGGGGGGCTTTAACAGCAGAAACGCATCGTCTCACAGTTCTGGAGGCTGAAAGTCTCAGGCAGAGTCCAAGGGAGGGTCGCTTCTGAGCCCTGGGGGAGGAGCTGTTCCAGGCCCCTCCCGTCCTTCTGCTGGCTCCCTGGCAACCCTGGGCATCCCTCTGCAGCGGAGGCATCACCCTGACCCCTGCCCTCGTCTTCATGTGCAGTCCTCCCCGTGCATCTGCCTCCCAGTTTCCCCCTTTGCGAAGGTACCAGTTATTTTGCGTCTGGGAAATGGGCTTCAGGGGAAAAAGTATGCCGATGTGGGCGGTCAAGGCCGTTGGCCACAAGGAGATGCTTTTGCTGGGGAGACTCCATGGCCTCGCCAGCCCCCGACCACTTCCCGCCCTTCCTGAAGGGCCTGCAGGTGGACCTGTGCGGAGGTCCAAGGCCCCACAGTGTGAACACCTGGTCAGAGTGTGAGAAAGTCCCCTCCTCCAGCCTAGATATGGGGGTTGGGGTTTATGAAGAAAAGGAGGCACCCAAGCTCTTAGGTAGGCTGGTATGATAACTCAAAAAAAAAAAAAAAAAAAAAGAATAAAAGAAATGCATTCTGTACTCACCGTAGAAGCAAGTGGAAGGTTAGAGAAGGCTGAAGAAGCAGAATACACCACAAACCACTTCCCAGAGGCCACCCCTGACCCCCCAGGCCTTTCCAGCCCTGTCCCCCCTTTAACTCATAGGCAGAATCTTTGCGGTACCACGGGCGCTCTGGGGAGGACCCCGAGGTGGCAGACGCGCCCCAAATTCATGTGACGGGTCGACAGCGGCCCTATGGGAACACCTTCTCCCCACCCCGCGTCTTCTCTTCTCGGGATCTTAACTCTTGTGTCTCGTTTGAATAATCCCATTAGCCGGTTGTTGCCTTTTTCGGGGTGTTCATTGATTTCACTGGAGTTTTTCCTTTCACCTTTGTATGGTCTTTTTTTTTCTGGCCCGCCCACAGCAAGCAGAAGTTCTCGGGCCAGGGATCCAGCCCATGATACAGCAGTGACAATGCCAGGTCCTTAACCCACAGTGCCACCAGGGAGCTCCCCGCCTGTGTGGTCCCCTCGTCTGCTCAGGTCTGTCTCTACCTCGAGAGCAGCCGCACGCCCTGATTTTCTCTTTCCTTCTGAGCCTCCGTCGCCTCCCTTGCGCCTCTCTGCACATCTGGAATTCATCCCACCGTGGAAGCCCCCAGGGGAGGCGATGTTCTTAAGACCAGCCAGCTGTCCTGGTGTCTCAGGGGCCAATTCTTGCCCCCTTAAGATGCTCCTTGTAATTGCATGTGAACTTTTTACGCGGGGGAGGGTCTGTTCAGGGCTGACTGTTGGGAGGAGGCTGTTGATTTAGGGAAGGGATCCATTTCTGCCTCCTGCTTCACAGCCCGGCCAGGTGCAGGCTTCCTGCAAAGCAGCTCCGTGACTCGGTCCAGTAGGTCAGCCTCGGGCACGTGCACACGGGGGTCATGGGGTGGTGGTAGCGTCAGCCTCGCTGTGCATCACTGTCCTTGTTTAAGAATCTGTCCCCGACATGGGCTCCGTACTCTGTTCGTTACCAGGCAAACGACCAGTGCGTGGGGAGGAGGCCCCACAGCTGGCGAGGTGTCAGGAGCACATCTGGGGTTAGCTGATGCGATTATTCTCTTGAGCCGACACCATCAGCGCCTGTGGGAGAAGCGGCGGCAGGTGAGGGAAGACGACGTAGCATGGGAGGAAAAAAAGCAAAAAGAGCCCCTGTGGCAGGCTGGGCCCCCGGAAACCAGCTGTGTGACACCGATCCCCGTGCAGGTTCACTGGGGCGCACGCTTGGGCTCGGCGCACTTGGAAGGGACCGGGGGTGGGGGCCGAGGGAAGGCCTTGGAGACCGCCCGGCGCTCCCAGCCCTGGCATGGACCTTCCTTCTTGTCTGGGTTGAGAAGGGGTGAAGGGCATCCATTCACCCCCCACCCCTTCCCCGCCGCGTGGCTGCCCCCGGGCGGGGGCCTGACCTGGGGGAGGAGGGCCTCTTTCCAGGAGGCGGTTGTAGGCCGGGTCCCTCTGGCCACCAGGCTCCCGGCGGCAGCTGGGATGGAAAGGGTTCCGGGGCCACCCCCTGGCAGCCCCCTCACCTCCCTGGGTAAATGCAGTTTAGAACATCCTGTGCTCTGGGTGTGGGAGGGTCTTGGAGGGCACAGGTGGAAATGAGGTCTTCCGCTGAATGAGACTCTGTGTCTTAGTAGCGTTTCCCCTTTTGTCTCGCAGCATCTTCCTTCTCTGGACCGAAGCCCGGGTCCTGGGACCGGTCCTCTGACGTCGCAAGCTGTTGCAGGTAAGTGATGCAGACGGAGCGTCTGATTGAGTGGCCGTGCAGGGGGCTGAGTCCTGACCCAGGGCCCTTCAGGTGGGAGAAAGAGCTTCCCGCGACCCTTCGCAGCCTTTCCTGGCTCTGCAGGCGTCTCCCTCACGGCCCTGTCTTCACATCCTTGGCAGCGCCCCGTGTCCCCGGCACAAGAAGGTCAGATGTCACCAGTGTGCCTGGCACCAGCCAGTTCCCAGAACAGTCCCTGGTTTCTGTTTACCTCGGTGACTTCCCCTTCTGTGGCCAGTGGAACGTTCTCGCTCTACCCAGAAACCAGCTTGTCCTCTGTCCTGACAGCCGTGGGACGGAGCCCAGGTTGGCTGTCCTGTGGTATTTGCACAAAGGAGTTATTCTTAAAACCTAAGAGGCTCTGCATTTCCCAGACAATGGCCACCAGTGATGTGTCTCCGGGAGAGGTTTGTCCTGGGAAGAAGTGCAGTGGCAGGACATGTGAACGGAAGCATTAGCAGGTGTTCAGGAGGAAGAGGGGAGAAAGTGGCCTGGGAGAACATTCTCGGGTGTTTTCTGGACTGTTCTTGATCTTTATTCCCCGGGGCTGGCAACAGTAGGAAACCCTCTTTTGTGAAATTGGTTGGGGTAGATCAGGTAATATGGGGCAGGCTTCATGTTTTAAACCAACCAAGGAGGAGTTCCCACTGTGGCACGGTAGGTTAAGAGTCGGACTGCAGTGGCTCCGGTCACCGTGGAAACTCAGGTTCGATCCCCAGCCCAGCACAGTGGGTTAAAGGATCTGGTGTTGCTGCAGCTGTAGTGTAGGTCACAGCAGTGGTTCAGATTCAGTCCCTGGCCTGGGAACTTCTTTATGCAGAGGGTGCAGCCAAAAAACAACCAAAAACCAACCCATGACACTTGCCTCATGGGGTGAAAGGATTGGATCTACTTGAAAGTCTAATTAAAAGGGATCCTTTGCATGCTCAGGTGGAAGAGGGGCGTTGAGATGGAAGTGCCCAGAGGCTGCTTCTTTTCAGGGTCCGGTTTGAATAAGAAAAGCTTGGATTAGTTCAGGTTATTCTTTGTGTTCTTCTTTAAACCACGTGTATCTTGTTCAGCTGGGGGGAAGCTGATTGAATTTTGTTCCAACTTTCTTCCCTCCCCGGCTTTTCCATCACATCTCTTTGTTTTCCAGTAAGGTTTGTGCTTTCCGACGGAAAGAATGTTTGGGGACCGGCTGCAGGTTATGACCTGGGGGCTTTCAGTAGTGAAGGCAGGAATTCGGGAGTGTTCTGGTCCCAGGGTCAATCCTTACCCCACTGCGGGTCTTAAGAGACTTAAAGTACTTCTGCCCCAGAAGCCGCCAGCAGCAAGGCGGTGCCCTGGAGGCTGTGATCTGTTTGGGTTGCGGTGAAAGTCATCCACATTCCTGGCATTCTTTGGAGCTGGCATCGGAGGAATGCTGCGGTTTCTGAAATCCACCAGCAAGAACGCAGCCTGGTTCTTTGCAGATAACCCTGATGGACCCTGGTGCTGGTGCAGCATGGCTCCCTGTCTGACCCCACGTGGTCCACCTCTGGGTTTGGAGTTGGGGTCCGGCTTGGCCACTGCGGACCCCCTGCCAAGCAAAGCTGAAGGAGCTCCATCCAGGCTCCCGCTCGGCCTCCGTCGTTCCCTGGGAGTCACTTAGGTGGTTTGCTTCGTCTGGCACTGAGCCAGGGTCCCGGGGCAGGGACCTCAGGGAAGAGGAGGCAGGAGGTGGGAAGGGGGCTTCCATCCCAGGACGGGCTGAAGCAGTGGCTTGCCTCCATCTGGTCGTTCGCCTTTGTTTGCCTTGGGGATGGAGAGTGGCCTGCGGCCATGGGGGGATTTAGGGAGTGGGTGTGTGTCTCCCAGCATGTCAGATGACCGTCTGGTGGCCGTGGCCAGAGGAGGGTCTTGACACATTTGGCCTATTTCTGTGGCGTTTTCCTCCAGACACATAAACGCAAAGTGCAAACTTTTTGCTTCTGAGTATTCACAATCTGATTTGTCCCAAGTTCGTCCTGAGACAGAACACCCTAAGGTTTCCATTTCTACGTTCCGCGTTTTGCTGCTGCCCGATTTTGCGATTTGCATGTCGTTCCACCACCTCGGGGTCCGCTTCCTAACCTGTTTCTGATCCCACCGTTATCACCGGCAGGAATGGTTTCCGAAAGTGCCCAGGGAAGCAGCTGTCAAGGTGAAGGGCCAGGTGGGAGAGCAGGGGCTCTGGTTCCCTTCGCTTTAAGACCAGCGTGACGGACCCGTGTCGCCAGCGAATGACAGGACTTGGCCCGACATCCCCCCAAGGACTGTGCCAACCACGGAGGAGTTGGGTGGGGAGACCGGGCTCCGAGGCCAAGGCTGACTCCCACGACCCAGCCTCGGCTCACGCCCTCCACATACTGTATTTCCTTCAGCCTGGGAACACTCTACACGTCTACCCATTTTGCAGACAAGAGTCGTCGAGGCTCAGAGAGCACCTCGTTCGAGTTCAGGTTCAGAGGGTTGTTACTAAGCCTGTCTGTGGGCCCCAAGCCATCCTCCCTTCCTGGGGGGTTACATGGGCAGAGGGGACAAGTGTCCCTGGGTCTTGCTGTGGTCCGTCGAACTCAGTTTTGAGCCACAAACATGAGCCACGTAGGTAACTTTTAAAGTAAATATCAACAGGGGGAAGTACATTTTTCCTCTTAGAACTATAAATTTATGTAAAACAGGGATACCGTGAAGAAAGGAGCTGGGTGATCATAACGGCAGGTGCCATCCAGGAGGTCCCGTTGTGGCGCTGTGGTTAACGAATCCGACTAGAAACCATGGGATTGCGGGTTCGATCCCTGGCCTTGCTCAGTGGGTTAAGGACCCGGCGTTGCCATGAGCTGTGGTGTAGGTCGCAGACACATCTCGGATCCCCCGTTGCTGTGGCTGTGGTGTAGGCCGGCAGCTATAGCTCCGATTCGACCCCTAGCCTGGGAACCTCCATATGCCATGGGAAGCGGCCCTAGAAAAGGCAAAAAGACAAAAAAAAAAAAGGTGAGTGCCGTCTGACTGCCCAGACTTGCCCGTCCACACTCTGTAGGGAGAACTCTGGCGGGGCACCGTCTGCCTGAACCACGTGGATAATCACTGACAAATTCTCGCTCGTCAGGGGTTACTTTTCAGACCAGGAACCTCCAAGTATTCTGATTTTGTGCGGGGTTTTGTTTTGTTTTTTGTCTTTTGGGGGCTGCACCTGTGGCCCATGGAAGTTCCCAGGTTAGGGGTTGAATTGGAGCTATAGCTGCCACAGCCCCAGCAACCCTGGATCCAAGTCACATCTTCGACCCACACTGCAGCTCACGGCAATGCAGGATCCTTAACCCACTGAGCGAGGCCAGGGATTGAACCTGCATCCTCATGGATACTAGTCGGGTTCATAACCGCTGAGCCCCAACCGGAACTCCTTGTTTTATTTATTTGATGTGAAATTCACATAGCATTCAATTAACCATTTTACCTCCACCTGGTCTGAAAGCTTTTTCATCACCCCAGAAGCATACCTCCTTCTCAAGAAGTAACTACTCTCATTGTCCCCTGTCCCCACCCCCCAGCAGTCAACAATTGGTTTACTTTTGATGTTTGAATTGGGTGCCAGTCTGTACATAGGGAGATCCTGCTTTGGGGACGGAGCAGCAAAGTCCAGCATCCTTAACTGCAGACACCAGGCCTGCAGGGCTGCTCTGGAGGGGGACCTGACATTGCATGTGTCAGGTGACCTGCTGGGGAGAGGGAGGACCTGGCCCTGGCCGTGCATCGCCCGGATGCGAAGCAGTGTTCAGCTGCATCAGTAGGCCTCCCCTGGGTGCTGCCTCCTTAAAGTAAATGCTGCAGTTGACTGGGTGAGGTGAGGAGCTGCAGGAGGGGGTGAAGCCCGGGCATGAGGGCAGGTAAGAAATCCGCAAGCGTTCAGCTAAAAAAGGGGCACCTGCATTCTCCTTAAAAGCCTCGTGTTTCGTCTCCTCACCAGCCTGCCTTTTCACCCTTCGTAAAGCAGGCATGTCCTGAGGACAGATGCGACATTTTTAACATATTTGAGGCTGTGGAGATAAAAGATGTGAGTGGCAGGAAGATTCCACTGTTGTTTATTTTAAGAGGCCTCCAGTCTCCTGCCGAAACCTGCTTGGACTACAAAGAACTTCGAAATCGAATCGGAAAACCCTAGTTCCCAGATCTCTGGCTCCAGGCTTCCTCTTTTGTTAGCTCATTATTTAAAGCCGACTGGACTGACTGCAATTTTGGAAGGACAGAGGGAGTGCATTCCATTCTTGGGTCAGAAAAATGTCTGTGCAGGAGTTGCTGCTGTGGCTCCGTGGGTTACGAACCCGACTTGTAACCATGAGGATGCAGGTTCGATCCCTGGCCTCGCGGGGTGGGTTAGGGATCCGGCGTTGCCATGTGCTGTGGCGTAGGTCACAGATGTGGCTCCGATCTGGCATTGTGGTGGCAGTGGTGTAGGCCAGTAACTACAGCCCTGATTGGACCCCTAGCCTGGGAACTTCCATATGCTGCACTTTTGGCCCTAAAAAGCGGAAAAAAGAGAAACGAAAAATGTTTCTGCAGAGAGCTTTGATTTTTGCTAAGCATAGACAAATCTCAGTTGCACGTAAGCATTTTTCATAAACGAATTTCCCTGGACCTCGGTTTTCTCATCTGTAAAGGTGGAGCCGCTCTCACAAGGTTCTCAAAGATCAGAAGGAATCGAATATGCACGCAGACTTGCTCAAGAGGAAAATATGGGACGATTCTTGGAAAGATCCAGAGATTGCAGGGAATCTGGGAACCAGGATTTGAGAAATGAAACTGCTCTTCAAGAATTGAACTGGAGGAGTTCCCGTCGTGGCTCAGTGGTTAACGAACCCGACTAGCATCTATGAGGATGTGGGTTTGATCCCTGGCCTTGCTCCATGGGTTAAGGATCCTGCGTTGCTGTGGCTGTGGTGTAGGCTGGCATTTGTATCTCCGATTAGACCCCTAGCCTGGGAACCTCCATGTGCCACAGGTGCGGCCCTAAAAAGCAAAAAGAACTGAACTGCATGTTCCCCCAACCTGTGCTTCTTACCATGTCACCTGGCCTCTGCTGCCCAACTAGCGTGCACCTGGCCCAGGAATGGCCACCAGCCAAGGCCAGCAGTGCTGTGCAGGACCTGCGCCAGAGCTGCTTTTTGCTCTTGCCTTTCCCAGCACCCTGCTCTTGGGCTCCCTCACCCTTTTGAGCCAGTCCTCAATGGCTGGATCAGCAGGCAGGCAGTGGATTGGCTCACCTGTACGTGGTGTGAGGGGACTGGGCCATGGCATGTCCAGGCTTGGGAATGTGCCTGGACCAGGCGGTGATACTCCCAGGAAAGTGAGGACATGGTACCCATGCATCCTTTCCCGGGCTTTATGCCACGTGGCTTCTCTGGACGCGCAGCTGATGGGGGCCACGGGGCTGCCCGTCCCGAGCACGTCACATGGCTTCTCAAGTGCTTTGTCCTCCTGACCTCAGGCTGCCACCGCCGGGCCCCAGAGGTCAGGAGAGGGGTTCACACGCCCCGCTGGCGAGAGTAAACAGTTTGGGGCCCTCTTGCCCGGAGGTCAGAAGCTGGCCCAGGGGACAGCCGAGCAGGGGGTCCAGCCCAGCTTGGCTCGAGGTGCTTGGGGATAAGCCGCTCCTGTCCCAGTGACGTGGCTGCAGGTCCTGGAGTCCTGTGTACAGTGGTACACGCGGGGTCTCCTTCCTTCTACTCTGTCCCAGTGGGAAGGGACCCGAGAGGCCCCCGAGCTCGGCATTCAGCAGAGGAGGAAGCAGAGACTGACAGGCCAGTGCCATGCGAGGTCACCGTGTCACAACCGTGTGTCTTCCCGGATGACCGGCCAGCTGCCCAGCCCGTCCGCCCGGTGGGGTCCGCCTTATTCTGTGCCTGGGTTGTGTGCCGGCCGCCCTGACTCCTGGGGGACAGGAACCCCATTCCTGGGCAGCCCTGGTCTTCGCGTTCAGTAAACACTTACTGTTTCCGTGTACGAGCTGGGACGCCCAGCCTCATCTCTCCCCTTGGTTTTTGCTGAAATGAATTGTGCAAAGCATTGACTGGTGCTCTGGGCTGGCCTGGGGTGTCCTCTGATGGAGCTCAGGGGTCTGGGCCTTGGCCCCTGGAACGTAACCTTTATCCGTAACAGATGTGTCGCTGTGGCCGATGGTCTCCCGTGGTCCTTTTTCAGCGGGTCCTCAAGAGCGCAAAGCGATAGGCGGAACGTTGCAGGTGTAGGCGACTTTCTAAAGAATAAGCCCCCAGCCCTTAGCAGATTCCGCAAATGATGTGGGTCCTCAGAACCCCTGACCGAAGACCGCCTGGGGGAGAAGGTGGCCGGAGAAAAGCCCGAGTTGGTCTGCCCTTGAGCAGGAGCGTTGCGCCCAAACTGCACTGCAACTCTTTGCTCCTCCTCGGGTTATCATTGCTCTTGCTGGGCGTTCAGTCCCCATGGTATTTGCTCACTTACAGAGCGGGAGAGCTGTGGCTTAGGGGAATGTCCTCTGGATTTTAGCTGAGCTGGGGCTTGCTCTGACCCACACCTGAAAATCGGAGATGCTGTGCAGGTGGGGGACAGGGACCCATGGGTCAGCGGATGGAGAGGGGGCCCCCTGAACTGTCAGGCTGCTGGGCGTTCAGGTCTTGAGCGCCTTGAGCAGCTCCGGAAGAGAATTTATGGATCTCAGAGGAGGGTGGGTTTCTCTTCCGTGCTGTGTGTGGTCTGAGGCCAAAAGGCAGAGGAAGCCTGAGGAAATGGCATTGTCCGCTGTTTGGGGAGCCCTCCTGTGGGCTCATTTTCTACTCGCTGTCAACTTGCAGAGCTTTCTTGATTTCTCCTGCTCTCCTCCCAGAGGTGGGTGGAGCCAGGTAGGAATCAGTAGCCTAAGTCTTCTCATGGGCGAGGGAGGGAGCTGGTGCCCCAGAAGCAGTGATTCCACAGAGTTCTCACAGACCTTCTGACCTTGACGCCAGCATGCAGGTCCCCACAGCAAAAGACCTGGGATGGTGGTGGAAGGCTGGGCAGCGTTCTAGAACCATCCTTCAGTAGAACAAGTCCCCTGGCTGCAGCAGTCCTGGGAGGGGGTGCTGGATGGAAGCCCCTTCTGGCTGAGATCTCCAGATTTCCAAAGGACTTAATGTAACTTGAGAACCGGGCCTCCATCTACCGAAACATAAATTCTTTTTTTCCTTAAATTTTTTTGCACTTTACTGTATTTTAACTATGTCCAATCTTTCGAGTTAGAACATGATAGGAAATAGTATTACCAAAAAAAAAAAAAAAAAGTATAGGTGTTCCCATCATAGCTCAGCAGTTAACGAACCCAACTAGCATCCATGAGGACACAGGTTCGATCCCTGGCCTCGCTCAGTGGGTTAAGGATCCGGCATTGCCGTGAGCTGTGGTGTAGGTCGCAGACGTGGCTCAGGTCCTGCAGTGCTGAGGCAGGTTTGCATATGTCGCTAGAACATAGTTTGCCCTCTTTGGGATGCTGAGTTTCTGTAGAAATTCCTCAGGGTACCATCCATGAGTGGGCTTCAGAGGGATGGGGCCCGGGGACAGGGTGTGGCTGGGCATCAAGAACCAGCAGCAGCCCTGTCCTGGCTGCCCTTCTGAGGAGGCCTGGTGGGGCTGGGGCCAGCAGGACCAGATCCCTTTTGGCTGAGGTCTGGCCTTCTGATGCTGAACTTGGAGTTCAGATCCTGCAAACCCAGGCCCCAGAGGCCAGGCTGCCAGTTTATCAGCTGGATGTGAGAAAAGCTGATGATACCCTGACGGAGCAAATAGAGCAGCCCGGATGTACAGGGAGGTGGGCAGGATGTGAGCTGGAGGGTCGTCAGTGGGAGGAGCAGCTGCGTGGTTCATCTTAGGACCCCTTTTCTGGGGGCACCTTTCCCTCCCGCCGGACCTGTGTGGTTCCAGTGGAGCGTGGCCTGGACTCTGAAAGGAAACTCTCTGGGTTTGAATCTCAGGGCCTCCCCCGCTGCGTGGCTCCGCCCGCAGCATCCCCTCTGTGGAGCCTCCATTTGCTCATCTGCAGAACGGGGATGGAAGCTGCAGGTGAGGGAGGGCGGCGCCTTCCCACTTCCGCCCTCGCTTCCTGGAGGAGTGGATGTGTGTGGATGATGCTGGACCACAGGGCAGGGACCGGGACTGCAGGCTGGGAGGCCTTGAGCCGCTGCATCCACAAGGATCCCTGTCCTGGCCTCAGCGACACGGGGCTGCCCCAGCTCGTTTCTGGTTTTGCTTAGCGAGGGTGGGTGGTGATTTTAGAGCCCTGAAAACCGCTCAGCTGTCCCCACACATGTCGCCATTCGGGGCGCCCTGCCCCTCTGGGATCACAGTGCTTGGGGGCCCTGGGTCAGACCAGCTGCTGCCTCCTGGCCAGGACTGGGGTGCCGCCCACCTTGAGTCCTGCTGTTACAGGCTCTTCCCTTGGCCAGACCAGCACCCGTCCTGTCTACACGTAGTCCGTGAGTCGTTTATCCCTGATTAGAACAAAATGGTGTCTCAGTACATTTTTTAAGTAAAGGTATCGTTTCAGATGATTCCTCATGCTCGCATATTTTAGCCTCAGGTGGGTTTCTGATGGGCACATTTTAAAGGGTCCCAATTTGATGGCATTTAGTATATTCCCAAAGCTATGCAACCACTACTCCTGGTTCCAAAACGTCTTCCCAACCCAGCAGGAGACCTGGGAGCCTCCAAGGGACATCCCTCCTGCCCCCCAGCCACCCCCCAGCTGCTGGCAGCCACTAACCTGCTTTCTCTCTATGGATATGCTTCTTCTGGATATTTCTTACAAGCAGAACCGTGCCATATGTGACTTCTTGTGATTGTCTTTTTCCATTTATCATAGTCCATTTAAGGTTCACCCATGTTGTAGCGTGTGTCAGAATATCCTTCCTTTTTTATTCTTTTATTCTATTCTAGTCTAGTCTAGTCTAGTCTAGTCTAGTCTATTTTTTGCCTGCACCCGCGGCATATGGAAGTTCCCGGGTGAGGGATCAAATCCGAGCTGCAGCTGACACAGCTGCAGCAATGGGGGATCCTTAGCTCACTGCACCGTAGTGGGAACTCCAGCTGTCCTTCTTTTTAGTGGATTGATCTTTGCCATTTGGAGGGACCACTCTGGGTTAGTCCACTCATCCATCCGTGGATGCTCAGGTTCCTTTGCCTTGCGGCTGTTGGGAATAGTGCTGCTGGGATTCATCAGATACTGTGATGCGCTCAATTTTTTAAGAGCTGCCTTCTCTCGTTTTCGAGCTCTCACCAAGACTCTTAGGTTTGGACTCCAGCTTCCTGCCTCCCCATCCCCACTCTGCCTCCCAGGACTGTCCCCGTGTCTTACACATCCCCAAGAGGCAAGGCTTGACCTGGCATTGAAGTCACCCAGGGCACGGCTCGGCTCGGGTCACTGACACACAGAACCCGGCTTGGTGCTGTCCGATGTGGATTCATCGATCTGTGTGTTAACACGGCAGTTCCCGGAAGTGCTGTTTACAGGGCGGTGTCGACAGCAGGTCTGGACCAGGTGTTTCTCCAGGTGGGGTCCCTTGGTCAGGAGTGTGTGGAGGGGATTTCCCGTCGTGGCTCAGTGGTTAACGAATCCGACTAGGAACCATGAGGTTGCGGGTTCGATCCTGGCCTTGCTCAGTGGGTTAAGGATCCAGTGCTGCCGTGAGCTGTGGTGTGGGTCACAGAGGAGGCTCAGATCCCGCGTTGCCGTGGCTGTGGTTTAGGCCCGCGGCTACAGCTCCGATTCAAGATTCAATAAAAATAAAAAAGTAATTTAAAAAAAAAAAAGAAAAGGAGTGTGTGGAGGCTTTGCTGTGAGAAAGCAGCCTTCTGAGCCTCCTCTGTGCTGCTGCCGCAGGGCTGCCCCTCACCCCACCCCACTCCCGCCCCTTTCCACCCCTGCCCTGGGGTTGGCCTGGGGGTTCATATGAAATCATTGCATCAGATGGGGCCCCCTGGCCTCCTGATAGGATTGGCCATAGAAAGGTGGGGGGGAGGGGGTGTGGAGAGGTGGTCCGTCCCTGAAGCATGGCCTAGAATTCACTCTGGTTCCCCTGACCTAGGGTCCCTGTCTCCCCAAATTCCAGTAACTGCATCCCCCCCCACCCCTTCCGCCTGCCTCAGGGCGTTTCTACATCCACCTGCCTCGCTGTCACTGTCACTTTACTAAACTCACTTAGATGAGGCTGATGGGAGTGACAGCTCAGCCTGTCCCTACCCAGTGAGAACACGCCGGTGGGGCCCGGGAACCCACACTTCAACCCCACTGACCCAGCTGGGCACTGACATTCTCGGCTTCATTGGGTTCACACCTCGGACCTCCGCTTTGATTCTGTCCCTGTCTTTGGAGCGTCCGTCAGAGGAAGCAGTGTATCCAGAACCCTTCCTGACGTCCAGAGTTTGCAGGTTTAATACACATCTGCCCACAGGCAGGACGTGGGGGAGCAGGGAGGATGGAGCCAGTGCTGTCGGCTGTGGGGTGGATAGCCCACCTGGGGCCCCCTCGCACCCAAGCACTTGGCTGCCTTTCAGCGACTGCGCTTGGCATCCTGAGGTTGTTGCAAGGCTGTGTCCCGGTCTGTACCCTGCGAGGGAGGGGTCCAGGGCTGTGTCCTGAGGTTGCAAGGTTGTGTCCAGGTCTGTATCTCCAGCCCTCTGGCTCCAGCCACCCATTCTGTCCTGGGCAGGCCGAGTGGGGACCTGAGAAAGCCGCTCTGTCTGTGCCCGTTGTGTGGAAATAGGCAGTGCCCTTTGTGGTGGGGGATGCGGGAGAGCGAGGCAGGCTCGGGAACGGGACTGTGAGCCGGGTGCCAGGGCCTCGAGGTGGCTGGGGACCATCTGAGGGCGTGGGGGCGTTGCCACGGGGGCAGAGGGCCGCCAGGCAGAGCAGAGTTTGGGCATTAGCAGAGACGAGGTGGCCCTTTGCCCCATTCCCGGGGTGGCCTGGCTCCCCCAGGAGAACGCCCCGAGTGTCAAGGGCAAGAAGGACGGACCCTGGGGACACGGCGGCAGGCTGCAGAGGAGGAGCAGTCTCCGAGGGAGAGGGTGGGCACCCCAGGGAGATGCTGGAGAGACACCTGCCTCAAGGGCCCACCCAGAGGGCCAGGAGGAAGCCAGCCCCGGAGGCCGTGGAGAGGTCGGTGCTCAAAAGCCTCCCGTGAGATGCGTGAGGGCAAGTGCCCTCGGAACCCGGGGCTCCGTGTGGCCTTCGCCAGCCCCTGATGGCAACAGTCTTGGCCTTGAGGCGGGAGCTGCTTCGGGGCAGGCAGGGGAGGGGGCGCAGCTCAGGGCGGTGCGTAGCCCAGAGGGACGACTGAGCAGCCAGGAGCTGTGCCAGCCGGGCTGGTTCTGGTGGGGGGCCCGTGCCACCCGGGGCTCTGCTCCAGCCAGGGCTCTTTGGCTGTGGGCACATCCTTCCTGCCCACCAGGAGGAGGAGGAAGAACAGGGCGGGGGGAGCATGCAGCAGAGAGAAGATGCCACCAAGAATCCCTTGGACGCCTGGGTGTGAGCAGAGGATGCAGGCGTTCGAGGAGGAGCCCCTTCCTACTGGGGTTGGGGGAGGGTTCTTTTCTCCCGGACCCTCTTCCTGACCCTCTGTAACAAATCATCGTCCCGGGGCGCTCGGAGGCGGAAGGAAAGCTTTTCCGTGCTGCCCTCTGGCTCCAGGTCACACTCGCTCCCGTGCAGCCGCCTCTCTTGCAGTTATTTTCCTGGGAGGAAAATAACTGATTATCCAAGGGCCACGGGCCGGATCCCAGAGCCTCCGTGAACCCCCCCTCCACCCCCGCAAGAAACCTGTCGGGTTGGTTGAATTGCGTGTCATCTCTGCCTGGTACGGACTTGGCACAGAAGCTCTGCTGAAAAACAGGATGATTTCACACCAGGTTTGCTATTTATGCTTTGATGAAACTCACACATACGCGTGCGTGCGTGCACACACACACACACAGAGCCGATGTTCAGGCTGTCCTGTTAGCTCTTCCCCATCCGCTCAGCTTGGGGGTCCTGCTCGGGTCTCCAGGGACCGGGCTGCCTGCCCAGCGGACAGAGGAGGAGAAGCTTGTGGTCTCAGAATTGTCTGGAAAGGCACCCAGCTATCCTTGGGCTGGGCTCCTACCTGCCTTGGGCTCGTGCAGCTGGGACCCTTGGACCAGGTACCTGGCCTCCCTGCGCCCGCGTGTCCTCGAGTGTGGGATGGAGGCAGTCGTCTTCCGCGTCATGGGGTGGCTGTGTCGGGTCCCCAGTGAGCAGCCAGAAGCGCCTGGAAGAGTGCCTGACACACACTCCCTGCCCAGCAAATGCTGGGTGGGCTCCTGGGCGCCTTTACTGCACGTCCAGATACTGGGGTTTTTACCGATGGAAGGTTTGGGGCGAGCCTGCCTCGACCAAGTCTGTTGGCCTCCTTTTTCCCACAGCGCTGTCTCTGTGTCACATTTCAGTAACTCTTGAACTCTTTTAGACGTGTTTTCCTTTTTAAAATCAGCATTTATTTAAATATTTCCGATGATGACACCTGCATTTGTTCTGCTGCTCTGTGTCGGGTGATCTGTGATGTGACTGTGGCAAAACGACGATGCTTTGAAGGCTCAGGGGGTGGGAGTTAGCGGGGTTGAGCAATGAAGTATTTTTTTCATTAAGGCAGGGCCGTTCTTTTAGCTATGATGCTGTTGCATCCTCCGGAGACATTATATAGGGTGCATCTAACTTTGATGCACCAAGAAAACCCAAAAAAAATGCTGTGACACGCTTCCTCTTGGATTCGCTTTGTGACCGTGGTAAGAACGGAGCCTGTGTATCTCGGAGGCCTGCCTGCAGTTTCCTGGGGCTGCGGAACAAAGGATCATGAACTGCCTGGCTTAGAACAACAGAAATGGGTTGTCTCACAGTCTGGAGGCTGCAAGTCTGAAATCGAGGCGTCCGCAGGGCTCTGGGTCCTTTGGGCGCTCGAGGAGCCTCTATCCTTGCCCCCTTCTAGCTCGGGTCGTTTACCCGCCGTCTTGACGCCCACTGGCTTGAGCAGGATCACTTCCTTCCCTGTCTCTTCACATCTTCCCTCTGTGTCCCTCTGTCTCTACATCTCAACGTCCCACCCTGCAGCAGTAGAACCTCATTTTAACTTGATCACACCTGCAGAGGCCCAGCCTCCAAAGGTCAGATGCACGGTCCTGCGACGGAGGACGTGAATGTGTCTTTTTGGAGGACCCTGTTGGACGGACAGCAGTTGGAGTGGTTGGCTCTTTTGCCTGTGTGGTGGTGTCTGCAGTAGCTCACGTTGCTGTCTCCGTGGTTTCCAGCAGCCTCCAAGAGCAAGGGGTCTTGCTTTTCTTTGTGTTCATCTCCCAGCTGCACCGTGGTACGTGGCACACGGCCAGCACCCCTGCGGTTTGTGACTTCAATTAAGAAGGACTCTGCTTCTGGTACCCATTCGGCTTTTGGGACAGAAATCTGCACTGGACAGACCCGAGGAGGGCTGCGACCTTTAGCCTTGCCTCAGACTTGCAGCTTCATTCATGTCCAGGGAGACTCGAGCAACCCTTAAGCTCCTTGGTTGGTGTAAATAATTCTTTATTTTTTTTCCTTTTTTTTCTTTTTTACAGCCACACCTGCGGCATACAGGGGTTCTCAGGCTAGGGGTCAAATCAGGGCTGCAGCTATAGGCCTCCGCCCCAGCCGTGTGGGATCCCAGCTGTGTCTGCAACCTGTGTCACACCTTGTGGCAACTCTGGATCCTTAACCCATTGAGCAAGGCCAGGGAGTGAACCCACATCCTCAGGGACACTATGTCAGGCTCGTAACCCGTTGAGCCACAACGAGAACTCTAAATGCCTTTTTTTTTTTTTTTGGTCTTTTGTCTTTTTACGGCTGCACCTGAGGCATATGGAGGTTCCCAGGCTAGGGATCTATTCGGAACTGCAGCTGCTGGCCTATGCCACAGCTACAGCAACGTGGGGTCCAAGGTGTGTCTGCGACCTACACCACAGCTCATGGCAACGCTGGATCCTTAACCCACTGATCGAAGCCAGGGATCGAACGTGAGTCCTCATAGATGCTAGTCGGACTCGTTAACCACTGAGCCTCTAACTGCTTCTTACTGAGGGGTTGTTGCTGCACCCCACACAGACCGAAGGACCCCTTGCTGACCCAGAGCTCACAGCCTGGCTGGAGAGACACACAAATAAACAAGCTGTTACAGGCAGGTGGTTAGCTCCTGCTATAGGGGACCCTGGGGGGCCAGGGCTGGTGACCCCAAATGTGGCATTGATTCAGAGAACAGCCTGTTGGTTTTAGGGCTCTGGGCATCCCTAGCAGGTTGCTCAGGGCGCTGCGGCTGCGCAGGGTATCCTGAGGGCTGGCCGGGAGGAGACAGCGAGAGTAGTCAGGGACCGGGGATGTTCCTGGCCCCGCAGGAGGGTCCCTCAGGCCCCCACATACAGCACAGTTTGATGACTGACACAGTGATGGACCCAGCATCTTCCAGACAGGCCGGTCATCAGAATTGGCTCTTTTGGCTCCAGTGAGAAGGGCGACAGAATTGTGCTCTGGGGAATTCTTTTAAAGGGAGCCGAGAGCAAATTCTGAGATACTCGCTAAGTTAGCCCCTTCTGTGTGTGTCTTGGATAAAGGAGGCTCCAAAATCAGTTTATAGCTCTGTGCCTAAGTGGACTTGTGACCCACTTCACCAGACAAGGGAGTCGGACATTCCTTGAACCGCCAGCGACCCTCCCACAAGGCCCCAGGCCATTCTCATGGTCCCCTGCCCGGCTGGGCTGCCCTGGGGGGAGCCAGCCAGTGGCCTCTCTCTCACCTGGTCTCCCACCCCCACCCTCTTGCCGGTTCCTTGATGTCCAAGGTGCAGTCGTATCCCCAAAAGGTCACGTCTACCCGCAACCTCAGGATCTGACCTTATCTGGAAATAGGGTCTTTGCAGAGGTAATCGGTTCGGTTAAGATGAGTGGTCCGGAGTTCCCACCGTGGCGCAATGGGATGGGCGGCGTCTCTGCAGTGCCAGAACGCAGGTTCGATCCCCAGCCCGGCCAGTGGATTAAGGATCCAGAGGTCCTGCAGCTGCAGCTGAGGTTGAAACTGCGGCTCAGATCTGATCGCTGGCCCGGCAACTCCATATGCCAAGGGGCAGCCAAAAATAAAAAATAAGAAATAAACAACAAAAAAATGAGGGGACCCTGACCCCATGACTGGTGTTCTCAGGGGATAGCCATATGGAGAGACGGGGACACGGCCACGTGATGACTGAAGCAGATTTCAGAGCATCTCCAGGCCCAGGAACGACAAGGCCTGCCCGTGATGCCACAGACCAGGGGCGAGCCTGGGACAGCTTCTCCTCCCAGAGCCTTGGAGAGCCGGCCCCCGAGACTTTGGTCTCAGGCGCAGCGTCCGGAGCTCGAGAGGATGGTGTCTTTGTTTTATGCCACCTGGTTTGTGGTGATGGTTAGAGCTGCCCTGGGAACCAGCGTATCCTCACCCTGGCGAATCCTCACTTAGAAGAGCCGGAGAGGACCTTACAGGCGAGGGGAACGGCCCGTCAGGCTGAATTTGTGAGTTAGTTTGAGTCCCCAGCATGTCCCTATTCGGGGACACCACTACAGGGGGCCATCTCATCTTGGTCTCCAAGCATGAGGATGATGGGTGCCTACTATGTGCTCGCTGAGTGCCTACTATGTGCTCACCTGGGGAGGCAGATGTGACCCTCTTCCTGCTGCAAGAGATGCAAACAGAGGCTCAGAGAGGTTAAGTAACTTGTCCAAGAACACAGCTAAAGCTACTCCCTGGTTACACTCCGATCTGGCTCCAAAACCCCATGTTTCCTTGTGTGTCGGATGCCATCACCTTAGTTTAGTTCCAGATACAGGCGGGAAGAAGGACCCTGGTGATCAGAGAGCAGGTGCAGAACCAAGGACTATGCTAGAAGACCGAACAGGGCCCGGCCTCTGGGGCCTCTCCGTGTCTGGACGCTGGGCTGGAGACGGGATGCTGTGCCTGCAGTCCTGCAGCGCCTTGTGATGCAGGAGGAAGCAACCCGCTTATCTCCGAGGCACAGAGGGTGGGCCCAGGGGGAGGGGCTGAGCTTGTATCTGCTCCTAACAAATGTTTCCAAAGCAGCCTTTTCTTCCCTGGTCTTTTTCTGGAATTATTGTGTCTTGATGAATCCGTAGAGGTGAGATTCAGCTTGTGCCAGAAGGCACATTAAAAGGCTCAGTGCCGATCAGCGGGCTTTCTGGCCTCCAGACCTCTGGTCCCCACCTGCTTGTCAGTCCCCGCCTCCCGACAGCGGGGTCCTTCACGTCTTCCCTGTATCTGGAGCTGTGCTCTCCGGCCCCCTCCATCTCCCTGTCCCTGGAGGCCCCCACCCCCACCCCGCCCCACCACACACAGCTCGCAGCCTTATCTCTGGCCCTCAGCTGCTCTCTTCCTCAGCTTCTACCAGCTGCTGGAAATTTCTATCTAGGATTTCGCCTCTGCGCTGTGACTACATAAGGTGTCCTTTTGTGTTACTAAATATTTGTTCGTTTGGTGCAGGCTGGCTGGGCCCCCTAGAAGGGCCACCTGACATCGTGTCCTCAGAGACCCCGAGGTGGAGCCCTGTGCGGGGGGAGGGCTCCCCGGTCCCCCCACAGCTTAGGGGGCTTCCGTTTGCCTTGTCCCCCCCACTCCTGTGTTCTAATCACTGAGTTGAAATGTTGGGATGGCTCCAGAATCTTAAGGAAAGCGGCTGGTTTCAAAACCCTGCTTATTTGATTGGGGCCTAGAAGTGCCTCTACGAGGCTCTTGCTGTGACCGAGCAAGAATTTTCACAATAGTCCCTGGGATTTAGGGGTGCGATTCTGGGCCGGCCTCAGACTCACCTTCAGGAACGTGAGGCGAGCAGCGGTTGGGCGATGGCTGGTGGTTGGGGATCTTAGGGAAGAATGTTCCTGAACGTGAAGGCAAGGCCACGCTTAGTGATAGAGGCCATGACCCGGTCTGGGGCCTTGAGTCCCTTTGCTTCTTGGCACTCCAGCGGGGCTCGAGGTTTGCTGGGAAGCAGAGGCCACTTGGCCTAGAAGAGGAGAGCGAGGGTCTGAGAAGACCAGTCTGGGTCTGAACCTCTGGGAGGCGTAGAGCTTCCCAAGAGCCATCAGAACAGATGCCACGGAGGGCGTATTCATCACCGCAGACCCTGTGGTCTCGTGGTCCCGAGACCCGAAGTCCACAGTCGGGGTCCTGTGGCCCCGGAAAATGGGTGGACCGGAAGGAGACAAGGTCATGGACGACCAGGGCTGTATAGTCCCAGTGAGGGGGTCAGACTTACTGCAAGTGCAGGGAAAGGCCTTTGGAGAGACCAGTTAGCTAAGAGGCCCCGGCTGCTCTAAGGGAACATGGTTTCATTGTGTGTGTTTGGGGCTCGAGGTGCAGAAAGGCAGGGGGGATGAGATGCTGAGCCAGGAGCAGATGCGGAGAGAAGCCATCAGAGCGACCCCCTTTGGAGGCAGAATGGATAGGACTTGTGTAATTGCCTGCCTTTGAGGGTTTTCGACAGAGGACGTATGGTCCCCGAAGCTTTATTTACTCTCAGCCCCTTTCCAGGACGAGGTTGCCGGTCCCTGCTCTGTGCTGACCCATCTTTAAATACGCAGAGGCCCACTGTATTTCTGGAAGACAAGACGGAATAGCATAACGATGTCAGATCTTAGCCAGTGCCGTGCCAACAAAGCCAAAAACCGGTAGGGTTACTTTTTGAAGGAGTGAAGAGGCGGGAAGACGTATTATTAAATTATTCTAACGTTTTCATGGGGAAGAAAAGAATAGGTAAAAATAACTGAGAGGGGACTTTGAAATAGAACGATTCGTGGAGGCTGGTCCTTCCAGATGGAGTTAAATAAATAAGGGCTGATGTTGTTATAAAAACAGTAAAAATAGGCAGATTGATGACACAGCATAGGCCGCATTCAAATTCTGGTGTCTGTACCCATTTAAAATGCATTCAGATGACATCATGGAGGGGACAAATGGTTAAGGACCTGATAAAGGAGCAATTGCTTGGCCACGTGCTAATTAATTTAGTAGTGTTCCTAGCTGCGCAGCAAAATAAATTCTTTGTACATTCATGTCAGTCCACCACGCTTTTTTTTTTTTTCTAAATAGAGGAAAATAGATGCGAATGTTTATCAAATGTTTTATCAGGGGAGGCTTTGCCGTGCTTACAGGCGAAACCACAAAGGAAAGATTGATAGGGTCAGATAATGGAGCCTTTATCGAGTTTGCCACATGCATTGCGACATGTGCAAGTGACATGGGGAAGATATTTGCAAGAGATGTGAACTTCAGACCCTAATCGAGCAAAGGGATGCAAAGTGACAGTCATGAAGCAGGAAATACGACGCAGCCAGCATTTGAACATTTTCTGACGGATGGTCAAGGGATGTGAATTTAAACTCGGTCGTCTGTCCATTCTTGTCGGACGGATAAGCAAAGCTTTTCTTGACCTGCTGGCAGGAGGATGGAAGGGGACCCCTACTGTTTTGGGGGAGGATAAAGGGCTACAACTTTCCAGGAGAGCATCCGGCAGCGCTTGGTACTCTACTAGAAAGTCATCCTAAAGGAATAAGACAAAGTTCAGAAGACCGGCTGTAAAGATGGTCCTACTACCCAGGCGTGTTGATCTGTAACCACGGCAGGAAGTCGGAAGCCTGCGGGGAGGAGCAGACCAGGGGTTCTCCCCCCGCAGACCTGAAAACAAGCCCCGCTGGTCTGCTCGCACCCAGCTCCTTCCTGCAGCCTTTGGGGTGATGCCTTTGCAACCATTCTGTTATTGAATCATTGAATCGGTCCCGCGGCTCACCGCCTACAAAATCAGTACTCACAAAGATGCCTTTAGTCAGGGCTCCCTGTCATGGCTCAGAGGAAACGAATCCGACAAGCATCCGTGAGGATGCAGGTTCGATCGCTGGCCTTGCTCGCATTGCTGTGAGCTGTGGTGTAGGTTGCAGATGCGGCTTGGATCCCGTGTTGCTGTGGCTGTGGTGTAGGCCGGCGGCAACAGCTCCGATTCAGCCCCTAGCCTGGGAATCTCCATAGACCTCAGGTGTGGCCCTAAAAAGACCAAAAAAAAAAAACAACAAAAAGAAAAACAAAAAACCAAAAACCCCAGCAGGGCAAGGTGTGGGAAAGGGGCACGAATCTTCCATGCCCTCTCCTGCCACCCTTTCTCCGAACCTCCACTGTTCACAACGAAAGTACATTACATAGACACGACTGATTAAATCATGGGTCATTGGCGATTGATGAGGTCAGAGGGCAGGACAGAGCGTCCCATCCTCAGGTTACCTGGGGGAGGGGAGGCCCCCCCCACCCGTCACCTCATTAACATAACAAAAGACACCCTTCATGCTTCCCTTTGCTTAGGAAATCCCTAGGGTTTTAGGGGCTCTGTGCCTGAGACAGAACCAAGACCAGTATGTATATTTTCTTTTTCTTTGTTTTTTTTTTAGTTCTTAATATTCATTTATATAATTTTTTTTAATTTATTTTTTCCGCTGTGCAGCATGGGGACCAAGTTATACTTCATGTATACATTTGTTTTCCTCCCTTTGTTCTGTTGCGAGGTAAGTATCTAGACATAGTTTTCAATGCTACACAGCAGGATCTCATTGTACATTTTCTTATAAATCGCAGCATCACCATTCGGGAGCCAGGCTCCTCATTGGTAGAATCATGGTGCCAGGAGGAACAGGAATGCGTGTGCTCATTTATTGGCAAAATGACTCTCCCCAAGTCACAGAGAACTGGGAAGGCCGGCTCCATCTCCACTGGGGTCCTTGCATCAGAGGCCCTCGGTCAAGTGTTTGAAAGTGTTTGCGGTCAGCCTAGTGTCAGCCGTGCTCAGAGCACAGCCTCACGAGGCTGGGAGGGGAACTGCTGGTATCAGGGCCTGGTGTTTGGGCATAAGAATGAAAATTTATTTTATAAAATGTGTTGGGGGGGGAGAGTTCCCTGGTGGCCTAGCAGTTAAGGACTTGGCCTTATCACTGCTGTGGCTCAGGTTACTGCTGTGGCACAGGTTCGCTCTCTGGCCCAGGGACTTACCCATGCTGCAGGCGTGCCCCGCCACCAAAAACAAACAAACAAACAAAAAAACCCTGTATTTTTTAATTACAAAAAGTGGAAAATTTACGGAAAAGAAGCAAAAGAACAAGATTATCCATATGCGTAATTCCTGGACATAATTGCTGTTAGCATTTAGTGTGAAATTTACTCTTTTTCTATCAAATTTCCATTTCTAAGAACAGCAATGGAATGAGCTTTCTCGTAAAATGTGTGGATTTCCTTTTTCTCAATGTTATGTTGTATGGATTTTCCATTCAATTAACTACTAGAAGGTGAATCTTCAAGGCTACCTAACCCATCCTGGAGGTAGGACCCTCTCAGGCCCCCATGGAAGTAATTGTTTCCTTGTTTCCACGTCTGTATCACTGTAGGCAGCTGTGTGGATAAGTCACTTTGTCTCCACCTTTGAATTCCCCTAAGGACAGATGGTTTGAGGGGCTGTGGGATGGGAGAAGGAGTAGAATCCTGCCCTCTCTCCTTCCCTTAGTGAATATTGATGCGGTTTCTAGATTGGTGATTGGTGTATTGCCCTGAACATCTCAATTACTGATTCGTGGACCTGGCAGAAATGTATGCATTCCGGGAATTCCATTGGTTGGTTACTGTGCTGGGTGCCAGATCCTCCATCAACAGGTGCATCAAACTGAAGCGGTGGCCTTCGATCCCAGGGCGGGTCTGGCTCAGAGACAGGCAGTCACCTGAGGGGTGACCCTGGGTCCTCCCTTGTCCTCTCCTGGGCAGCCCTCTGGGGGCCCAGACAGGCTCTGTGGGGTTGGTGTCGGGCGGGCGCTGTATTTGCTGGTTGATTTCAACCCAGCCCTTTTGAGGGGGTGGTGGCTCTGCTCTCTGCCTGGGTGGCCTTGTTTGTCCCTTGCTCCTCTGATGACCCCTCTGGTTTCTGCAGCTCCTCTCCCATCTTCACAGTTTTAAGTTCCTATCTTGAACTTGAGCCTCAGATGTGGCATGTGCCTGTCATTAATGAGAACTGTCAGGAGATGCAGGGGCAGCACAAAGCCTTAGAACCTACCCCCTGCCCCAGGCTTGTCTGAATCCTTCTTTTGCATCCAAGGCTCAGAAATGAACCCCTGGGAACACCCTGTTCATTAGAAACCAAACAAGCCTCAGTTTCCTCTTTTGTAAAATGCGTGGCCCCAGCTGGACCTGCGGGTCCCAGAGGGATATCTAAGATGAACTTTAAAACGTTTTAAATTAATCTATACTAGAAAAGGTACATCAGTCTATCTGAGGAAGAGTTTTCTTTTTAAAGGATAGAGGCGTCCTTGTTAAAGCCATGGAAAGCTGCCTTTATAACTTTGTTGAATAAACTTTCTTGTTAAAAAGCCGGTCGGCTTAAAGAGGAGGAATAAACCGTTTGAGTTTTCGTGTTATTTTTAGCGGAGACAGCAAATCAGGGGCTGGTGTTTGGAGGCCACAAGTTTCGCAGTTTTACGCACATGTCTGCCCGGGTCAGGAACCTCCTGATGAGCCCGGCGGGTGAATGGCCTCCTCTCATCTCTGTTACATCTTCAGAGATAAGGATGCTTTTTCTTTCTAGTCTCTGGCTGGGGACCAGAATGGGAAAGTACGTCTACTCCAGGCGGATCACAAGATTTTACTTCCCAGCCTGTCTGCTGCCAGCTCTGTCACACAGGTGGGTGGCCTCCCCGTGTGACGCAGAGGCCGGCCCCACTCCACTAGACCTCCCAAACCCCGTAATTGGGGACCATGTGACATGCACGCGTGGGTCGTCTTTGAACGCCTCGTGGTTGTCAGCAGCAGGGGGTGGCACAGGGGGAAAAGTGCAGGGCATCACCACGGCACTGGCGGGTGTTGGGCAAACTGAGGTGTCTGTGGGCTCGTGGTCCACGTGGGCTCAGAAGGCATGGCGGAGACATCCCCCCTCCCCCTCCTTGGGGTCAGTTTCCCCGCGTTGTGGTCGCAGCTGAAGGATAAGCAGTGAAGGGAAGAGACAGGGTCTCCTCCAGTTGTGTGGTCCCCAGGGCACTGCGGTGCTGAATGAATGTCTGGAGGAAGCATTTGTCCATTCAGCTCATGGCACCAAACACGAGCGTGGGGCAGGCACCATGTTTGGTGCTGGAGGTGCCTAGGGGACCCAGGTTGGCTTTCAAGGACACAAAGGGATTGTTAGGGAACTAAAGACCCGCGTGCAGCATCCCAGCCAATGCCTGGAGAAGATGATGGATGGGTCCCAGGAGAACGCAGCGAACAGGTAGAAGCCCACCTACAAAGGCGCCGTTTGATGGGCGTCCCTCCCAAATGGGTAGGTTTTTCACGTAGCAGAAATCGGGGGCCCTGTCGGGTCTTTGAGTAGGCGGGGTGGGGAGAAAGAGGGAGGCCAGAGTTTGGGGCCTGCCTGGGAGACGTTTGGAGTCGAGGGAAGGGACCAGCAGTGCTTGGCGAGAGCTCTTACAGAGGAGGGGGTGCTGGGGAGACGGAGCGGGGGTGCGTGCAGGAGCGTCTGCGAGGACAGGCCAGGGGGCGGGTGGTCTCCACACTGCGGAGCTCTGAAGAGGCTGTGACTGGGTTTGCCCAAGGAAATCCTGGGCCAGCCCGCCACCAAGGACGGTCCCACAGCTGGGCGCCAGGAGGCAAGAGGCCAGGAGGGGGAGATGTTCAGATCCTGCAGAGGGGGAGAGGGGTTTGGCCGCCCCTTCCCTCCCCGACCCTCCTCCACACCCCCGTGACTCTCCAGACTCAGATTTTCGGTCTCTCTTTCTCTCTTGCTGCACCTGCAGCACATGGAAGTTCCCAGGCTAGGGGTCAAATTGGAGCTGCACCTGCCGGCCTACACCACAGCCACAACAATGCTGGATCCTTAACCCACTGAGCGAGGCCAGGGATCCAACCTGACTCCTCGTGGATACTTGTCAGGTTCATAACCCACTGAGCCACAGCAGGAACTCTCCAGACTCAGATTTTATTTTTTTGTGACTGGCCCGTGAAAGCCTCTCAGGTCAACGGGCCAGGGCCCTCCAGCCATCACACTTTGCACACAAAGGCATCCCAGAGGTGGGCTCCCACAGCTACAGAGTCGCTCCCATGCACCCCGTAGAGCCTGCAGGGCGTTGAGCTTGAGTCTCCTGCTTTGGATGAAGAGAGAAGGCCTTGAGCACGTGCACGTTGCCCCCAGTGTGGGCCACAGAGGGGCACAGAGCCTCCTTCCTAGAAGCAGGTGCAGCTCTCAGTGGCTGCTCACCTGGGCGATGTGGCCCCTTGCTTGCGGGGGTGCCCGCCTTGCTCAGTAATGAGTTTGATTCTGCCCATGAACGCGTCACTCTACCCAGAGGGCCGGTGGGCAGAGGTGGGGGGCACTGCCGACGGCCCCTCATGGAGGTCGCCGTTGAACCAAAGAGAAACCCACCTGGGACCCCGGGGAGCGTGCCACTGACCCCCGTGCGCCCTGCCTCCTGTGCTTTCCCCCAGAGGTGGCAGCCCCGCCCCCCTTCATCTCGGCTCGAGGTGGACACGCAGAGCTTCTGGAGATCAGACTTCTGGGTGGGGGGCAGGAAAGCATCTGGCCTAGGGGGGTGCAGGAAGGTTCCAGTTTCGCTATGCAGTTTCCCAGTCCTCTGGTAACCAGAGCCTGTGCATTCCCCGCCAGAAGAGAGCCTGGAGAGGGGTCAGCGGTCAAGTGCTGGCTTTCCTCCTGGGCTAGTGCCCAGACCCGTTGGGGCAGCAGGTGGAGGGAGCTGACGCGCTGTTCGGAGGCTTCGAGCTGAGCCTCCCTTCCGAGCTGTTCTCCTCGGAGGGAAAGAGGTGTCCTAAACATCTATGGACGCGCAGGCAGGCTCACTCTCGCCTGGCTGGGTCACCACCAGCTCGCCTTCTCTACGCTGTCCCTGGGCCATCCCAGTGCCTGGAGAACATGTGTCCCTGGGCCATCCCAGGCACGTGCCAGCTTCTCTGCCAAGGCGCAGGGCATTGGGGGTTTACAGGAGGCCGATGAGCTGGGGCGGGAGTGTCTCTGGATTATTTTTATTCTCCAAAGCACACGCTTTTCTTGGGGAGAGAGTGAAGGGGGAGCAGACAGAATGGAGCTTCGGTGGGGAGACTGGTGACTGCAGTGCCCGGAGCGGGTCGAAAGGCCTGCCTTCTTTGTAACCCGGAGGAAATCTGACGGTATCAGCATGACAGTCCTGCTCCCGAAATTAAAATCGAATGTTGGAGACTGAGTCACCTTCCCCAAGGCACGAACGGAATTCTCCAGGGAAAAGCCAAGGGCAGTCTCGATGCCTGGTGCCTCCTGCAGGCGGGGTGCAGGCCCAGTGTCTTCCTGCTGCACTTTCCAGGGTCACCCCCACCCCCAGAACCGGGCTGTGCACCCTCGGGGGTCCCGACCGGGGCACCTCCACTCCGCAGATGCTCCTGTTCTGCTGCTTCTCTAAGCTGGTCGGGTTTTTTATTGTTCCCCTGGCAAAGTGCTGACACACAAGCCCCCACGAGAATATTCTGTGATCCTGGGATCTGAGGCGTGGCCAGTCCACAGGGGCAGCCGAGGGGCTGAGTTTGCCACCGGGATCTCTCAGTAATTCTGTCCTTGCACAGCGGTGTCGTCTCTTCAGCCCCCTGATAACTGGGGAGGAGCTGGGAGCAGGCTCTTTCCTCTCGAAATGAATTGGTCTTTATACTAAAGAAAAGAAAACCACACAAAGCTGTGAGTCACACATTAGTCAGCTTTAACGTCTCTTCTTGTCTTAGACCTGACCTTTTCCACGCCAGGGTGAGAGGGGGAGCAGGTGGCTTCCCAAGTCCATTCTGTGGTTGCGGGGACGAGGGACGTGGTGGGTGCTCCAGCCTCCTCTCTGAGATGTCCTGGGCTCCAGTGCCGGCCACTCTGACCAAGGGTGCAGGAAGCTGCCGACTGTCCTGGAGAGGTGGTGGTTCCTGGGCCTGTGGGTGAAGTCCAGGCCCTAGTGGAGGGCAGCCAGACTTCCAGGCCAGGCCATCCAGGTACATCCCGGGTGCCCCTCACCGGCATCGGGTAAGCCATCCGTGTTTAGGGAATGTACAGCTTAGATTTCCAAAATAGGGTAGGATTCCTCAGTTTAGCCTGCTGAGTATCACCAAGTCACATGAGCCCCCTGGAGGAACACTTGACACTTGTGGGGCATTTAGGCTCTTTAAATGCCCAGAGATTCCTGCAAAGGGGCTCCAAAGCTGTATTCTTTTTTTTTTTTCTTTTTCTTTTTCTTTGTCAGAGTCGCACCCGTGGCATGTGGAAGTTCCCAGGCTAGAGATTGAATCAGAGCTGCGCAGCCACGGCCACAGCCATGCCAGATAAGAGCCATGTCTGTGACCTGCACAGCCACAGCCACACCCATGGCCACACCAGATCCTGAGCCCATGCAGCGGGGCTAGGGCTCGAACCCACACCCTTATGGATACTCGTCGGGTTCTTAACCCACCGAGCCACAGCAGGAACTCCCCAAAGCTGTATTCCTTATTTAAATAGAATTATCCACTCGTTCATATTTGAGAGCCTGCTCTGTTCAAGACCTAGCACGGCACAGGGGAGGAAACAGACTGAGTCCCGTGGCCTCGTGTAGCTTACATTCTCTTGGAGAAATCCAGCTGGAAACGGAAAAGCACCGGATGTATCTGGTGTTGATAAGGAAGGTAGGGAGGAGGTGGGTGGGGGTGCTGCTACTGCAGATCCCGTCCCTGTTGACTCGGTGACATTTGAGCAGAGGCTTGAGCGCAGGGAGGGATCAAGTCTGGCGACTGCTAGGCAGGGGCCTCCCAGGATCCAGAAACGGCATGTGCAAAGGCCCGGGGGTCGGGGAGAGGGAATTCAAGAAAGACCAGATGGCCGGCAGGACCCAGAACGCCAGCCTTGAGGGTCTTGTGAGCATAGACACCGAAGAAGCTCTGGAGAGTTTTGAACAGAATCCCGGCTTATTGTTTCAAAGTGCCACTGATGGAGCGGTGGACGCTGGAGGGAGAGAGCTGGCCCCAGGAGACCTGGTGGAAAGGACCCGATGACTGTAATTGAGTTGAGCGATGATGGTGGAGTGGAGGTGCTGCGGGGAGGTGAGGCAGAGCTGCCCGGGAAGTGGGGAGGGCGGGGTGTCGGGGGTGGGGGGCAGGTGCCCGCCCGCCATGCACGCCCTCCTCGGAGAGCAGGAGGGAAGGGACTCAGGGCTCCGGGGCTGGCTGATCGGCGGACTGAGGTGGTGACGTTGGGGAGGCGCGTGTGGATCTGGGAGGCCCCAGATGCCCCTCAGTCCTCAAGGGGAGCCTCACCTGTCAGCTGAGTGGGGAAGCGACCCCGCCCACTTGTGCTGCGAGGGGACTCAGACCATCTGGGTGTTTGGATTTGGGGCTCCCTAAAGTTTTTCTCGCTCAAAAGGAGGTACACACACTCACACACCCCTCTTGGTTCCTGATGCCTTCTGGGAAGGCGGGTGATAAAGGTTTCCTAACACTAGTTTCTTAGTTTTACAAACTGTTTTGTTGCAGACATTTTGAAACATGTACATAGTAAGAAAATAGTATTAAAAAAAACTAACTACTAATGAAAGTAATAATAATAAAATTAAATGATAAAATAGGGACATGGGGGAGAAAAGGAGGGAAAATGGCATCGTGGATGGTAATATATAGTAATGGTGTCGCATATCGTAAAATGCAGGGAAAAACCTCTGTGAACTCGTAATAAAGCAGATCTGAGCATCAGGTCATTTACCCCAACATTAGATTCCTAATAAAAAAGGACTCATTCAAGGGGCGTGGTCCTTGAACTTGGGAGACTTGAATTTGAGGCTCCAGGACATTGGTTACCGAGTGAGGCCGCCGCATGAGTCACTGGGAGCGTGCAGTGCAGGGCCGTGGGGAGCAGGGTGGAGCCCACGGAGGTGGGGAGAGGCGTTTTCCTGGAGGCGCAGGGGAGGGAGCGAGCTCCGAGGGCAGAAGGTGGACGGCAAGGGGCAGGCTGGGGAAGTGTGGTCCCCGGTGCCCCTTGGGGCCAAGGTAAGTGATAGATCTGGATGCACAGGTGAGCCGAGCTGGGGAGGCCCCTGAGGAGCAGGCGGGAAGTCGACCTTGACCTTCGCTGGTTTCAAAGCAGCAAACCACTCCCAGAGGGTTCTGGGCTGCGGGAGGAACCTTTGAGAAAATTAAGGGCATGTATGGATTGGACCTGGGAGTAATCAGACTGACAGGCACAGGCAGCGAGGGCTTAGTGAGCTCTGTGGGTGGAAAGAAGCGGTTGGCAAGGTGGGAAGCAGAGAGGGCTCGAACCCACATCCTCCTGGATACTAGTTGGGTTCTTAGCCCACTGAACCACGGTGGGTTAAGCCCCAGCCACTAGCATTTGTAGGTGCGTCCGTCCTCCGGGGACCTCTCCACCCCAGGACCTGGAGGAGGTGGCTGTGCCAGGAGGAGGGACCCCACCGGGCACAGCCCAGTGGGGCTGGCTGCCTTTCTCTGCTGGGGAACAGCGTCGCCAAGGTGAAGGCTGGCATCTCTGCGTGTACCATGAGCGTACTGATGGATGTCAGGATGGGTCCAGGGTGGTCTCCCGCTGCCCCTGGGAAAAGCCGCCATTCTGGGCTTGCCACAGGGCGCTGAGCACCAGCGGAAAGGTGCCCCGCTCCAGGAGGAGAGTGAGCGAGCGTGTTGATTGATGTGATGGGGCTTCAGTCCTCGGCTCTGGCTGGTAAGCGGCGACCTTGTCAGGACCACAGCGGTAGTGGCTTCTGGGTTCCTTGAAAGGCAGCCTCAGCGAGGGTGTCTGTGTTTTAAAAGGGCTGCAGAACTCTTTTTGTAACTGCTACCACGCTTTCTGTCTCTGCTGGCTCAGGGTCATCATTATATTCCTCATCCCTCACAAAATCAGTCTCCCCAAATGCCAGTGGGGTTCTGTGGTCTGTTCTCTGCTCATCCTGAGACCCGCTACCTTCTTGGCCCTGGTTGGACCTGCAAGAATCTATTCTCTCCTAAACGGTGATCTCCAGTTTCCTTGGCTGCTCCTGGGAAGCTGTCTCAGTGTCCTGTAGGGGGCCTCCGCCAAGTTTTTGGCTGCCGCTTTCCTAGCCCTGGGTAACATCTACTCCACCTGGAGTTCCCTGGTGGCTCAGCGGGTTAAGGGTCTGGCGTTATCACTGCTGTGGCTCAGATTCGATCTGACTTGGGAACTTTCGTATACTGCGGGCACAGCCAAAGAGGAAAAAAAAAAAAACCACCCGATCCAGACCTCATCCAGGTCCTCTGTTGAGGATGTGGCCATCTGTGGCCAGGATTTGAGGATGGTGAGCTGGTCTGGATGTCTCCTGACCCTCGCCACGTCCACCTGCATCACAGCCCACCACCAGCTCTCAGTAGCCTCTCCTAAACGGCATTGCTGCTTCCAGGTACGTCATCAGCAGCCACCGTCATCTTTCTCAATCAGAAGTCTTTCGTAGATTCCTGTAATGTCTAGGGCAAAGACAAGGCTTCACTGACTCGCGTGTTCTGACCCGGCCAATACCACCATCCCGCACCTCCAGTGCCCCGCCTGCCATGTGCTCCAGGTCTGCCTGCCCTGCGCTGCCTGGCGACTCCTCCACGCCCATTGGAACCGCCTCTGGGCAGCTGGCGGGGCTCTGCAGACCCTTGCTCTTACAGCAGGGGTCCTCTGGAGCAGGGCTGTGGAATAAGGCTGTGAGCTCATGTCTTTTTTTTTTTAAGCCCTCTACTCGATGCTGCTCGGTGGTTGTGGGTGGAAATTGGTAAAAACCATAAAAGGAGTTGGGGGGCAGGGGCAGCCCCTCCCTCCTTCTCATCTCATCTTGATCAGGACGAACTGCCCCGGAAAACTTGTGAGATCCTTTTTCCTGAAGCGCATCGCCGCCGGGGTTCCCGTGTCCTCGCCGGGACGTAGTTGGGGGGTACCTGGGGCGGGAAGAGCATTCCTCTCCGTGCACATGACCCAGAGCACTCTGCCTCGTGCCCACTGTCTCTGGAGCCTCCCGGCCTGGGTGGGGAGCAGTCAGCTTCCACGGCTAACTGGCATCTCCTGGCTTTCACCTCCCCAGCTCCTCTCGCTGTGTCCATCTGCTGCTTCCTCAGAAGGCATGATCGGGTAGGAATCTCGGGTAGGAATCGTCATTAATGCAAAAGCCCACCCATCAAACACAGATTATGGGCTCAAAATCGTCAAAAAGTTCCCCTCTCCTACCCACAAATCCCACGTTATCCTCTGTGTTGAGTCTCTCCAGGAAATGAGGCTTCATCTTTTGGATCCAAAGTATTTTCACCTCCTTGCATCTCAGTCACTGGTCAGGGCAGAGCTTGTGGCTTTGGTGAACCGGCCTCTGGTCCAGCTCAGACACAGCCTGTGCAGACAAAGCAGTGCAGCCACCACTGCTGATGGACGAGCTGTGACCCCAGCTGGAGGGTGGACTCTGGGTCGGGAGGAGACGTAGTACCTGCGTGGGAACCAGGAGACAAGGCTCAGTAGTGCCTCCTGGCCTCAGCCCCCTGGTGCTTGCAGGGCCCATCAGCGCTGTCCCCTCCCGGAGGTCCCGTTCCCGAGCACAGGTCTCCACGGAGAAGAGCTGGGCAGGAAGGGGCGTCTGAGCACAGGGTCACATCACTTGTAACCTCCAGGGGAGGAAACGGAAGCAAGCTGAGGTCCCACGTGACTGGGGACACATCCAGGTGCTTCACTGGGTCCTACCAATAGCTGATGGGGGTGGGGGAGGGGCGGTGCGTGCACTGATGCATGAGTCACAAATGAAAGTGTGGGTCGGGTGGGGGTGGGGAGCTGGGACAGACTAAAGAACTCTGGGATGGCGGCAGGATGGAAGGAACGGCCCTGCTGGGCTCAGTTTGGGTGTCTTTTCCTTTTTTTTTTGGATTTTGTCTTTAGGGCCGCACCTGCAGCATATGGAGGTTCCCAGGCTAGGGGTCAAATCAGAGCTATAGCTGCTGGCCTACACCACAGCCACAGCCATGCAGGATCCGAGCTCTGTCTTTGACCTGCACCACAGTTCACGGCAACGCAGGATCCTTAACCCACGAGCGAGGCCAGGGATCGAACCCTCATCCTTGTGAATACTAGTCGGGTTTGTTACTTCTGAGCCGCGATGGGAGGTCCAGATTGGGTATTTTTTTTTTAAGGGAAGTGTCACCCCCCAGGACCCACTTTGCCCCTTCCCCAGAGAGGCAGCCGCTGTGGTCCTGCCCTCACACCCCACATGAATCACCTTGGGCTGCTGGGACAAAGCTCTAGAGTCCAGGGGCTTGCACAAGGGAAAGTCGCTTCCTCCCAGCCCTGGAGTTTGGGAAGCTCAAGGTCATGTGCTGATTCGGATCTTGGGTGAGGGCCTCATTCCTGGCCCGCAGACGGCTGCCTTCTGCTCTGTCCGCACCTGGCGGAAGCAAAGAGAGGAGGGAGCTGTCTCCCCTTGTAAAGGGCACGGATGCCCTCCGCCTCGCTGACCCCATCGCCTCCCAAAGACCGCATCTCCAAACATCACCACACCGGGGATTAGGGCTTCAGCGAACGACTGTAGAGGGGGTACCCTCCACCCATGGCCCAGGCCTTCTCTCCAGCTGTTCCGGTGCAGGTGTTCAGGTGTGTGCGGCATTGTGGGGCCTTTAGGTTGACCAGAATCCGCCCCAGAGCCACTGCCGGCCAGTCACTCAGAGCCGGGGCGGGGGGCAGCTGATGCCCGGCTATGGTGGCCAAAGCACGGGGTCCAGGGTCCCTGAGCTCCTGCCCCTTGTTCCCAGTGGCTCGGCTGCGTTGCCTTTTCCCCCTCACACAGATCAGCTCAGGAGTGTCATCACTGCCCCGCGTTACAAAGACAAAAACAGGGCTCGTGTCAAGTATTTAACTCAGGATCGTCCCTGGGAATCAGAGTGTGGGCACAGGCCCGGTCCGCTCGCCGCTCGGTTGCCACACGCAGAGCCTGGGGCGCGGGCTACGTCATTCCCACCAAGAGGGCGGTGCCGGGGCCTCTGGGTCCCTCTGAGTCGTAAGGGCGACACACCTGGGTCAGAAGGCACATTCCCAGCTGTCTTTGGACAGAGCCATCAAGGAACAAGGGGCATCAGACCAGGTCACATGAACCCGGCTGTACGGGGGTGGAATTCACCCATCCTTGGGCGGCCCTCCACTCCAGGTGTGTGCCCAGCTGTGGCCAGATGCGGCTTCTGGAGCGATGTCTGCCCAGGGCTGCTCTTGGAGTGCACGTGAGATGCCTGCTCTGAAATTGGCTCCTGGCCCTTCCTTTCCTGGCCATTGGCCCTGGTGAGAGGTCTGCTGGGAGCCAGCTGCCTCGTTCGTCTCCAGAACCTCCCCCCCACCCCCCCAACACCTGAGTGCCTCCCCCCCAAAGCAAACCAAGGCCTTCCAAGCGAATCTGTTCCTTCCCACAAAAACTTCCTCTGCTGGTTTAGTAATCACAGCACAGTGATTCAGGGACTGTAGCCCCCATTCTGTCTGCAGAAGTCACCCATGAACGCCTCATGTACAGAAATGGCCACGTGTGCTTTATTTGCGTTTGTTTATTTGGGGTCCGGGAGGACTTCAGGAGCGCGTGGGCAGGGAGCGGTCCCCCTGGATCCCCCACATGGATGCTAAGCGCCGCTCGCCCGGGGCTGGAGTCGCAGGATGGCTGTCTCTGCGGTGGGACCAGCCACTCTCTGGACAGATGGGAATCTCGTTCCCCTTCTCCTAAACCCTGGAACTAGCAGTGTGGACAGATCCCGTTTGGTCCTCCTCTTGGACGCAGGGAAGGGGCTGGCCAGGTGCTAGAGCAAACTTCACAGACCCTATTGTGCCCCAGGAAGAGAAGGTGCAAACAGCAGGCCAGGAAACACTGCTGGGGCTGTGCGCCCAAGAAGACAAACGAGATGGGTGTGGAGTGGGCATGGAATCTGGGGAGTGAGCCCTACTCTGCCCTCTCGGGCCAGGAGAAAATGGCACATGGCCTCTGGAAGAAAGAAGGTTCCCACTCACCATAAGCTAACATTTAACCCATGTTTCACTGGCTCAAGGGAAATTCTTTTTTTCTCCCCCCTGGTTTCAGGAAGAAGCACATTGCAAAGCGGACAGCATCGTGCAGCATGGTTGCCTGAGCTTCGGAAACTGCTGGAATAACGGGAGAGAGAAATATGAAACCTTAGCAGTTCTCCCAGGAAGAGGGTTTCGCGATGGCAGCTCAGCGGATCCGAGCTGCCAACTCCAGTGGCCTCCCCCGGTGCAAGTCCGAGGGGACCCTGATCGACCTGAGCGAAGGGTTTTCAGAAACGAGCTTTAACGACGTCAAAGGTGAGAGCTCCCCGAGAAGGAGAACTGGCTGGGGGAGAAGGGCAGGCTGCACGGCCTCTGAGACCCAGGGCCTCTCACTCACAGGCTGCCAAGTTCACGCTCACCTCATTAAATCCTCGCTCTCTAAATGTCACCGTGTTGTAAATCCAGCCCAGGAGCAACAACCGCTTGCCTTGTTTTGTTTTGAGGTGTCAGGAGGTTGTTTTGAATTTTCCCCTTTGTAATGAAACGTCTTCTTAATGCAGAATGTGTTTCTCTCTTGGTGACTTTTGGTGACACTAAGGTAGGAGCTGGCGGTGCGGAAACCTAGGGGGAGAGAGAGAGTGGAGCATCGGGGAGGGCCCGAGAGCCCCTGGGAAATGAAAGCTGGTTGGTCTCGGGCACGAGGTCTCTGCAAAAGGTCCGAGAGTGAATACCTGAATCACAGCCAGCCAGCTCCGCCTTTGCCCCAAGAAAGCAGCCCTGGAAGAGCGTAAGCTCACGGACCTGGCTGTGTTCCAGCAAAATTTTACGAGACCCGTCGCTGGATTTGGCCGAGGGGCCAGAGTTCACCAGCCCCTGGTTTGGGGTGGACCAGAGCGTCAGCACTCTGTGCCTCTGGATTCCCCTGACAGCCACATAAAACAGGCCTGATGATAAATCCAACTTTTGGACCCTGAAGTGGATCATGGGAGGTCATTTTCTTCTAGAAATCCACCCCCCTACCCCGCCCCCACTAGCCATGGCCAGTGTCTCCCATGAGCTTGCTTGCTTTCTTTCTCTGTTTCTTTCCTTCTTTCTTTCTTTCTTTCTTTCTTTCTTTCTTTCTTTTTTTAGGGCCGCACCCGCAGCATATGAAAGTTCCCAGGCTAGGGGTCTAATCGGAGCCATAGCTCCCGGCCTACACCACAGCCATGGCAACACCGGATCCTTAACCCGCTGACCAAGGCCAGGGATTGACCCCGCGTCCTCATGGATACTGGTCTGGTTTGTTAACCGCTGAGCCATGACAGGAACGCTTCTCATGAGCTTTCTTGACCTCATCCAGCAGCAGCAGCATCTTCAGGTGACTTTCCCACAGCAGTTACCCAGTTCTGTTGAAATGGTCCGTGGTGTTGCCTACAGACCACTGAACAGCAAGAGCTTTACCTTGCTTATATCATTAGCCCCTGGTGCAGAGTGGGTGCTCAAAAAATATTTCTTTTAATTAATCTGCTGTCTCCCAGACAAAACCATGGTGCTGGACCCCGATGCACTAAAAATCATGCCTGCCTGTGATTTCCTCTTCTCATTTCCACTTGTCCTCGACTTGTTCTTCTTCCCATCTGTCCTTTTTATGCTTGTAGCCCTGAGCATTGCTTTAAATGTTCTTTTAAAGAAAAAGCTAACAGGGGAACCATGAGATTTTATGAATAAACAGCAGCAGACCTATTGGGCATTGCTATAAGCAGTCAAGCCGTTTATTTTTCATAGTCTGGTAATGGGCATTGTTTTCTTGCTTTATACCCTAGCTAATCATGCTTAGAGCTGGAAATTGTGTGTCAGAATTGGGCTGAGATTTTTTATTTGGGGGGGGGGTCGCACCCACAGCATATGGAAGTTCTCAGGCTAGGGGTCTAATCGGAGCTACAGCTGACAGCCTACAGCAATGCCAGATCTGAGCCACGTCTGCGACCTACACCACTGCTCATGGCAATGCCGGATCCTTAACCCACTAAGTAAGGCCAGATATAGAACCCGCATCCTCATGGATGCAAGTCAGATTCATTTCTTCTGAGCCACAGCAGGAACTCTGGGGCTGAGATTTTGAAACGAGGGCAGAGAGCTATCGTTTTAAGATGATGATCCTGGGAGTTCCCTGGTGGCTCAGTGGGTTAAGGTGTTATCACTGCTGTGGCGTGGGCTCGATTCCTCACTTGGGAACTTTGGCTTGACAAAAAAAAGATAAATGATACTGACCTGGGAGGAGTTATTCCTCAAAGAATATTGTAGCTCAGAGAGTAAGACAGGTGAGACACCCAGGGGTGTAGGGAGGGGCTGGTGAGTCCAGGCGAGACGCCCTGACTCCACTCCTCAGGCGCAGCAGGTGCTCCAGGCAGCATTTCAGCCCAGCAGCTCCCCACACATCCCGATGGTAGAACAGGTGGGAGTCTTCTTCCAGCCAAAATAGGTGCTGGAAACACCTTCTTGCCCCTTGGAGTTCCCATCATGGCTCAGCAGAAATGAATCCAACTAGTATCCATGAGGTTGCCGGTTCGATCCCTGACCTCGCTCCGTGGGTTAAGGATCCAGCATTGCTGTGAGCTGTGGTGTAGGTCATGTGTGCGGCTCGGATCTGGTGTGGCTGTGGCTGTGGTGTAGGCCAGTAGCTACAGCTCCAATTTGACCCCTAGTCTGGGAACCTCCATATGCCGTGGTTTCGGCCCTTAAGCAAACAAACAAACAAACAAACAAACAAAAACCCTTCTCCGCTCCCCCCCCCATGAATCTTTTTCCTGTAGAAGAACCGAGGCAGGAAGGTAGGAAGCTGTTACTCAGGGGGCTGAGCCTCCTAACACACGGGGACATTTCGGTATGAAAATCCAGGTCGCTGTGACTCCGGGCAGCACTGCTGGAAATTGATAGGGATTCCTCTGCATTTGATTGCACAGGCTTCTGTCCCAGGTGCTGGGGGCAGTTGATGGACAGAGAGCCGGGTCTTGGAAGGGAGTTCACACCACGGTCGGCTTGGACGGGGCCCTAACGGGGAAGGGACGCCAGCCCCCAGCTGAGCCTCATCCTCGGGTGCAGTCAATTACCACTCCTCTCCTAAGGAGGGTGCCTTGGCATTTTAAGTAAAAGCGCTTTTGTTCTTCAGTCTGGTGAGCCTAAAGTGATCGTTTGCATTGATACATTTTCTTAGGCTACGTCCAAAATCTGCTTCATAGCGCTGGGTTTTAATTTTTAAAATATTACTGTAAGGGAACTATGCTGGGGGTGCCTGATAGGGATATAACTTTTGAGGAATTCTAACATGATTTTAATAGCTGGCGAGCTTTCTTTAATTGTCATCTGGTTTTCATTTCTATGGGACATTTTCATTAGCTGTGTCTAGGAAACAAAAACTTTACATTACAAGAGCCTGTGACTGGAAAACAGTGGGGGAGAAGCTCTTATGTTATCCCCGGACCCCAGTTGACCCATCCCCCCTCTTCCCTCCTCCCCTCGAAGCATTAGCTATCTATTCTCCTGGAGTTCTGTTGTGCCTCAGCAGGTTAAGAACCCACTGTGATGATGTGGGTTGGATCCTGGCCCGTGTTCAGTGGGTAAAGGAACTGGCGTTGCTGTGGCTGTGGTGTAGGCCGGCCGCTGCAGCTCTGATTCCACCCCTAGCCTGGGAACCTCCGTATGTGGCAGGTGCAGCCATAAAAAGGAAAAAAAAAAAATCATTATCTTTTATTTGGCTGTTTGTATTCACTGCCCCCCTTCAGTGTTAAGTGAGTTCTCTCTGGCGTGATTGTATGACAGACAGACACAGCCAGGGGGACTCTGACGCTGCCTGTGGCCAGCACCTTGTCCCAAGGACACGGATGCAGCTTCGCTGTTGTAAGCTTACAAGATG
This sequence comes from Phacochoerus africanus, assembly GCF_016906955.1. Lineage (NCBI taxonomy): Eukaryota > Metazoa > Chordata > Mammalia > Artiodactyla > Suidae > Phacochoerus > Phacochoerus africanus. Next base: position 200,578,726 of record NC_062546.1, read on the forward strand.
AATGTTCATTCCACAAATGCTTATGTGACACAGGCCCTGTTCCAGGGTCACCACTGTGAGCAGAAAATACCTTAGTGGGGCTTATACCCTAGTGGGGCAATGGAGCCCTCCCCCCCAAAATAAGTCAGAATAAAATTGTAAGCCCACCAGAGCCAAAATAAACATGTAAGGTACATTTTATATTGGTTGATCAATGCTATGGAGAAAAATTGAATTAGGAGGGGGTGGAGATGTCTGTTTAAACATAACACCTTGTCTTTTTTGGGGTTTTTTATGTAATGGTTTTTATTTTTTCCATTATAGCTGGTTTACAGTCTTCTGTCAATTTTCTGCTGTACAGCAAGGTGACTCAGTTACACATACACATATGCCTTCTTTTTTCTCACATTATCCTGCTCCATCATAAGTGACCAGATATAGTTCCCAGTGCTAACATAATGCTTTGTGAGTCCCTCTCTTTGGTTGAACCTCACTCTGTGAACCACTTTATCAGCCCCATCTCATTTAATCCTCACCTGAACCCATTGGCAAAAGATGGCTCTTCTCCATCATAAAGAATCTCAGGCTGTGGTGCTCACACAGTTGCAAAGAGTGTGGATTGAAGGCCCAGGTCTAGGGATCCCAGAACCAGATTCTCCCCGACACCCCCGACAGAGGGTGGCAGGTGACAGCTCTCCAGGCCTAGGTCGACTTCCTGCCCAGCACATCTCTGTAACTGAGTTAATGTAAATGAGTAGAAACTTCTTACTTGTATTTCCTGAGACTTTGCCAAGGAAATACAACTTCATTTTCATTGTTTCCTCTTAAAGGAAGGGGAAATTGGCAGATCATGGGGGGGGGGGGGAGTGGCAATTTCATAGAATAAGATGCCTGCTGCCTTCATCATATTTGAGACAAGAGGTAGGTATTTTTCAACTGTAATGTAGCCCTTTCTTTGCTTGTTTACATAAGCATCTAAGAAAAGTTTGCTTTCCATTGCTCCTTTCAGAAAGGCAGAGTATCAGCCCACTCAGCAAAACGAGGCACAACTGGCATAGGGATTGGGGAGAAATATTCAGGCTTATTTCCATTAGGAAGACGTTTCTTCAGCCTCTGAGTGTATGTACTTTGTCAGGTATGGGAGGGCGAGAAAGCACCTAGGTTTTTCATTGTTATTTTTCAAAACACACCTTGCTTGTTTAAATG